>NW_022436955.1:10920729-11050573 GCF_009761245.1 Sapajus apella | reverse complement strand
TTTTGTATTTTTAGTAGAGACGGGGTTTCACCATGTTGACCAGGATGGTCTCGATCTCTTGACCTCGTGATCCACCCGCCTCGGCCTCCCAAAGTGCTGGGATTACAGGCTTGAGCCACCACGCCTGGCCCTAATTTTGTATTTTTAGTAGAGACGGGGTTTCTCCATGTTGGTCAGGCTGGTCTCAAACTCCTGACCTCAGGTGATCTGCCCGCCTCGGCCTCCAAAAGTGCTGGGATTACAGGTGTGACCCACCTCGCCTGGTCTTTTTTTTCTTTTTTTTTTTGAGATGGTATCTTGCTCTGTCGCCCAGGTTGGAGTGCAGTGTCGCAATCTTGGCTCACCACAACCTCTGCCTCCTAGGTTGAAGTGATTCTCCTGCCTCAGCCTCCCAAGTAGCTGGGACTACAGGCATGCTGCACCACTGTGCTGGCTAATTATTTTGTATTTTTAGTAGAGACAGAGTTTCACCCTGTTGGCCCGACTGGTCTCGAACTCTTGACCTCAAGCCATCCACCCACCTTGGCGTCCCAAAGTGCTGGGATTACAGGCATGAGCCACCGCGCCTGGCCCTCTGTTCTCTTTATTACAGCAGTAAGAGGCCTCACCTTCAAAGATGGTTCCCTTTGCCAACACCAGGAGTAGGCTCGAGCCCAGGTTGCTGGGAGGACATGGGAAGACTCCTGGGACTTCTTCAGCTGTTACTTCATTCCTAGGGAGAAAAAAACGAGGACAGAAGTGAGTGGAATCCCTCGAGACTGGAACCAGGAAGCTAAGTGTGTGGGACAGTGGAGGTTGGGGGCTGTGCTGCTGGAAACTGCAGGGCCCAATAGAAGTCCTGTCGTGAACAACTCTGCAAAAGCAACACTGAAGTTACTCCCTATCTTTCTCCTCTTTAGGAAGTAACCTCCTCCTCCCTCCACCTTTAAGAACCCCATCTACACAGACCGTCTCCTCCAGGAGACCCAGCAGTACTGCAGGAGGAAGGAACTCTTCACTTCTGGACCCATGGTACTTCAGCCTGGAACCACCATGAAGGCAGAAATGTTATCCAGTTACCCTGGAAGTAGGAAACCGAAAACCTGCGTAGCATTTATTGGAGCTAGACATGTAAACATCATTTAAAAGTTCTGGTTTTTGCTGGGCGTGGTGGCTCACATCTGTAATCCCAGCACTTTGGGAGGCTGAGGCGGGAGGATGGCTTGAAATCAGGAGTTGGAGACCAGCCTGGCCAACATGGTGAAACCCTGTCTCTACTAAAAATACAAAAATTAGCCAGGTGTGTTGGCACATGCCTGTAGTCCCAGCTACTCAGGAGGCTGAGGAAGAAGAATTGCTTGAACCCAGGAGGCGAAGGTTGCAGTGAGCTGAGATCGCGCCACTGTACTCTAGCCTGGGTGACAGAGCAAGACTCCGTCTCAGAAAAAAAAGTTCTGTTTTTTCGCTTTTATTAAAAAAAAAATCTGAAGCTCTACATCTTTGCCTGCCATCTATGGTTCCCCCTTCACACGAAACTCACACTCTTCAAACTGTTATCAAAACACCACAGGTTTGGTCTAGGTCCTGCTGCCCACCACACAGAAAGCCAATCACTGAGACAATTATTGCCAAGGAAGAAGGCTTTAATTGTGTGCTGCGGGCAAGTAGATGGGAGATCAGTCTCAAATCCATCTCCCTGATGGAGTAAAGTTAGGTGTTTATATAGTAGGGAAGAAATGTAACTGTGTGTGGGAAAATGAATGCAAGAGGTAGGGAAGCAAGTAGATGACTGAGGGGCCTTGAGTCTATTGTCTGGATGGGATGATCCGGTGGGTTTCAGTTCCTTGCTACTTTTTGAGAGGTCTGGGGGTCCTTTTCTGAGAGCAGAACTCAGAAAAAACAAATGTAGGCCAGGCGCGGTGGCTCAAGCCTGTAATCCCAGCACTTTGGGAGGCCGAGGCGGGTGGATCACAAGGTCAAGAGATCGAGACCATCCTGGTCAACATGGTGAAACCCCGTCTCTACTAAAAATACAAAAAATTAGCTGGGCATGGTGGTGTGTGCCTGTAATCCCAGCTACTCAGGAGGCTGAGGCAGGAGAATTGCCTGAACCCAGGAGACGGAGGTTGCGGTGAGCCGAGATCGCGCCATTGCACTCCAGCCTGGGTAACAAGAGCGAAACTCCGACTCAAAAAGAAACAAAAAAAAAAAACAAATGTAAGTTTCAAGTTTTAAGATTAGAAGGGTTGATTTCTATGTTTATCCAAAAAAGCTGTCTATGGGACTATTGGGTTGGTTTCAAAACTTCCCCAATATTGAGTCAGAATGCAGTCATTGCTAATGTTGAAATACAGACCTAATCTTCTGTTTCTGAAAAAAAGTATAGGTCAGGAGTTTGAGACCAGCCTGGCCAATATGGTGAAACCCCGTCTCCACTACAAATGCAATAATTAGCTGGGTGTGGTAATGCACACCTGTGAGCCCAGCTACTTAGGGGTCTGAGGCAGGAGAATTGCTTGAACCCAGGAGCGGTTGCAGTGAGCTGAGATCACACCACTACAGACCAATCTGGGTGACAGAGCCAGACTTCAGAAAAGAAACGAAGGAAGGAAAGAAGGAAGGAAGGAAGGAAAAAAAAATATGACAATAAAAGAGAGGCCAAGGGGCCATGTGCTTCAGGGAAGATGAGAAATGGCATAATTGTGTGTGTGTGTGTGTGTGTGTGTGTGTGTAAGTGTAAGTGTAATTGGAGAAATACTCTTACATATTTATTATTCAAACAAAGTGGATCTATGCTGAAAATTGGAACTCCAGGTGTCATTATTTCCACGCATAGTGACCAGGGGCTCATTACAGGATCAGACTCCTCAGTATGACTCTCAGCTCTACCGCCTGCAAGCTATGTGACCTCAGACAAGACTGTGACAATGTCCAGATGACTCTATAGTTTAAACTTCTCTGGACTGCTCACATATAGCCCAACTGCTATCTTAGCAACAAAATACCCTGCACACGTGGCTTTCATGGCTATGCTAAGGACAAAATGAAATCCCATACCCCAAGTTATTCCTTCTGGGATGAAAATGTGCCCAAAGTCAATACTTGCCCAAGCCAAAAGCCAAATCTGGCTCCCACAGGCAGGTTTTTGGCCCTGACTTTGGCAGGTGGTGCTGGCCCATGTAACCCACAAGGCCACAACAGGGGGAAGGCACTGGAGGCCAGGACTTCTGTGAGTGTCACAGGCTGACCTTGGGACGCTCATGGCCTGGGAGAGCTCAGCTAAGGTTAAGTGAAGACCATCAGGCCCTACCCAGATCAGAGTAACTCACTATTAGTTATGCAGCCACAGCCTTCAGCAGTAGGTGCCAGCAGGATTTTCAAAAATAGGACCAGGCAATCTGGGGACAAAGGTAACTCTCTACTGCAGGATGCTGAGGGAGGAGAAAAGGAAAAAATCAGTTGGGCAGACAGCTAAGGCTAGTCTTTGGTAAAATTCTTTTGAAAAATCAAAGCTGCAGGCACACATAGAGCAGCCTGGGGAAAAAAATCAAGCTTCAGTTGCACAGATAAGGGAGCTCGGCCCAGCACAGAGGTCTTTGTCTTTGTGTAATCAGCGGGCTCCTGGGAAAAAAGTTTCCTCCCTTTTTCAGGCATGTAAATGGTGTACTCTGTGGGAATTTGCACAGGGAGGGAGATGGGAGGACTTACCTAAAACATACTTGCAATTACAGAGACAAGAGAAGCTACATGTGCTTTCCTAAAAACATGCCCACAGCTGCACAGTTAAAGGGAGTTACACAGACAGAGGAAGTTACACAAACAGCTACAAAGATGAGGGAAGTTTCTTTCTTTTTTTTTTGGAGATGGAGTTTTGCTCCTGTTGCCCAGTCAAGTGATCTCCTGCCTCAGCCTCCCGAGTAGCTGGGACTACAAGTGCCCACTACCATGCCCAGCTAATTTTTGTATTTTTAGTAGAGACAGGGTTTCACCATGTTGGCCAGGCCGGGCCACCATGTCCAGCTGGGAAATTTCTTATAAAAGCTTTTGTATTCGGTTGGATGCAGTGGCTCACACCTATAATCCCAGCATGTTGGGAGGCCGAGGCAGGTGGATCACCTGAGGTCAGGAGTTCGAGAGCAGCCTGCTAAAACACACACACACAAAATTAGCCGGGCATGGCGGCAGGCACCTGTAATCTAAGCTACTCGGGAGGCTGAGGCAGGAGAATTGCTGGAACTTGGGAGGTAGAGGTTTCAGTGAGCCAAGATCACGCCATTGCACTCCAGCCTGGGAAACAACAGTCAGACTTCATCTCAAAGAACAAGCTGGGCGCAGTGGCTCACGCTTCTAAGAGGCCGAGGCAGGTGGATCACAAGGTCAGGAGTTCAGACCAATATGATGAAACCCTGTCTCTACTAAAAATACAACAATTAGCCGGGCATGGTGGCATATGCCTGTAGTTCCAGCTACTCAGGAGGCTGAGGCAGAAGAATGGTTTGAACCTGGGAGGCAGAGGTTGCAGTGAGCCAAGATTATGCCACTGCACTCCACCCTGGGCAACAGAGTGAGACTCAGTCTCAAAAAAAACAAAAACAAACAAACAAAAAAAACTGGCTGGGCGTGGTGGCTCACGCCTGTAATCCCAGCACTTTAGTAGGCCAAGGCAGGCAGATCACAAGGTCAAGAGATCAAGACCATCCTGGCCAACATGGTGAAACCCCGTCTTTACTAAAAAAAAAAAAAATACAAAAATTGGCTGGGCATGGTGGCGCGTGCCTGTGGTCCCAATTACTCTGGAAGCTGAGGCAGGAGAATCATTTGAACCCAGGAGGAAGAGGTTGCAGTGAGCTGGGATCGTGCCACTGCACTCCAGCCTGGCAACAGAGTGAGACTCTGTCCCAAAAAAAAAGGCCGGGTACAGTGGCTCACGCCTATAATCCCAGCACTTTGGGAGGCCGAGGTGGGTGGATCATAAGGTCAAGAGATCGAGACCATCCTAGCCAACATAGTGAAACCCCCTCCCTATTAAAAAAAAAAAAAGCTTTTGTATTCAACTGAGAAAACAACAACCAACTCAGGCCCACTCTCTGCCGTAGACAGCTTTCTTCTGTTGCTTATAAAACTTTTGCTCCAACATCACCCTTGGGGTCCACGCTCCTTAATTTTCTTGGTTGTGAGACAAAGAGCTCAGACAACCACCTCAAACAAGACTGCTTCATGACCCTAGACTGTTTCAATATGAGTGAGAAAGGGGGAGGCCTCAGAGACTACTAGAATTCAGCTTGGGCCCATAAAGGAAAGAAACCTTAGAAAGAAGTATTTACTACAAAAAAATATAGATAAGAGATGTAAAGAAACTGAGGATATCATTTGAAAATGTGTTTGGCTGCAAGTATGAGAAAACCCAATGTTGACTTAAACAAGCATTTGTCTTAAACAGCAAGATCTCAGGAAGTGGGCAGACCAAGGTTGACACAATACAACTTCATTACAATGCCATCAAGGCATGGTCTACTTTTCTTGTTCACCATCCTTATCAAGTTAATCTATTCTCATGGTTATAGCTCATGGTCACAAGTTGGCTGCCATAGCCCCAAACATTATATTTACATTCCAGAAAGGAAGTAGAAGAGAAAGAAGCATAAAGAAGAGGCACCTCTGCCAAAGGCCTCAGTATAAGTCTCATGAGTCACAGATGTACCCCAGGAACACCAAACTTTCAGGGAACTTTAGGAAGTTAGCATGTTTAGGCTCTGCCCCAAAGAAAAGAAGGCTTATTTTTGAAGGAAGGGAAAATGAGTACTTGGAGGTAGTGGAAAGGCAACCAACTGTGTCTGCCTTACTAAGTGCTTATAAACTCAAATATTAGATCAAATCTCCTGTGAAACCAGCCTGACTTCTGGATTTTTCAGTTATCTGAGCCAATAAATTATTATTACTATTTTTTTTAGGGTAGAGTTTTGCTCTTGTGACTCAGGTTAGAGTGCAGTGGTGCAATCTCGACTGACTGCAACCTCTACCTCCCGGGGTTCAAGTGGTTCTCCTGCCTCAGCCTCCTCAGTAGCTGGGATTACAGGCCCACACCACCACGCCTGGCTAATTTTGCGTTTTTCATTAGAGGCAAGGGTTTCACCTTTTTGGCCAGGCTGGTCTCAAACTCTTGACCTCAGTTAATCTGCCCACCTACCCCTCTCAAAGTGTTGGGATTACAGGTGTGAACCATTGCACCTGGCCTAATTATTTTTATAGTTTAAGACAATTTGAATCATGGTTTCAGTTCATTGCAACTATGTCCTCTCACTGGCACTCTGTTTTCCCAATTTTCTTCCTTGAATACAGGACTAATCACAGTTTTTGAGTGCTCCAGAGGGGCTTCTCTTTAAATTCACAGGTAGGAAACAGCATAGCCTCATAGTGCCCCTAATGGGCAAAATAAGGAGCACCTTTTTTGGGGGTTGGAGTGCTTTAATGTATTCCATAGAATACAATCAGAGAGGTCATTTATTGTTAGACACTCCATTATTTTTTGAACGACTAACAAAGGAAAAGAAAAAATGTTTTCATTAAGACATAACATCCAGTAAAATATACAAGTCCTTTTTTTTTTCGAGATGGAGTCTTGTTCTATCATCCAGGCTGGAGTGCAATGGGATGACCTCAGCTCACTGCAACCTCTACCTCCAGGGTTCAAGCGATTCTCCTGCCTCAGCCTCTTGAGTAGCTCGGACTACAGGCGCACATCACCATATCTGGCTATGTTTTCCTTCCTTCCTTCCTTCCTTCCTTCCTTCCTTCCTTCCTTCCTTCCTTCCATCCCTCCCTCCCTCCTTCCTTGCTTCCTTGCATTTGACGGAATCTCGCTCTGTCACCCAGGCTAGAGTGCAATGGCACGATCTCAGCTCACTGCAACCTCCACCTCCTGGGTTCAAGTGATTCTCTTGCCTCAGCCTCCTGAGTAGCTGGGATTATAGGCACACACCACCATGCCTGGGTAATTTATTTATATTTGTAGAGATGGGGTTTCACCATACTGGCCAGGCTGGCCTTGAACTCCTGACCTCAGGTGATCCTCCCACTTTGGCCTCCCAAAGTGCTGGGATTACAGATGTGAGCCACCCCACTTGGCAAAATACACGTCTTAAATGTGCTGTTTAATGAAATTTTACATATGTATATACCTGTGTAACCACCACTCAGATCAAGGTACAAAACCTTTCCAACACCTCACAAGTTTTCCTCATTTCCTCCCTCAGTCAATAATTCCCACCCTCCCAGAGTTAACTGCTGTTGTGAGTTTTATCACCATTTATTATAATTTTGCTTGGGTCTGAATGTTATAGGGCTGGAATCATATCATCCTTACTCTCTCTTCAGCAGCGCACTTCTTTCATTCAACCTCATGTCTATGGGATTCATTCATGTTGTAGTGTGTAGCAGCAGTTCATTCTTTTTTCCTTGCTGTATAATTGCCAATTATATAAATACACTGTTTTTTGTTTGTTTGTTTGTTTGTTTGTTTGAGACGGAGTCTCACCTCACGCTATTGCCCAGGCTGGAGTCCAGTGGTACAATCTCAGCTCACTGTAACCTTCACCTCCTAGGTTCAAGTGGTTCTCCTGCCTCAGCTTCCCGCATAGCTGGGATTACAGGTGTGCGCCACCATGCCCAGCTAATTTTTTAATTTTTAGTAGAGACGGGGTTTCATCATGTTGGCCAGGCTGGTCTCGAACTCCTGACCTCATGATCCACCTGGCCTGGCCTCCCAAAGTACTGAGATTACAGGTGTGAGCCACTGTGCCCAGCCGTTTTGTTTTTTTTTTTTTTTGAGATAGTGTCTCATTCTCCCAAGCTGGAGTGCAGTAGTGCAATCTTGGCTCACTGCAACTTCTGCCTCCTGGGTTCAAGTGATCCTCCCACCTCAGCCTCTTGAGAAGCTGGGACTACAGGCTTGTGCCATCACACCTGGCTAAGTTTTGTATTTTTTGTAGAAATGGGATTTTGTCATGTTGCTCAGGTTGGTCTTGAACTCTGAGCTCAAGTGATCTGCCCAACTCTGCCTTCCAAAGTGTTGGATTACAGGTGTGAGCCACTGTGCCTGGCCCAATTATATCAGTATACTGCTATTATCCATTTTCCTGTTCATGCATATATGGATTGTTTCCAGGTTTTTTGGTTTTGTTTTGTTTTTGAGATGAGGTCTTGTGTGCACACTGGAACCTCCTGGGCTCAAGCAATCCTCCCCACCTCAGCCTCTAGAATAGCTGGGACCACAGGTATGTACCACCACACCTGGCTATTTTTAAATTTTTTGTAGAGATGGGGGTCTCCCTATGTTACCCAGGCTGGTCTCAAACTCCTGGGCTCAAGGGTGTCTCCCACCTCAGCTTCCCAAAGTGTTGAGATTGCAATGGCATGATTTGGCTCACCAAAACCTCCTCCTCTTGGGTTCAAGTGATTCTCCTGTCTCAGCCTCCCAAGTAGCTGGGATTACAGGCATGCACCACCACACCTGGCTAATTTTTGTATTTTTAGTAGAGACGGAGTTTCTCTATGTTGGTCAGGCTGGTCTTGAACTGCTGACCTCATGATTTGCCTGCCTTTTGGACTCCCAAAGTGCTGGGATTACAGGCATGAGCCACCACACCCGGCCTATCTTTTTACTTTATTCTAACCCTCAAAGGATTGGATGATTCCAGAAACAACCTCACAAGCACATCTAGAAATAATATTTAACCAGATATCTGTGCATCCCTGGCCCAGTCAAGTTGACACATAAAACTAACCATCACAGATCCCCTTCAGCTCAGGGCTCAATACGCCAGCTTGAGAGAACGCCCATCTATCCTTCTCCCCTCCCTGAACGACTGAGGAGACCGTGCCTCTCCAGGCAACCTCTGCCTTAGAAAATCCTACAGATGATTCACAGGAAACTCATGGCTGTGCTCTCTGGGGCAGGGGCAATGGGCTGGGTGGGGAGTTTCTAAATCAATCCCGATCGACAGAGCCATGGGTGCTTGCAGTTCTACTCCCCTGCGCCTCCCAATCCCCTCCCTTAGACAAAGCAGGAAAAAGGTGCTTGGAGAGGAGTACACTGAAGGAGGAAAAAGAAGAGAAGGCAGAGGGTTCAAGCACCCCTCTCTGTTCTCTTTTTTTTTTTTTTGAGACAGAGTTTCACTCTTGTTACCCAGGCTGAAGTGCAATGGTGTGATCTCGGCTCACCGCAACCTCCGCCTCCTGGGTTCAGGCAATTCTCCTGCCTCAACCTCCTGAGTAGCTGGGATTACAGGCATGTGCCACAATGCCCAGCTAATGTTTTGTATTTTTAGTAGAGACGGGGTTTCACCATGTTGACCAGGATGGTCTCGATCTCTTGACCTCGTGATCCACCCGTCTCGGCCTCCCAAAGTGCTGGGATTACAGGTGTGAGCCACCATGCCCGGCGCCCTCTCTGTTCTCATGTGGTCTCTGGCACGTGCATGAATACTCTCCCCTTTCTCTTTTCTGCACAGAGTCCCTACGTCCAGGCCCCCAGCCTCACTGAGGAGGCTCTGCCTCCCCGCAGGTCTCCCAAATCCTCCTCCCAGAACATGCCACATATTTCTGAAGGTCCTTTTGCCAACAAGCATTGTCCTGAGGCTATCAGGCTGGTTCCTTACCAGTAAAATCACCCACATAGTGAAACTTTTTTTAATTAACAAAAACTTCTTTTTTTTTTTTAGCTGGGCGCAATGGCTCAAGTCTGTAATCTCAGCACTTTGGGAGGCCGAGGCGGGCAGATTATGAGGTCAAGAGTTTGAGACCAGCCTAACCAGAATAGTGAAGTCCTGTCTCTACCAAAAATACAAAAAATTAGCCAAGGATGGTGGCGCGTGCCTGTAATCCCAGCTACTTGGGAGGCTGAGGCAGGAGAACAAGTGAATTGCTTGAACCCAGGAGGCAGAGGTTGCAGTAAGCCAAGACTGTACCACTGCACTCCAGCCTGGGCGACAGAACAAGATTCCATCTCAAAAAAAGAAAAAAAAAGAAATATATATATATATACACATACACACACACATGTATATATATATTTAAAATAGAGACCAGGTTTTGCCAAGTTGCCCAGGCTGGCCTCAAACTCCTAGGCTCAGGTGGTCTGCCCGCCTCAACTTCCCAAAGTGCTGGTATTATAGGTGTGAGCCATCACTTCCATGGCTCACGGCAGCCTCAATGTCCCGGGCTGAAACTATCCTCCTCCCTGTCTCCTGAGTAGCTGGAACTACAGGTGTGCACCACCACATTCAGCTAATTTTAATTTTTTTTTTTTGAGACGGAGTTTTTCTCATGTTGCCCGGGCTGGAGTGCAATTGCGCGATCTCAGCTCACCATACCTCTGCTTCCCAGGTTCAAGTGATTCTCCTGCCTCAGACTCCTGAGTAGCTGGGATTACAGGCAAGCACCACCATACCTGGCTAATTTTTGTTGTTGTTGTTTTTATTTTTTTTTTGAGACAGAGTCTCACTCCATCACCAGGCACCAGGCTGGAGTGCAGTGGCGCGACCTCAGCTCACTGCAATCTCCGCCTTCCGGGTTCAAGCAATTCTCCTGCCTCAGCCTCCCAAGTAGCTGGGACTACAGGCGCGTGCCACCACGCCCAGCTAATTTTTTTTTTTTGTATTTTTAGTAGAGACAGGGTTTCACCATGTTGGCCAGGATGGTCTTGATCTCTTGACCTTGTGATCCACCCGCCTCGGCCTCCCAAACTGCTGGGATTACAGGCTTGAGCCACCGCGCCCGGCCCGTTGTTGTTGTTTTTAAAGTAGAGATGGGGTTTCTCCATGTTGGTCAGGCTAGTCTTGAACTCCGACCTCAGGTGATCCACCCGCCTCGCCCTCCCAAAGTGCTGGGATTACAGGCCTAAACCACCGTGCCCAGCCTTAAAATTTTTTTGTAAATACAGAGTCTCATTATGTTGCCCAGGCCAGTCCTGCACTCCTGGGCTTAAGAAACTGTGAGTCACTACAATGGGCCATTTTTTTGTTTTGTTTTTGTTTTCTGAGGCAGTGTCTTGCTCTGTCGCCCAGGGTGGAGTGCAGTGGCCTGATCACAGCTCATTGTGTTCTGGTGGTGGGTTTTCTTGATGTCTCCCTCATTGGACCTGACCAGGGCATGGGCTGCTTTGTGAGTGTCACAGCCCTCCCTCATCGCTGCCCATGGGGCTGATACACCTGTGTACACACACCCAGGTGAAGATAGCCACTGCCTGTAGGTGAGGTAAGACACTGTGCACCTGGGTGGGAAGAGGTCCCCGACTCCCACCCTGCCCACACCAGACCATGAAGAAGAGCTGTCCTTAGTATGGGTGCTGACCAGGCCCAGCCTGGGTGGCAGAGTGAGGCATCATCTCAAAAAAATAAGACATAATGAGGTGTAATTTTAATTTCTTGGATGTCCCAGTATGGATTGCTTCATTTCATTTTAAATAGCTTTTTTTTTTTTTTGAGATGGAGTCTCACTCTGTCACCCATGTTGGAGTGATCTCTGGTCATTGCAGCCTCTGCCTCCCATGTTACATGTGATTCTCATGCCTCAGCCCCCATGTAGCTGGGATTACAGGCATGTGCCACCACACGTGGCTAATTTTTGTATTTTTAGTAGAGCTAGAGTTTCACCATA
Source organism: Sapajus apella (assembly GCF_009761245.1). Taxonomy (NCBI): domain Eukaryota; kingdom Metazoa; phylum Chordata; class Mammalia; order Primates; family Cebidae; genus Sapajus; species Sapajus apella. The sequence continues at coordinate 11,038,939 of NW_022436955.1, read as the reverse complement.
TTGGCCAGGCTGGTCTTCAACTCCTGACCTCCAGCGATCCACCCACCTTGACCTCCCAAAGTGCTGGGATTACAGGCATGAGCCACTGTGCCCAGCCACCCTTTATCTTCTTTTCTTTTTGAGACAGGATCTTGCTCTGTCGCCCAGACTGGAGTGTGGTGATGCAATCATAGCTCATTGCAACCTTGAATCACTGTGCTCAAGCCATCCTCCCACTTCAGCCTCTATTACAGGCATTCACCACTACACCCAGCTATTTGATTGATTGATTGAGTGATTGATTTTGAGATGGAGTTTCACTCTTATTGCCCAGCCTGGAGTGCAGTGGTGCCATCTCAGCTCACTGCAACCTCTGCCTCCCAGGTTCAAGCAATTCTCCTGCCTCAGCCTCCCGAGTAGCTGGGTCTACAGGCACGTGCCACCATGCCCGGCTAATTTTAGTATTTTTAGTAGAGATGGGGTTTCTTCATGTTGGCCAGGGTGGTCTCGATCTCGTGATCTGCCCACCTCGGCCTCCCAAAGTGCTGAGATTACAGGCATGAGCCACTGCGCCCAACCTATTTTTTTTATTTTTTGTAGCAGCAGGGTCTCGCCATGATACCCAGGCTGATCTTAAACTCCTGGCCTCCCAAAATGCTGGGATTACAGATGTGAGCCACCATATCTAGTCCCTTCATCTTTTTTCCACTGCCTTGTGCCAACCCAGTTTGTGCACTGGGGCCTCAAAGCTGATTCAGCCTACATCCCTTTCCTAGATGGACACGTGTGTGATAAACAGCCCTGCAGTGAGGTGAGGGAAGGGAGGGGAAGCGAGCTCCTGTATGTCCTGCCATCTCCACAAAAGGGCAGTCCTCACCCCAGCTTTGTGCTGATGAGACCAGGTGTAGGCAGTCCTGACGACACAGGGCGGAAGGGAGCAGCCATTAGCGCTAATGAGGCAGGCGGTCTGAAAGCTTTTTACTCTGCAGTGGCTCGCCACCCAGGGAACAGTTTGTTCTGTTTCCTTGGCTTCCAGGAACCCCAGGCAGAAAGGGGTTTGGGGACAGGAGGGGGAGTGGGGGTTCTTGGAGAAGCCTGGAGGGAAAAAGGGAGGGGAGGACCAGAAATGCATTTGGGAGGGCCTGGGATTGGTTAGGTGGGCTTTTCCCCTCCCCATTCCCTCCAAAGAAACCCAGGTTCTGGTTCTGCACTCTACCTGCCCAACAGTGGCCACTGGCCCTTCACCCTCTCCCATGCCCTTGACCTGAATTCTTGGAAGCACAGGAAACAACATGCCACGTAGGGGCTGAGTAAGCATCTCTGGGGCCACAAATTAAATTAAGCTTTCAGGGCCGCCTGCCTTGTTATTACTATCGGCTCCACCCTGGCTCAGCTCCTAGGTCCCTGTCCTGTGGAAATTTGGGGGCCCTGGGTACCCTCTCTTGCTCCCAAATTTTAATTGGCTCCTGGGAACCTCACCCCAAATTGGAGATGGGCACCTCTCTTGTAGAACAAAAGGCTCAGGTCCGGGGAGTAAGGGCCTGAACTGTGCCCCCACCCTCCAGGAAGGGCCCCTTGCAGCCTGGCTGCAGGGATCAGTCACGTGTGGCCCTTCATTAGGCCCTGCCATATAAGCCGAGGGCACGGGGTGGCCGGGAACTCTCTAGGGAAGAATCCAGGAGGCAGAGGTGAGTTCTCAGGTTGGGCAGGGACTCCTCCTCTCTGCGGAGCCTCTATCTGGGCACCTACAGGGGATTCCAAGGATGAGGAGGGACTAAGTGGTACGTCTTCCTGCTGAGCCAGGTCATGCTGACTGCAGCGATGCTGAGCTGTGCCCTGCTGCTGGCACTGCCTGCCATGCAGGGAGCCCAGATAGGCTTGGCCCCCCTGGAGGGCATCAGAAGGCCCGACCAGGCCCTGTTCCCAGAGCTCCCAGGTCAGTGTGGGCAGGGGTGGGACTGGGCGGGGCCTGAATACCCTCTGGACACAAACTGTCTCCCCTGGCCTAAGCCCTCTTTCTCCCTTCCCAAACCCTCCCCTGGGAGGTGGGTGCTTTGTGCATGGGGGTTCCTGCCCTCACATCCTCTGCCCCAGGCCTGGGACTGCAGGCCCCACTGAAGAAGACAACTGCAGAACAGGCAGAAGAGGATCTGCTGCAGGAGGCTGAGGCCTTGGCAGAGGTAACTGCTCAGGGAAAAGGGTGAGGTGGTGGTACTTGGGAGGGTGCATTGGTTATTAGCTCCTCTCCCCAGCTCCAAGTTCCCTCACCAGCGGTGACACTACAGATCACCTCTACCCACATTCCACTGCCATCCTGCATAGGCTGGGACAGGTAAGGTCCCTGGACCTGTCTTCTGAGGCCTGTGCCCACATTCCTGGTTCCCCACCTCTGCAGGTAGAAGACCTGCAGGATCGCGAGCCCCGCTCCCCACGCCGCTGCGTAAAGCTGCAGGAGTCCTGCCTGGGACAGCAGGTGCCTTGCTGTGACCCGTGTGCCACGTGCTACTGCCGCTTCTTCAACGCCTTCTGCTACTGTCGCAAGCTGGCTACTGCCACGAACTCCTGCAGCCGCGCCTAGCTGGCCAGCTTCAGGGCCGGAGCTAGGGTAGGGGCAAGGAAATGCGAATAAAGGATGGGACCTACCCCAAGGCTGTGATTATTTCAAACGTGGCGGTCAAAGGAGGGAGGGTTCATGGCGGGGGTGGGAGTGTCACCAAGCCAAGAAACCACACATACTCTTATCCCAGTGCCTGGGCTACCCCATTATAGGAGGCACATACATGGGCGCTTTTAGGGATCCTGGTGTCCCTGGGAAAAGTAGAGAAGAGCTGCACTCCAGCGTTTGAGAATCTTGTATAGCAAATGCAGGGAAAGCAGGACGCAGGGTGGCACAGGGGCTACCACTCTGGGCTAGTGAATAATTCTTAGGCTCCAGGGCTGCTTGCTGCTACTTCCAGGCAAAGTCTGACCCTCATCTTGCTACCAGAGGGAAGGCCGGGACTGTGAGTTGTTCAGGTCCTTAGCGTTTTGAACAAAGAATTGAACAAAACCCAAAAAGTAACAAAGAAATGACACACAGGAAGGAAGCAGAAAGCAGGGATCTGTTAAAGCGAAAAAGCACTTCGCAGGGTGGGAGTGGGCTTGACCAAGAGGCTCAAGGGGCCTGATTACAACGTTTTCTGTTTTTTTCTTCCTTTCTTTCCTTCCTTCCCTCCCTCCCTCCCTTCTTTCTTTCACCGAGTTTCACTCTGTTCTCACCCAGGCTAGAGTGCAGTGGCTCAATCTTGGCTCACTGCAACCTCTGCCTCCTGGGTTGAAGTGATTCTCTTGCCTCAGCCTCCTGAGTAGCTGGGACTACAGGCGAGTGCTACCAAGCCCAGCTTTTTGTATTTTTAGTAGAGAAGAGGTTTCACCGTGTTAGCAAGGATGGTCTCAATCTTCTGACCTCGTTATCTGCCCGCCTCGGCCTCCTAAAGTGCTGCGATTAGGGTGTGACGTGAACCACCAAGCCCGGCCAATTTTCTGGGTTTTAAGTACTCCTTTTGCGGCCCCCTGTTGGCTACCCCTGATCTGGATGAAGGGTTTGGTCCGTGGCTAATTAACTCATTTACACCTGAGGTTGCAAATTTTTATTTTTGCAATCAGACCTTGGCGATGACCTTGAGCAGTAGGACATAAATAACTCCCACATGCTTAGGATGTTCCAATAATGGAACACTAGGCATAAGTGGTGCTGAGGTGAATTAGCACCCTATGCAGATGAAGGGATGGCCCGTGCTTGAACCACGGCCAATCCAAGGCACTCTCCTTTCCATCTAAGACGTGGTGGAAGTGGGAGGGTTGTAGAGACAGTGGCCTTTGATCCTCTGTTCTCCGGACATGGGGACATGGGGTTTTTCTTTTTGGTTTAGCTTTAGCGAGTTCACCTTAATTGGCCTCGGGTTCCCTGTCCCCAGACCTTGGTGTTTTTTGTTTTATGAAGTCAGCACAAATTGGCGTCAGAATCCCTGCCCCTAGACCTTGATGTTTTCCCTTGATTCAGCTTCAGAATTCAGCACGTTTTGGCCTCAAGTTCCCCCGCCTCGAGATCCTATTCTCCCGCCTCAATCAGACCTTAGTTTCCCTCTGCGGAGGTGGCTGGCCCAGCAGTCTGGAAGCTTTCCAAGCTTGAGAAGGGCTCACTCATTTTTTTTTTTTTTTAAGACCGGGGGGTTTCACCATGTTGGTCAGGCGGGTCTTAAACTCCCGGACTCAGGTGATCCGCCCGTCTTGGCCTCCAAATTGCTTGGATTACAGGCGTGAGCCACCACGCCCGGCCGAGAAGGGATCACTCACTTCTTTACCCCGCCGGCTCCTGCAGCGCCAGGTGCAGCAAACCCGGGAAAGCCAGAGAGAGAGGGCCTAGTCAAATCCGGGCGGCCACTGTCGCCACCATGCGGCCAGCCTCAAACGTTCTCCTCTTAGCGCGCAGGCGCCGTAGGGCAGTCCCCAGCCCACGCCAGCGCAGCCCTTCAGCGCAGCCATCCGGAAGCCAAGGGCTGCTCAGAGCCCCGCCCCGTTGTGGTCACGTGAGGCGCTTGCGCGTCACCTGACGCTCTTGACAGTCTGTGGAGGGCGCAGCGTCAGCTGATCTGCGGATTGTGATTTGTGCTGGTCGTTCGGGGATCTCCAGTGCCGCCGCTCCCGCAGCAGCCATGTCGTTCTTCCCCGAGCTTTACTTCAACGTGGACAATGGCTACTTGGAAGGACTGGTTCGCGGCCTGAAGGCTGGGGTGCTCAGCCAGGCCGACTACCTCAACCTGGTGCAGTGCGAGACGCTCGAGGGTGAGCCGGGGGCGCGAAAGGAGGGGATAAGGGCCGGCTGGGGCCTGAGGGTTCAGAGGTGTGGGCCGTGAAGCCGGGAGCGGGGGTCTTGAAGGGCCTGAGAGACCTCTCTGGGCATCCCAGGGCTGAAGGCGGACGCGCGGGAGCGGGATCTACCTCTACCTGCGGCTCCGCGCGGGCCCAAACGCAAACAAGGTTTTAAGAACCGCAGTTGTTCTCTGCTTGGGCTGCCTTTTCTTTCGCTATGCTTGCCCTGCAGTTTGGAAGGAGGGTGTCTTTCGGGGGTGGCTGATCGGTGCGAGGTGTGGCCATACAAGGCTCTTTACCTTAATGTAGCCCGAGAGCTGTCCCATGGCAACGCTTAGGGAAGGTAAGCGGAAAAGTCCCCCATCTCTTCCTCCCCCCATCAAGACACCAAGGTCTTTGGGATCATTGTGTCTTCGCGTTGGCCTGCGGGATGAGCCTTCCTGGGGAATTGCTGAGCCAGTTTAGTGAGGGTTTTCTCCCAACTCTGCCCAGACGCTGGCTGGGCAATGTCTCCTGAAGGCAGTGTTTGGGAGAACAAGGGTGGCCCTGCAAGCCTGGATAGTTCATATATTCAAGTATTTGGCCAGTTAATCCCATCCCCTTAGCGAGGGGGATGCCTGTTGGGACACGGTTTCCAAACATAAGAGTGTTGAGAAGCCAAGTTCCCCTTTCTTTACACAGCTCCAGAGTGGAGTTGACTTCCTGAGGCACAGCTCCAACAGATGTACTGAGTTAGAGATGTCCCTAATTCCAGTCTTTGCCAACCACTCCCGCTCCAGGTGGTAGGGAAGGGCAGGGTGGCTGGGATGTGAGTTTTCATCCCTGATTCCCAAGTGGTACTCTTGAGCAGAGGTGCCGATAGCCTCGTGATTGGTAGCTGAAGGGGGAGGATGGCCAGATAATTCACCCACTAAAGAACATTTTCTCATCAGAAACTTCTTGAGGTTAAAAGCGAGCCCAGAGAAAAAAGTCATTTATTGTTTACCTTGCAAACTAGACCAGTAAAGTGAAACGAAATACCTTTAAAATAGAAAACTTAAAAAATAGAAAACTTACTGTTAAAATACAATAATTGTAGGTGTTATTTTAATGTAAATCTGCAGTACAATAATTGTAGGTGTTATGATGTTAATGTAAATCTTTAAGAAAAGTTGTTTACTGGGCCAGGTGCAATGGCTCATGCCTGTAATATCAGCACTTTGGGAGGCGAGGCGGGCAGATCACGAGGTCAGGAGTTCAAGACTATCCTGGCCAACATGGTGAAACCCCATCTCTACTAAAATTACAAAAATTAGCTGTGCTTGGTGGTGTGTGCCTGTAGTCCCAGCTACTTGGGAGGCTGAGGCAGGAGAATGCTTGAACCCAGGAGGCGGAGGTTGCAGATGGTGCCACTGCACTCCAGCCTGGACGACAGAGCAAGACTGCATCTGAAAAAAAAAAAAAAAAAAAGAAAGAAAAGTTGTTTACCTTACTGATGTGAGTGAAGGATGCTGGGTTGTAGGGGTCTGCCAGCAACCTGATTGACCTCACTGTGAGAAAAAGAGGAGAAATAGAGTGAGGCTGCCTGGGACAGGGCCTAGCACACAGTTGGTGCTTAGTGTGAGTTTTGTGGACTGACTGGGACTTGTCGAAGGTCTTTATTTGCCTAAATCTAAGGTGAACATCATTGATCATCAACAGACATTCGATTGGTTGTTTCTCTTCTTGACTTCCCTCAATCCTGCTGCTGTCTGCTTCCCTGTAGAGCTTCTGGGGGCACAGGGTTCTTCCCAGCGGACCCTCTATCACCCCCATAAACATGTTGGGCCATTCTTTCTACACATTCTTCCCATAACACTGCTCAAGATAGGCCCTGCCCTGCCCCACCTTGTAGAACACCGTCGATCTTTAGTATGGCATTCAGGGATCCCTTGCTCATTCACACACACTTCTTTTGTTTGTTTGTTTTGAAACAAAGTCTAGCCTTGTCGCCCAGGCTGGAGTGCAGTGGTGTGATCTCCGCTCACTGCAACCTCCACCTCACCAGTTCGTCATTCCTGTGCCTCTGCTTCCCAAGTAGTTGGAATTTCAGGCATGTGCCACCATGCCTGGCTAATTTTTGTATTTTTAGTCAAGATGGGGTTTTGCTATATTGGTTAGGCTGGTCTTGAACTCCTGACCTCAAATGATCCACCCACCTCGGCGCCCAAAGTACTGGGATTACAGGCATGAACCACCATGCCTGGCCATTTATACACATTTCTATCCCTCACGCAAGCCACCCCTCCAGCACTTGGTGCACAAAGTGTGGTGGATTTTGGAGCTGTGCAAACCTGGGTTTGAATCTCAATCCTGCCAATTACTGGACTACCTTAGACAAGCTATTTAACACCTCTGGGCCTTGGGTTTTTCAACTGGTGTATCGACAGCACCTATCTCATACAGGTTGTGAAATGTCAACAAGCTACTTCGGTATGGCCCAGCACCAAGGACAGAGTAAGCGCTAGGTAAATGTTAGCCCTTGTTTTCAATGTTGTTTGTACCTGTACCCTCCAGAATTTCCCCTTCCTCTTTTCTCTTTAAAACTATTTATTGTGGATACCATCAAACATATACAGATTAGAAGCAATAATATAATGAGCCCCTAAGTAATAATCACCTAACTACAACAATTATCAATTCTTGCTGATAGAACAATTATCCACACCCAAATTATTCATAAGTAAATCCCAGACAACATACCATTTCAGTTGTAAATATTTCAGCATCTCTGAAAAAAGTCATGAGGTTTTTTTTTTTTTTTTTAAATGGAGTCTTGCTCTGTCAGTGGCACAGTCTCAGCTTATGGCATCCTCTGCCACCCGGGTTCAAGCATTTCCCCTGCCTCAGTTTCCTGAGCAGCTGGGACTATAGGCACGTGCCACCACGCCCAGCTAATTTTTTTGTATTTTTAGTAGAGATGGGGTATGTTGGCCAGGATGGTCTCCATCTCCTGACCTCATGATCTGCCTGCCTCGGCCTCCTAAAGTGCTGGGATTACAAGGCATGAACCACTGTGCCTGGCCGGCAAGTATTTTTTTTAAAAAACATAATATTATTATTCCTCATCCCTTAAAAAAAGTAATTTGTTACTTCTAAAAGCTGAGCAAAAAAGATAAAAAGGAGAAAAAGAAAAAAAACCAAAACAGTAATTTGTTAATGTAATCAGATATCCATTTAGTGTTCAAATTTCCCTGATTGTCTCAAATTTTAAAAATGTGATTTATTTGTTACAGTTGGGATCAATATGTAATCCATACATTTTAGTTGATACTGTCTCAAGTAGTTTATCCATTTTCCTTCTAATTTAGTTGTTGAAGAAATTAGATCACTTAATTTATAGATTTTCCATCCATCTCAATTTTACTGATTCAATTTCTGACATATAGTTTAACTTGTTCATCTGTCCCTTGTTCCCACTTTAAGTTAGTAGTAGATCTAGAGGCTTGCTGAGATTTTGGTTCAATTTTTTTTTTTTAAATACTTAATAGGTGATGTTTGTACTTTTTTTTTTTTTTTTTTGAGACAGAATCTCACTTTGTCACCCAGGCTAGAGTGCAATGGCACTATCTTTTCTCACTGCAACCTCTGCCTCCTGGGTTCAAGCAATTCTTCTGCCTCAGCCTCTCAAGTAGCTAGGATTACAGGTACCCCCCACCACACCTGGCTAATTTTTTGTACTTTTAGTAGAGATGGGGTTTTGACATGTTGGCCAGGCTGGTCTGGAACTCCTGGCCTCAGGTGATCCACCTACTTTGGCCTCTTAAAGGTGTGAGCCACTGCATCTGGCCAATGTTTGTACTTCTGTTGGCAGAAGTACAAGTACCTAGTTTCTCTTTTTTTTTTTGAGACGGAGTTTCACTCATGTTACCCAGGCTGGAGTGCAATGGCGTGATCTCGGCTCACCGCAACCTCCGCCTCCTGGGTTCAGGCAATTCTCCTGCCTCAGCCTCCTGAGTAGCTGGGATTACAGGCACGCACCACCATGCCCAGCTAATTTTTTGTATTTTTAGTAGAGACGGGGTTTCACCATGTTGACCAGGATGGTCTCGATCTCTTGACCTCGTGATCCACCCGCCTCGGCCTCCCAAAGTGCTGGGATTACAGGCTTGAGCCACCGCGCCCGGCCTTACAGCTGTTATTTCACTGGGAGTTGCAAAATAGTGTTATTCTAATTCTATTTCCTTCTACAGTTGCCAGCTTGACTACTTCTATACCTGTAAAGTTCCAGTAGTCAACGACTTAGTTACCCTGAGATACAATCTGTGTAGGAGAGGTTAGAATAAATGTTTGATTCTTTCCAATAGTTACCAGCTTTCAAAATAATGAGTTGTTTCACCAACATCCTCCAAAAATGACTAATGAGGTTTTGTGACTACCCCAACCAAGATTTGTTTAGTATCATAACACTAATGGATTTTTTTTTTTTTTTTTTTTTTTTGAGGCGGATTCTCGATCTGTCACCAGCCTGGAGTGCAATGGGGCAATCTTGGATCACTGCATCCTCCACCTCCTGGGTTCAAGCGATTCTCCTGCCTCAGCCTCCTGAGTAGCTGGGACTGCAGGTGTCTGCCACCATGCCTGGCTAATTTTTGTATTGTTAGTAGAGATGGAGTGTCACCATGTTGGCCAGGATGGTCTCGAACTCCTGACCTCGTGATCTGCCTGCCTTAGCCTCCCAAAGTGCTGGGATTACAGGCATGAGCCACTGTGCCCAGCCACACTAAAGGATTTTAATGTATTTGTTATGTTTCAGTTGATTATCTTTCTGAGATGCCTGTATTATTATTATTATTTTTTTGGAATAGAATCTTGTTGCCCAGGCTGGAGTACAATGGTGCATTCCCAGCTCACTGCAACCTCTGCCTCCCACGTTCAAGCAATTCTCCTGTCTCAGACTCCCAAGTAGCTGGGACTACAGGCCTGTGCCACCATGCCTGGCTAATTTTTGTATTTTTAGTAGAGATGGCGTTTCATCATGTTAGCCAGGCTGGTCTTGAACTCCTGACCTCAGGTGATCCACCCACCTCAGCCCCCAAAAGTGCTGAGATTATAGGTGTGAGCCACTGCGTCCAGCCTAGGATGCCCATATGTTCTAATCTTACCTTGAACATTTCTTGACCCAGACCTAGGGTCTTCATTTCTCATAGGAGACTTGGTTCTTCTTATTAAAAAATGATATTTAGAGACCATAATCTGAGTCATACAGAGTTCTCATTGATACCGTATTGGATATCATTCTTGTTTTTTTCCATGGATAGTTTAGCTCTCCTCTTGCCCAGAAACTTGGAAAATACAGAAAAGCAAATGGCTTGCTGGATTATGTAGCAGCACTTCAGCTGATAAGTACCAGAATGCCAGTTTCCTAATTTGGAATGGGAGCTCTACCTGATACTTGGGCCAGTCAGGACATCTCCCTCCTGTGGTAAAGAAATATAATTAATACTCAAGAGGAGTCCTGTGACCTTCTCAACTTCCGTGTAAGCTAGTGGTCCTGAAGATTGTTCTTCTCAGTCAGAAAGTTAGATCCTTGGAAGCCATGGTTGAAGCGCCCATGTGTGATGTACTGACTGTTGTCCATAATGCTTTTATCCATCTCTACCCTGATTCATTTGTCTTCTGTTCATTATGTCTCTTTGTGCCTTTCAACATTATTTCACAAGAGACAATCTCATGCAGGAAGAAGAGAGACTCTAGGCTGGGCTTGGCCAATCGCCAGTCACAATGTCACATGAAACTGCAGATGCAAATGTTGATGGTGTGGCAAGTCATTTAGCACAGACTGATTGTGGGGTGGTTAAGAGTGTGGCTGGAAAGTTAAGGAGAGATTAGCTCTTGAAGGATTGTAAAAGCCGTAGAAAGGACTCTGTCCTGAGTGCAGGGGATGGGATAGTAAAACTATTAGACTTGTACTTTAGAGGATACCTGCAGTTTGAAGGTGGAGGCCACCCTGAAGGTGGGAAGAACAGTTTGCAGGTTCCTATAGTAATCCTGGCTGGGGGTGATGGCAGTCTGACCTCAAGCATTGGCTGGGAGTGTTGTAGGAGAATTTTAGGAAGGGGAATTGATAGGACTTGAGGGTTGGGTAAGAAGGCTGGGGGAAGACTAAGTTAAGGCCGATGTCCTCATCTCTGGCTTAGGCAACTGTGTAGGTGGCAAAATGAAATGTTGGTGGCATATAGGAGAAGGAACAGGTTGAAGGAGTGAGAAGATGAAATTGAGGGATCTGTGAGCCATCTGAGTGGAGATGCAAAGGCTATTTTTGCTGCTCAGGTGTGACAATTCTGAGCTTGGGGAATTGAGGTAGAGGTGTGGTCAGGGTCCCCAAGAGATAGCATAGAATCAGAAGAGTAGAGGCTAAAGAGGGGACTCTCCCCCAGGAAGTGCTTCAGTTGATCAGAGGACTTGGGGGAGGATGATGGTCCTGCCAAAGGCATTCCCTGACATGTGGGTAGGTCCAAAGGACAGCCTGAAAATGAATTGGGTACAGAGTGCCAAATGTGGCCAAGAGACTGGAATAAAGTCAGCCTTCCATTTAGTTTTGCCATTCAGAGATCAAGGAGACCTTAATGAGAACAGAAGAAGGTGAGGCTAGAAGGTGACAGCAGTGAATAGGCAGAGACAATGTCTACACAGTTAGAGAAGCCCTTACTGATGAACTGATCCCAGCTCAGCCACTTAACTGGCTTTGTGACCATGTGCAAGTCATTTATCCTCAGCTGTAAAATGAGAATAATATTAGGGTCTCTGAGATGTTTGTGATGTATGTGGAAGCATAGGACCTGGCACCAAGTGAACAGTTGGAGAGGCCAGCTGTTCCACTGTGGTCATTCACTGCTGTCACTCCTAGGAGACAGGTGCTATGGTGGGCCTTGAGTAGCTAATATAAATATGTCACACCAGCCTTGCTTGGTGCAAGTGTGCCTAACAGACAGACTAGGTGACCATCAAGCAGCATTGACTGCACAGTAGGTGCAGGCACTTTGGGAGGGGATGCGTTATGTGGTGGGTGACGGTTGATGGGTATGGGTTTTCTTTTTGGGGTGATGAAAATGTCCTAAAACTGATTGTGGGGATGGTTGCACAACTCTGTGAATATACTAAAAACCATGAATTGTACACTTTAACTGGGCAGATTGTATGGCAAATGAATTATATCTCAATAAAGCTGTTGTCCCCCCAAAATTAGCCAGGCCAAGAGGTGGGAAGAACATAGGGAGAAGGAATGGCATTGGTAGTCTCAGAAACATGAAACTGCCTCATGTATGAGAGCAGCCTCGCGAGGTGAAAGGAGAGTAGTGTGTTGAGGGTTTGCAGCAGTGAGGTCTGAATAGATTGGGTTAGTTCCTGAAAGGCTGTGGGTATGTTAGAAGGACATATGGCTCAGGAAGGATTAGAGTTACGGTTAAAAAAAATTTTTTTTAAAGAGATTTTTGGCCGGGCACAGTGGCTCACGCCTGTAATCCTAGCACTTTGGGAGGCCAAGATGGGCAGATCACCTGAGGCGGGGAGTTTGAGACCAGCCTGACCAACATGGAGAAACCCTGTCTCTACTAAAAATACAAAATTACCCTGGCGTGGTAGCGCATGCCTGTAATCCCTGCTATCGGGAGGCTGAGGCAGGAGAATCACTTGAACCAGGGAGGTGGAGGTTGTGGTGAGCCAAGATTGTGCCATTGCACTCCAGCCTGGGCAACAAGAGTGAAACTCCAACTTAAAAAAATGTATATATTTTATGTGTTTCATTTTGTTTATCAAAGGAAACTGTATTGAATTGGTGAAATTAGATGACCACAACTTGGATGGCAAGATAAGTTTAGTTGAGTCAGATGTGATCCAAAGGAAGAGATGACATGATACTGACAATCTAGTGACTACAAGCAAGAGAGGAGCTGGGGGCTGAGGAAGGGCATTGGAAGAAGTTTGTGCAGAAGGCAATAACAGAAGGAGAGTTTACTCTGTGTAAGGAAGGGAACAAGCATGTTGAGTTATGAGAGCCTGGGCCCCACACAGGCCTGAAGTTTTTCCCTCATGTTGGCCCCACCGCCCTGGACAGTGGCATTGCTGCACAAGGAGACCCCAGTGCTCTGTGGTGGATGAGCTGGCATCAGTCGTTGGTGGTGACTGGCAGCCTGCTGCGCTCATTGCCGCCCCCACCCCCAGCTTGCTGCTGCTGCCGCCTTCGAGGATGAGGCCCCAGAGCAGGAATGGAGGCTAGGGCTAGCCAGGGGGAGGTTTGGCATCTTGCTGCCATGAGCCAGCGTGGGAACCTAACCCCTTAGTGGGTAAAGAAGTGGGGATTGTGGAGGAGGTAGGGTTGGTGGTATGATACCGTTAGAAACTCACTCTGGGCCTGGCTAATGCTTGTAATCCTGGCCACTTAGGAGGCCGAGGTGGGAGGATCACTTGAGCCCAGGAGTTTGAGGCCAGCCTCGATCTCTAAAAAAATAATAATATGGGAGACTGAGGTGGGCAGGCTGCTTGAGCCTGGAAGGTTGAGGCTGCAGTGAGCCATGATCACACCACTACAATCCAGCCTGGGTGACAGAGTGAGACCATTTTTAATCTATACAAAATTACAGCTAGATAGGAGAAATACATTCTATTGTTCTATACCATAGGGTGACTATATTTAACAATAATTTATTATATATTTTCAAACTATTGTGAGAGAGGGTTTTGAATGTTATCAACACAAAGAAATAATAGGCTGGGTGTGATGGCTCATGCCTGTAATCCCAGCACTTTGGGAGGCTGAGGCAGGTGGTTCGCTTGAGGTCAAGAGTTCGAGACCAGCCTGGGCAACATGGTGAAACCCCCATATCTACTATAAATACAAAAATTAGCCTGGTGTGGTGGTGTGTGCCTGTAATCCCTAGCTACTTGGGAGGGTGAGGAAGAAGAATCACTTGAACCCAGGAGGCAGAGGTTGCAGTGAGCCAGGATTGCCCCACTGTACTCCAGTCTGGGCAACAAAGCCAGACTCTGTCTCAAAAACAAAGAAGTAATAAATGTTTGAGTTGATGGATATACTAATTACCCTGAATTGATCATTACACAGTGTATATATGTGTCAAAATATCATGTCCCATAAACATGTACAATTATTACATGTCAATTATAAACAAAATAGAAACTTGCTCTGAGGCTCTAGAGGATGGATTTGGGGGAGCAGGCCAGAAGTGGGACACTTGCTAGCCGCTTTTGCAGCTCTCCCAGTAGGAGAACATGGACTAAGTGGAATGAGGGGGCATGAAGAACCGGGTCAGAGATCATCTTGGGAGATGAAACCCGCAAGATTGGGCCAGTTTTTATTAGATATGGGGTGAAGGGGGTTAAAAGTCAGGCTGCTGGCTTAATAAATGACTAGGTGGATGCTGGAGCTCTTTTTGAGATGGGGACCACCAGAGGAGAGGTAGGAAGGTTAGGGGTGCAGATTGGAGGTGGGTAGGAGGGGAGGTATTCTGTCTCAGATGTCTGAGGGAGTCTGGCAGGCAGGTGTGGGGAAGTAGCACTAAAGGTACCAACCTGGAAGTCACCAGTACACTGGCTGGTGGCAGTTAGGCCCACGCCAGGCCATCTGTTGGCTCATAGCCAGGGCAAGCTTCCTTGAAGCCTAGCCCTGCCCACAAGTCCTGCCACGAGGCTAGAGAGCAGCCTTAACTGTGGGCCAAATGGACACAAGTGTGGCCTAATGAGGACACCTGGCATGGAGCCCAGTTTGGCAAGCGGAGCAAAGAGAGGGACAACCGGGCTCTCCCTCCAGATTCCTGCCGTGTCTCTTCCTGCATGACACTGGGGCATGGTGGTTTTTTGTTTTCTTATTTTCTTTTTGACTAAATTTAATTTTTTTAATTCTAAAAAGTTGGTAGATGGATGACTTGGTGTAGACTCTCAAGGGCTATACATTGTCAGCCCTTTGTCAAAACGCTGCATATATGTACCATGTGACCCTGCAACCCAACTTAATAAAATTGTATCCCAATAGATTAGCACAGGATAGCATGTACAGAGGTGTTCACACCAGCCTTGTTGGTAACAGCTAACTGTTAGAACCAATGGAATATCCACTGATTTGGTTATGATCTGGTTAAATAAACCATGGTCTACTCTTACAGTGGAATACTACAAGAGAGTGCTCAAAAGCATGAAGTTCCATGAGGGCTGATGTAGAAATCTACTGTTAGGCGCAAAGCGTTACATGTAATCCCATCTTGGTAGAATACCAGATGGACATACAGATGTTTTTGGAAGCATAGGCACCAAGTTGTCCTGAGTGACAACCTCTGGGGAGAGGGATTTATAGAGGCTGGGAGGGGGAACATTTCAGTGTTTACTATTTATGTACTCTTCTATTGTTTAAATGTTTTGCAGTGAACACACTATAATTTGAAACAGTCAATAAAGATATTTAAAATAAGGAAAATTAGAATATACAGGTAAGCAAAGAGAAGAGTACCCACACTCAGCAGACATCGAAGCTGAGGCCTGTGCTGGAGAGCCTGAGGTTTGTGGTCCAGGTTTTTGTTCGCAGCATCGTAGGGCTGGTCTGAGTCTTAGGGAACCCCCATGAAGCCGCTTCTCTTTATACCTGAAGATTTCTAAGTCCAGTGGGGGTGCTTAAGGTCCTAAGCCAGAGCCGGACTCTTCTCATGTCACCTGGCCAGAGCCACAGGGTCCCTCCCCAGGTACAGCCCCTCTGGGCAGGTCATTTTTCTGTCTGTCCTTTGTCTCTTCCTCCCCACTGCCACTCCTATATTCCCTTTGTTGTTTGTATCTTGCAGTGGTATATTCCTTAGCCTAGTTTTATCTGGGAAGCTATTTATGGTCAAGTCAGTAAGTGTCCCCACAGGAGCCAATAACTGCTGTTTCCAAATCCCTGCCACAGGATGTCTTGTCAGAGCTTGCTCTGGTGGGTGATAACATATATTTTTCTTGGATTTACTCAGTGATTTTTTGGGCCTGGTTTCTGAGGTGGAGCCAGTGCTTGAACCCCTGCTAGGCCTTTTAAAGTAGCCTCAGCATAGGAAGATGTCAGCCATCCAGGACCCTTGGTGAATAAGGCTATTTGGGTGACTAGGGTTTCTTGATGGTAGAGAGGGAAGTGCTTTAACACCTTATTTTAAACATTTAGCGGCTGGGCACGGTGGTTCACGCCTGTAATCACAACACTTTGGGAGGCTGAGGCGGGTGGATCACGAGGTCAGGAGTTCAAGACCAGCCTGGCCAAGATGGTGAAACCCCATCTCTGTTAAAAATATAAAAATTAGGCTGGATGCGGGTAGCTCATGCCTGTTATCCCAGTACTTTGGGAGGACAAGGCAGGTAGATCACTTGAGGCCAGGAGTTTGAGACCAGCCTGACCAACATGGAGAAACCCAGTCTCCACCAAAAATACAGAATTAGCAGGGCATGGTGACGCATGCCTGTAATCCCAGCTACTTAGGAGGCTGAGGTAGAATCGTTTGAACCTGGTAAGTGGAGGTTGCGGTGAGCCAAGATTGCACCATTGCACTCCAGCCTGAGCAACAGAGCAAGGCTCCATCTCAAACAAAACAAAACAAAACAAAACGTTTAGCATAAAACACTTCCGGAATATATTAGTCTCACTTCCCTGCTTGCTTGCTTCCTTTCCGTTCTTTCTTTCCTTCCTTCTTTTTCTTTTTCTTTTTGAGACCAGGTCTCTCTCTGTTGCCCAGGCTGGAGTGCAGCGGCCCAAACACAGTTCACAGCAGCCTTGACCTCCCAGGCTCAAGCAATCCTCCCACTCCAGCCACTGCAAGTATCTAGGGCTACAGGCACGCACCACCACACCTAGGTAGTTTTTGTACCTTTTGTAGAGAAGGGGTTTGCCATGTTTCTCAGGCTGGTCTTGAGCTCCTGGCTCAAGTGATCCTCCTGCCTCCCAAAGTACTGGGATTACAGGCATGAGCTACCACACCCAGCTCCTTTTCTTCAGACAGGGTCTTACTCTGTCGCCCAGATTGAATTACAGTGTACGATCATGACTTACTGCAGCCTTGACTTCCCGAACTTAAGTGATCCTTCTACCTCAGCTTTCCCAAGTAGTTGGGAGTACAGGCATGTGTCACCGTGCCTGGCTAATTTTTTATTTTTATTTTTTTTGTGGATACAGGATCTCACTATGTTGCCCAGGCTCCCTGCTTTCTTAAGTGGCACACACTGAACATAGCAGAGTCTCTCTCACATTAATGGCTGTTAGACTTGGAATGAGATGGAACAGAACCACTGTCCCTGAGGGCCCAGGTCTGCCTCCAATAGTTTTGCCCCTGGCCCTCAGTCAGGCCACCCATTCACTCTTCCTGCTGTGGTCAGGATGCCTACTGTAGCACCAGGGTCCCCTTCCTAACCTGTAGTTGCACTTGTGCTTTGGGCTCAGCGATCAGACACACTGCAACTTGTTAGGAGGATCTGCATCCCGAATGAACAGGTGCAAAGATGTGATATGACCGTCTCTAAGTCATCTGCACCTGCTCAAGACCTTTCTTGAGTTCTGTGTAGAGCCAGGCATCAGGCAGGCCAAGGCTCCCTTTCTGGCCAACTGTGTGATACAGAGCATGTGTTTGCCCACATGTGTAAAATGAAACAGAAATCACTTACTCATAGTTAAGGATTCAACAGCACAGTCCTAGCCAGAGTGGATGCTCAATAGATATTTGCTTGGCTGGGCGCAGTGGCTCACGCCTGTAATTCCAGCACCCTGGGCAGACGAGGCGGGCAGATCAAGGTCAGGAGTTCAAGACCAGCCTGACCAACATGGCGAAACCCCATCTCTACTAAAAGTACAAAAATTAGCCAGGTGTGGTGGTGGGTGCCTGTAATCCCAGTGACTCAGGAGGCTGAGGCAGGAGAATTGGTTAAACCCAGGAGGCAGAGGTTTCAGTGAGCCGAGATCCTGCCACTGCACCCTAGCCTGGGCAATAGAGTGAGACTCTTTCTCAAAAAAAAAAAAAAAAAAGATATTTGCTTGATTGGATTAGTGACAGCTCTTTATTGGCATTGACTGTTTACTAGGCTTTGAGTGTGTGGGGGAGGAAAAGCTGAGTCCCCGACCCCAACCCCAGGGATGCACCATGCCATAGATTTTCCTGTTTCTGAGTTATTAAGCACTTGCTTTTATTAGACAAATACTAGGCAGTAGAGACAAAAGGAGTTGAGACTTGGGTAAAGGAAATTGGAGACAGGAGGGGCTGGCTGAGAGAGCAAGAGTGTAGAGGGCTGAGGATGCCCACACTTTCATGTCCTCTTCAGCCATGTCCCCCCGGAGACTCTGTCTTCACTCATGCAAGACAGAGCAGTTTCTCATGACCGATGCAGGTCCATGTGGTCTCCACTTTGGCTTTCCAGGCTCATATCCATCTACTATCATGCATAGCCTGTTCTTTTTTTTTTTTTTTAAGACAGTCTCATTCTGTTGCCTAGGCTAGAGTGCAGTGGCACCATCACGGCTCACTGTAGCCTTGACCACTTAGGCTCAAGCAATCCACGCACCACCATACCCAGCTGATTTTGTTTATTTTTGGCAGAGACAGGTCTCATTATATTGACCAGGTTGATCTCAAAACTGGGCTCAAGTCATCCTACAGCCTTGGCCTCCCAAAGTGCTGGGATTACAGGCATGAGCCACTGTGCCTGGCCAGCTCCTGTTCTTTATGACGCATTCCTGCATGGCTCTGTGGGTACCTGTAGTCCCACTTCCTCAGAGGTTGATGGCTGGGAGATGCAGACTGGGAGTCTGAGGCAGTGTTTAAATTGAGGGGTGTGTTGAGGGGGAACTGGAGTGGCCCTTTGCTGTGGATAATTCCATCCTCCCTTTCACCACAAGGGGGTGCACCAGGATCACTCTACTGTCAAGGAGCCTGGGGAGGGAGGTATGACTGGACCCTTGAGTCCATCAAGCTGCCTCTCCTCTGCTTCTCCATGGGGCACCTGCTGCCAGCACTGTCCCTTGGGACTCTGCCCTGGGCCCTGCCTCCCTCACTTAAGCCCCAGTTGGCCTTCTCAGATTAGGTAGGTCTTGTAGCTTAGTGTCTCATGTCTGTGTATCTCTTCCCACCCTCACCTCCCTGTGCCCTGTCTTCCTGGATCAGGAAGGAGAAGGCTAGGGGAAGATTCCTGATGCTCTCTGCCTTGGTGCCTGGGGCAGGCTGCTTCAGCCTTGCCCACCACGCCGTCCTCATCTGCCCTCACCTGGGTCATGCCAGTAGCTCAGAGTTGGATCTGCAGGTACAGCACAGTGTGCTATGAACCTCGGGGTCTTGGGAGCTCCAAGTAGGAGCTTGAGGCAGCCCAGGGGTCAGAGCTACACTCCTCAGCCTCCGAGAACCACGCGCTTCCCTAGGTGATCACCACCCTTGTCCTGCCACGCTGGCCCCTCCAGGAGAGGGAAAATTTGTCTTCAGGACAGAGGATGAATTTTCCTCTCCTCTCAACCTCATTTGGCACTCACTCTGAGGGCCACGTAGGCTGTATGTGGCATGTATAGGTACACGTATGCAGGGCAACTGAGAGACGGCCAAACCAGGCACCTGAACACCATGTAAGCACTGTGGGTCCACATAGTCAGGCTGGCGATGGGTTATCATTAGGTGATTGACAACTCTCTTCTACTTTGTACCCCAATTTGGGGAACTCTCCATTGGCCTCCCTGGCCTCTGCCTCTTCCAACACCTACTCCCTGGCTGATGTTTTAAAAAATCTATTCTGCACTGGAATGTTGGCCTTCCTTCTCTTCAGAGGCAGGAAAATCAAGGCCCCGAAGGGTGCCTTAGTAGGTTAGACTGCTGCCGTGTGGCCTGGGCGCCTGCTCTGTGTGTCCATACCTAGCAACTCTTCCGAAGGACCAAGGAGTAGGCACAGGGGGCGGGGCTGGGGCTGCCCCTGTGTGAATGTGGGTGGTCCTGAGAACTGCCAGGCAGATTGGTGGCAGGGGAAAGGAGTGTGTGGAGGAGAAGCCCTGACTGGTGCTGGACATTGCTTTCCTGGCCAGCTCTGGCCTGGCCCTGGGTACTTGCCCAGACCTTGCTCCCTGCTTGGATGCTCAGGCAGTGGTTTTCAGGCCTTGACCTCAACAGAGGCTTTCATGCTTGGCTGGTGGATGGGGCTTTCCCCGCTGAGGAGTCATCTGCAACTCAGCCTTTACTGCTTGCCCCTGTCCCTGTACTGGTGGCCATTCAGAGGCTACACAACCCCAGGTCTCCCCTACACCTGCCATCAGTTCTTCCAAGGCTGTTCCATGGGTATCCAGGCCACTGGTCTCATCCTGAGCCCCTGAGTGGCCCTCAGTGGCCCCCAGTGTCATAGCTGGACAGGCTCCTGGAGGTACCCTTATCCAGCTCTCTTACTTCATCTGGGAAGCTGGGTCCAAGGTGAGGCCCAAGGGCTTAATTATGGTCTCCTGACACCTGTCTTGGCATTTCATATCCAATCACTCTGCGTTCTTGGAATTTTTTTCTGTTTATCTATTATTTCATTTGTTCACAGCAGGATGCCTGGAGTACAGCTCTGTGAACTGGCCCCCAACTCAGGAAAGGGTAGTCAGGGGAAAGGAACCCTGCTTCTGGGGCCCTTGTCTTTTCCCTCAGGCCTTGCCACATGCGATCTAGCTTGGAACTTGAAGGGTTGGGAGCTGATGAATACAGATGAGCTGCAACCCATGACGCAGCACACAGGGCCCTGAGGCTGCCAGGTCATGGGTTGCAGCTCTGCCTTTTTCCTCCCACCCCTAACCCTTTAAGCTTCAAACTAGATATTATATCACAAGGCATGGGGGAGCACAGGGTCCTGGAATGTTACCCTTCAGTATCCGCCCAGGCCCCATGCCTCCCACTTCCCCCAGTGGCTTCCGTCATTTGTACCTAGCTTCCGTTGTGTGGTCAAGCAGGTGGCCACGTCCCTCCCAGGGGCCAGCCCAGGTCCACAGCACTGGCTCACTCTGGCTGGCATGTTACTGCTACCCCTGTACCTGTCTCACCGGGCCCTTGAGCAGGGGCGCTGAGGGGAGGGCTGGAAGGCAGGGTGGGTGGGGTCCTGGGGGTGCTGTATAGGACCAGCCTCACTCCCTCCCTCTTTTCCTTCCTTCATCCTTTTTTTTTTCCCTCTGTTTGTTTCTTGAAAGGGTCTCATTCTGTCACCTAGGCTGGAGGGCAGTGGCACGAACATTGCAGTCTTTACCTGCTGGGCTCACACTTGATCCTCTTGCCTTAGCCTTCTGAATAGTTGGGACCGCAGGCATGTGCTGCTACACCTGGCTAATTTTTGTATTTTTTGTAGAGACAGAATCTCTGTTGCCCAGGCTGGTCTTGAGCTTCTGGGTTCAAGAGATCTTCCCACCTCGGCCTCTCACAGTGCTGGGATTACAGGCATGAGCCACCACACCCAGCCTCTGTCCAGTTTCCATGAGCCACAGTGAATGGGACTTCATGCTGACAGTGCATGAGTTCACAGCCTCAGATGAGGTTTGATCCCATGAGCCCAAACACAGGGCCTAGGTCAAAGCAAAATGAATATTTCCTACTTCTCTTCTTTGTGCTGGCTATAGGCACCATGGAACTGGCAAAGATCCCTCTAGCCAGAATCCAGCCTGACCTGTTTATTCTCACTAAGAACAGCCACTTCTAGGGAACCCTAGAAATCCCCTTCACCTCTACCCAAGTGAGGCCCAGTTTTCCTTCGTGTCCTTTCTCAAGACAGCTATGCATGTAGAACAGGAGCCCAGCATCAAGAGCTGACAGGTTGCTCCAGTGGTGCAGGCCAGCAGACCTAGAAGCTAGACATGGGCATGGGCCGGCTTTTTTTTTTTTTTTTTTTTGAGACAGAGTCTCTCTGTGTCACGCAAGCTGGAGTGCAGTGGCATGATCTCAACTCACTGCAGCCTTAACCTCCCGAACTCAAGCCGTCTTCCCACCTTAGCCTCCCAGGTAGCTAAAACTACAGGCACACACTCCCACGGTGGGCGCATTTTGTTTTATTTATTTTTTTTTTGTGGAGATGGTCTCACTGTGTTGCCCAGGCTGGTCTCAAACTCCCTGAGCTCAAGTGATTCCCTCGCCTTGGCCTCCCAAAGTGTTGGGATTATAGGTGTGAGCCACCGTGC
Source organism: Sapajus apella (assembly GCF_009761245.1). Lineage (NCBI taxonomy): Eukaryota > Metazoa > Chordata > Mammalia > Primates > Cebidae > Sapajus > Sapajus apella. The sequence continues at coordinate 11,016,975 of NW_022436955.1, read as the reverse complement.
CCAGCCTTGGGCCAGCTTTTGAGCATAGCTTATTGTCATAACTGGCTTTCCTTGGGCTACCTGGCACCTGGCCAGGCCAGACCACTTTACCTCTTATTCATGCCCAGGCAAACTCATATCTTTGGGAAAATGAAAAGAAGCTCTTCTTCACAGCTCCAGATCCACTCTAGCCTCCAGGTTCTTTAACTGTGGTGGCAAACCTGGAGAAGAAAGAGCTTGCTTCGGTCAAAGTGCAGGGCAGCAGCAAGGGAGGGTGTGGCCCCTGCCTCCCAGGGTGAGGCTGGGTTGTCTGATTCTCAGGCTGGGCTGTGGCCAGGGAACATAGGGAAGCTGCCCTGCAAGCCCTGTGTCTCCTGGGACATGCCAGTCCCATGGAGCTTTAGGGCCTGGGTGGGAACAGCCTGGTGAGGGGCTGTCCAGGCGGATCTCCATTGAGTCGGAGGAGAGCTTCTTGGAACTTGCCCTAGGTGCAGCAGTAACCAGTTCTGCCCCTCCCTTTGGCACACAAGACTGTCGCCTGCCTGGCACCCCCCTGACTGTCAAACGAATTGACTTCCTCCTAGGATGTGAGAAATGCTTTCATTCTCCCAGCCGCAGGGACAAGGTGTTCCTGAGAGTATGAGAGTAATTAAGTGTGTGTCTGCCACCACCTGCCACCTGTCCCAGAGCAGGGAGTGGGGTGTCGAACCCAGGGCAGACATCTTGTTGCTTCCTGGACTTGGGAGGTGACTCTCCCATTTGATTCCTGTGTCTGATCTTGCTGGTGGGCAGTGTCACTGGCCCCTAGTGTCAGTTGGACCATCTCTGCAGATCAGCCCCGTTCCCCTACTTGAGTGCCTCACCTCACTGAAAAACCTCTAGCATGAAACAAAATGTGGGTCCAGGGACTGAGGAAGGGGAACTTACTGTCCTTTCCCTGCAGGAGCTCTGCCTCAGCTACCTGAAACCTAGTAACTTGCATGTGACTGTGCCCAGAAGGAGATTCCAGGTTCTTCCCAAGACTGCTGTCCTGCCAGCCCAGAGATTTCCCATGAAGCAAGAGCTGCCCTTGGCTACACTACCTCCTGTCTGCTCCCGAGACCCTCAGGGCAGCTCAGGGTGTGGTGGGTGGTGCAGGGTTGGGTCCTTGCCTCTGTCTATCCAGGTTGCTGGGGCTACCCAGAGCTCTCTATGATCTTGCTGATAGGTGAGATGTAGGCTTGGGGACAGAAGCCCCAGATCTTGAGCCAGCCCTGTTTCTCTTTCCCCAGGAGATGGCAGAGTGTTAGTATGCTCGTGCTGCACAAGGTTCCCTGCAGGCTTTATGACAGGGAAGAGGACATGCTAGAGGCCTGGGAAAGGGTTGGGACAGACCATGGAGAGGAGGAACATTGTGTGCAGGTACAGTCTGTGCAGGACTTAGTAGGACAGCCTGAGCAACAGCCTGGAGTCAAGGCTACACACTGCTGGGCTGACGGAGTCTGCCAGGAGAAATGGACTGTGGTATGCTGTGCTCAACTCTCTGTAAACCAGTGTCTTTTCTCAGTGTCCATGCAGTGCCCTGGGGGGCTGGCACTGCAGAACCTGTTACCCAGTGACTGGCCAGGGGCCTGGTTATAGAGATATTCCACAAGTGGTTTAGGGCTAACTTGTAGACAGGATTTGAACCCAGGTCCTTGTGGCTCTGAAGCCCAGATTCTTTCTCCCCTGTCCCACTCAGCTGCCTAAGGAATGATGTCTTGAAGCCAGTGATCTAGCAAAATGGATCTGCAGAGGGGGCTGGGGCTGTGGCATGGATCAGTTGATGGGTGATGGGTGGGCCCGCACTGGCCAGGGAAAGGTGCCGTGGATACCCCAATTGAGGGTGGTGGTGCCAAGGCTCTGGATGGGGAATGGCAGGTAGCATGGGGGAGGGGTGAAAGCTGGCATTTGATAGGAAGAGTTGGAACTTGGGTTACTCAGTCAATTGGTGTTATGTGAGGTTTGCAGGAGCCTGTGAAGGGCCCTGGCAGAGACCTGGGGACTGAAGAGGATGCTCAGACTGTGCTGCAGGCCCCAGGTAAACCCAGGGTTAATGGTTTCCATGCTGTGGCTCCCACACTGAAAGTTCCAGATGTAATGCTCTGACCCTGCAAATCCAGCCAGCCAGTGCACACATCTGCTTTGGAGCTGATATGGAAAAAAAGGTCTCCTCCCACCCCTGAGCCTAGGGAGGAGGTCAGGCGCAGCACATTCACCAAGGGGGGCAGGGCAGCTCTCACTTTGTTGGGCCACCAGCCTGGCCATCTGTCCACATGGGTCCATCTGTCTGAGTTTTCCTACTTTGAGCCACTAGAAGTTGTAGCATTGGAGGTAGAGCCCAGGTCTAGTTTCTTTGAAGCAAACTTCTCAGCCAGACCCAGGGGAGTGATAGAACAGGCTCCAAGGCTCTGCCACTCTTGAAGAGAATGGCAGTGTGGGCACACCAGACTCTAGGGAGCATGTTCTCACATCTGGTTTCATTCAGTGGGCCTCAATTCCTGAAAACCCCTGAGCTACCCTGGAGAGCCTCACTGAGTGACCTCTGGAAAAGCAGAAATAAAGTCTGGGAACACACTGTCCTCTCACGCTCTGCCGTAGCCAGCTGGCCAGCAAGACCCCTTCGTGGGCCGACCATGAGGCCACGGGGGAGCCTAGAGCAGGGCTGCCCCGCCTAGTGTGCTGGCCAGGGGCTGCCTCCATGCCTGCTGGACCCTGGGGCATGTGGGACCAACCCTCTGGCATAGGCCAGGACCCTTCTTTCTGCCTCCCTGTGGCCCTTGGGGAGGAGCTGTAGAGGCCTAGGGGCTGGAAAGGCCGTGTGCCTTCTGAACTTGGGAGCCCTGTAGGGGCTGAAAGATCCCGTTCTGGGTTGGCAGGATCTGGGAAAAGATTCAGGAAGTAGACAGGGGCAGGGCTGCCCAGCTGCCACCTCTCAAGGCCTGTCTGAGGCTGGCTGCCAAGCCCATACTTTGTCCCAGAGAGCAGAAAGCACTGGGCAGGTTGGGTGTCCCATGCCCTCCTACTAATCAGGGACTAGGGTGATAGGGGTGCCAGCTGGGGCCCACTATTTGGCCAGTCTGAGTCTGGTGCAGCCTGATGGTCAGGTGGGTATTGGGCTGCAGCCTTCCCAGGCCTCTTGAAAGATCTCAGCTGTCCCTGCTGGAGCCAGGGAAGTGATCCTTGACACAGGCAACCTCAGGGTGGACAGGGCCGCCCTGTGGAGGCAGGAGGGCAGGGACTCTCACTTTCCAGGCTGGGGGTGTGTCTTCCCAACCCAGCCTCTCGATGGGCCTGAGAAAGCAGCTCTATTTCCTGCACTTCAAGGGCTTCTCTCTCCAGCAGCCTGTGGACTTCCCTGGAGTACTTGCTGGAGCAAAGATCACAGGAAGGTCACGCTGGCCAGCAAGTAGCACTGTTAGACCAGTCAAGGACTGAGGTAATGCTAGGGCTGAGGGCACGGGGCCTCACAGGCTGTGGGGAAGAGGCAGAGCTTCAGCTCCAGGGCCACAGTGACTTCTGGGTGAAGGTGAGAATGACACATTAGAGTTGGAGGACTTCATTCTCGTGATAGTGTGGAGAGTGGACTTGGGAGTAAGGAGCCAAGATGTGGGGCAGGAGGCCTGGGGTAGTGCCAGGAGATGGAATTGTGGGGGAGTCATCAGAACATGGGGACAAGAACATGCAAAGCAGAGGAGGTATGGGAAGGTCCTGGGTGCAGGCTGAGGAGCAAGCCTAGGCCTGAGGGAAGGCTGGAGATACTGGGAGACTGAGTTGGTCTGGTGCTTGAGTTGGAGTTTAGATCAGACAGCAGAGGGAACTTCCTGAGAGCAGCAGCATCTTCTTGAACATGAGAAATCAGTCTCCGAGGAAGTCTTGTACTGTGAGAGATCCCAAACTGGCCAGACATTCCTGGTGTTGAGCCATGGATGGGAGGATTTGGGGTAGACAGCTGGGCTTGTGGGTAGACCAGAGCGGTCCCCCGAGTCTGTGCTAGCCAGAACACTGCTTGCTCATGCCTCGGCCAGGCATGTCTGGGCCTCTCAATGGCCATCACTGATCACCAAGGCTGTCAGGCTGCTGAGCCCAAGGCCCAGAGCAGAACTAGCCCCTGGCTTCCCAGAGCCCCTGCCGTCCTTGGCTGCCCTCAGGGGCTGGGCCAGGCCTGGGTGGCCAGGTCTCCCACGAAGCTCTCAACAAGTTCCAGGCCTCTCCTCCTGTGCTTAGATCCTGCTCCCAGTCACGTCCCCTCCCAGTCACATCCCCTCCTCCGCATCCCTCAGAGAGAGCAGGAAGCTGGGGAGGAGGGAGCATCCCAACCAGCCTTGTCCTAGCCCTGACCGGGACTGTCTTAGGGCCTGGGGCTGTCAGCCACTGGGTCTGAGAACCAGGTTTCTCCAACACGGCCAGAGCTGGTTTAGAAGCCCTGTGTGGTCCTCTCATGGGTGAGCTGAGGGTTCAGCAGGCCTCTTCCTCTAAGTCACCTTCTTGGCTGGCAGGCTGTCCCCCTTCCCTGGGTCACAGGGAAATGGGGGGTCCGGCCAGGGAAAGTGGTCTGGAATGGCCCTTTGACATCATTCCTGGGGGCTTTTAAAAAATAAGTTTCCTGGTAAGAAAGACTCCTCAGGCCTTGGGCAGGATTCTCAGTAGTGGCTCCCGGGTTTGCTCTGATCTGACAAAGGCCAGCAGAAACCACCCGGCTGCCTGCGTTCCAGCAGTGCTTGGAGCCGTGGCTTCCCCAGATGCAGCGTCAGCAGAACGCAGCAGCCAAGGCACAGGGGTGTTTGCTTGGAGGCCTATGCTGAGCCCAGGAGTGGAGGGCCTAGAAAAGAGTCTGCTGCTTGGCTTTGCCTCCCATTCACGTGCACACATTCCTGGCTTCTCTAGGAATGGATGGTGCCACAAGGGACGCCAGAGGGACTTGTCCCTGAGAGATGACAGTCCAGTGACAGTGCTGATGGTCCATGCCTGTCAGTGAGTGTCCAGGCTGCCTCTGAGGAGGGGAAGAAGGCATGCTCTGGCCTCTCCCACCCCTCTGCTACCACCTGCCAGCTCATCTGGGACTGAAATCTGCCTGGACAGCTGAGTCCATATCTGAAAAGCCTGTCCTGGGCCAAGGGCTGGGGAAGAGAGTGATAAAGGAGGCGCAGAGTGGGGAGGAGAGGAGGAGACCAGATCTGGGGACAGACAATCCCCCAGGCCTGCTCCACATCCCAGCCCCTCTATGCCCCAACTTTAGGACTCTGGACAGGTTTCATGTTCTGTCTGATATCTGTTCCTGAGGCTGTGAAATGGGCATGGCTGAGAGGTCGAGCACGCAGGGTGCTCCTGGCATGGGGCTGAGTACACCATATAGCCCATGTGTTTCTAGTTAGAGTGGAATTGGGTTTCCCTCTTCATGTTGGGATGAGGGGACTCCCCCTGACCAATGCTAGGTGTTGGATTGAGAGTCACGGAGACCTGGGGAGGGGAAAGGTGCTTGGCAGTAGGGAAATTGCTGAGCTAAGGAGAGAAGCCATGTGGAGCAAAGTGGGAGGCTGAAGCAGAGGAAGTTTCATGCTGCTTGAGAGCTCATGAGGATCCTGAGTGGGAGGTGACAACTCACTTGGGGAAGCCTCCCAGCAGCCTGTGCCAGGCCCTGGAAGAGCAGTATGTACACAGATGCCCGGGTGGGGCCCACTCCTGGTGCTTTGCAGGGGAGGGATCAGGAGGCCAGACCGGGGTCCACACTCCCAGTCCCAGGGAATACCAGAGCCACTGGCAGGAGTGCCGCCACCCAAATGACCGAGCTTTTCCCTGGAGCCCACCCTGTACATCTGGCCTGGCCTCTAGGCCCAGGCTATAGCTGAAAAGAAAGGAATTTCCTGGCCTGAGAAGGGCTCTTGGCTGGCTGCAGTGGCCGTGTGAATAAGCAGACAGGTTTGGTCTGGCATCTGCCTCGCCAGCGCCTGGGTCAGACCCAGAGCACTGTATTCCAGTCTTGGCTCCCAGCTGCCATCTGCTCTGCAGCTTCCCCTAGTGGAGATTTCAGCACTTGCTGGGCCTGGGCCAGAACCCCAAGTATATAAAATCAGAGTATGAACATGACTTGATAAATGAAGAAGGCTTCATTTTAATACCACAGCAAGAGGAACCAGTTAATAATCTCACCATTTCACATCCACAAAAACCACATCAGGAGCATTAACAATCTCTCTGTTTTGTGCAAATAAACCATGTTTCTTTTCAAAAGACTTGCAGGCTGGTTGCAGTGGCTCATGCCTGTAATCCCAGCACTTTGGGAGGCCAAGGTGGGCAGATCATGAGGTCAGGAGTTCAAGACCAGCCTGACCAACATGGTGAAACCCCATATCTACTAAAAATACCAAAATTAGGTTGGATATGGGTAGTTTACACCTGTAATCCCAGCATTTTGAGAGGCCGAGGCAGGCGGATCATATGAGGTCAGGAGTTCAAGACCAGCCAGACCAACATGGAGAAACCCTGTCTCTACTAAACATACAAAATTAGCTGGGCATGGTGGTGCATGCCTGTAATCCCAGCTACTCAGGAGGCTGAGGTAGGAGAATCACTTGAACCCTGGAGGGGCAGAGATTGCGGTGAGCTGAGATTACACCATTGCATTCCAGCCTGGGTAACAAGAGTGAAACTCCATCTCAAAAGAACACAAACAAGCAAACAACAAACAAAAAAACAAAACAAAATACAAAAATTACCCAGGCATGGTGGCATGTGGCTGTAATCCCAGCTATTCAGGAGGCTGAGGCTGGAGAACCGCTTGCACCCGAGGGGCGGAGGTTGCAGTGAGCCGAGATCGCACCACTGCACTCCAGCCTGGATGACTCTGCCTCACACACACACACGAAAAGACATGCACAGTTGCCCAAGCTCAAGGATATTAAAATCCAGCACATGAAACCCACTTCTAGAATAGATAATGAAATACTGGAACCACGGAAGTTTACTAGGCAAAGCACCTTTTCTTACCCATGCCTTATTATAGGAGGAGCTGAGGTTTGGTTAGATGTGATGAGGATGTGCAAGAACAGATCCCAGGGCAAGGGCTCATTGCAGATGGCCTGGGGTAAGGATGTAGGAGAGTGTACATCTCCCAGGCAAAAGGCACGGGGGTCCACAGAGCAGAACAGGGGCTGGTGGCTTCTGCGTGCCCTGCCTGGTCCTCTCTTCTGTGCCCTTTTGGGTGGCCATGGGAGAAAAGTAGTGGTCAATTGCAGAGTGATGGTGAAGGCAGCAGGTGTCTCCTGGAGGCCTCAGGAGGTTGAAGTTCACTCCATGAGTGCCCAAGAGCCACAGAGGTCATAAGTGTGGCCTGCCGCCATCCCCCCAGAGATGCAGGTGGAAGGCATCCTTTCCAGAGACCTGTACACACCCCCCTCCAACATGCTGTCTTCCATCTCTCCTTTAGCACACCTGACTCCGGGTTGGGATTGTCTTCTCCTGGAGTACAGCAGGAGGGCATCACAGGGTCCCCTCAGTCCTCTCTAAGCAACCCAGGATGGCATGGTCCCCTGGGCCTCAAAGACACCTGGGGAGGCCTTGGCCAGGAGAGCATGTGGAGGGGTCCACAAGTGCAGCTTCTCCTCTCACCCCCTGGGCAGCTTCCCAGGGGATGGAGAGACATGTAGTTTTCCAAACCAGTTTCCGCCATGTGTCTGGGCCTCTTCTCAGCTACTGTCCTTGGTAGTATCCTCAGGGAGCTTCTGTATCCTGTATCAGGTGGGATAGTGCTGCAAAGAAGAATAACACAAGTGAGGGGACAGTGCTGGGCTGCTGGAGAAGCCTCTGAATAGGGGGCATGTGAGGAGAGATCTGAAGGAAGGGAGGGAGACAGCTCCACTTTCAGGCCAGAGGACAGGGAAGGGCCCTGAGGTTGGGACATGGCTGGGGATAGTGAGCATAGGGGAACGGCAGGACCTAAGTCAGAGAGGTAAAGCGGGGATGGTGGGGTGACCACATGGGGGCTCTGGAAGGGAGTCTCTGAGTGAAGTAGGAGCAGGAGAGAGTTTAAGGCCAGTGAGTGACATGGTCTGCCTTGTGTTTTAAAAAGATCACTCTGGCTAGCACATACATGCCTGTAGTCCAGGCTGCTTGGGAAGCTGAGGTCAGAGGATTGCTTGAGTCTAGGAGTTAAAGTTCAGCCTGGAAACATAGCAAGACCCCATCTCTAAAAAAAAAAACAATAAAAACAACAGCAGCAAAAAAAAAAAAAACACAAAAACCGAAACACTCTGTGAGACTGTTGTTGGGTTCTCATCAGGATCCCCCTGCCTCTCCCCTGGCCTGCTTCCCCTGGGCCCATCTGCTCCGCCTCTCCTTCCTTCTCCTTCACCCTGTCTCTGAATGCTCAGGAGAGCCCCTCACGATTGGCCTGCCTGCCTGCCTGCCTCCGGCAACTCCGAAGGGACGCCCAGTCTTTCCTGCCAGGCTCACCTCCTCCACATGCCACTCATTCACCCTGTAGGCCACTTGTTACACTATCCTATTGGCTATTTCCTTTCTTGCCCCTGCCCTTTGCTGTAGCCCAGCCTTTCGTAGCCTTCTCATATTCTCAGTCTGATCTTTGGTGCCCTCTCCACTCCACTCCCGCAGCTTCAGGCATCTTTTTTATTTCATGTGCCTTGTGTCTGCCTTGGGGTGTGTTAGATTGCCCCTCTGACCCCGAGGCCCTGGAGCGCAGGGCTCATGACTTACTCTGCTCTAGGTTAGGGCCAGCCTACAGCTTAGCATACAGAAGGGCCTCAAAGGCTGTGGGTTGTGGATTGGACCTTGGAGTTTCCCAGGCCTTCTTGTCATCTTGGGGAGGAACTATTCCTCTAATGCTTGGACTCTGGGGCCCCATGTGCTGGATTGTGACCCAAGGATCTGGCACATCTCCAGGACCTTAGTTGCCTTGTGGTAGCCCCTGAGCCAACAGGGAGATGGAGGTTAGGGTGGTAGTGGGACATAGTGGCAGGGGAGACCTGGGGCTCAGAGTTGGGGTGGGGATGGGTACTTGGGACCCTTGGGGAGGCCCAGCAAGGCTAGCCCTTACCCCCTACTCTTGGGTTTCAGACCTGAAACTGCATCTGCAGAGCACTGACTATGGCAACTTCCTGGCCAATGAGGCATCACCTCTGACGGTGTCAGTCATCGATGACCGGCTCAAAGAGAAGATGGTGGTGGAGTTCCGCCACATGAGGAACCACGCCTACGAGCCACTCGCCAGCTTCCTAGACTTCATTACGTGAGTGTGCCTTGTAGCGCCTTCTCTTCTCACCTGGGCAGGATAGCTACACCTGCAGGAGCTGGCCCCAGTGTGGCTTAGGCCAGCTGCCTTTGTGCCTGTGTCATCTGTCAGAGCTGATGATAGCTCTATTAGGCCAGCTGTCATGGGGCCCTGCCTTCAGAGTCCTCCCTGACTGTGTGTGTGGTCATTCAACAACCCTGGATCTCCAGGCCACCACCTATAAAGTAGGGTCACTAGCAAGTTCGCTATTGACTGAAGGTATGGTGGGCAGGCAAGGGTGTCCCACGCAGTAGTGCTGATGAAGCCCCTTCCCCAAGTCACAGAGATTGGGGTAGGGAAACCTGGGAAGATGGGAGCCCTTTTTCTCACTCACCCTACAGCACCCAAACGGACCACTCACCAGGCTCCACTCCCCATGCCGAGGGTCCGGAGTCAGGGGATGAACAGAGCTCTGAAAAGCCAAGGATTTTGGATAGGCCCAGTCTATCTGCTCTGACCATGGCCCTGGTCTCAGGGAGATTGGGTTGCAGTAGTGTTGGGGGGCAGGCTGAATGTCTAGCTGTCTTTCTCAGTTCTGATGCAAGCCCTCAGAAACTCAGGTGGGCAGGCCCCCATTCTTCCTGCCTTTGGCTGTCCCAGCTTCCTCATTGTCTGACCCTTGGGCACAGCTCTGGCTTCATCAAGCTCCTGGAGAAGCTGAGTGGAGGAAGGACCTTGGGATCTGCAGGCTGGGGGAGGGTACCTGGACTGGGCAGTCTCTGCTGGCATGTGTGTCTGTGGACACAGGGAGGTAGAGAGCACCCTTCTGCAAGGATGTCCCAAGAGCCACGAGCCAGGTCCTGGTGGACAAAGAAATAGCCTCAGTGCAGGTGGCTGCCCCACGGGGGTGGTGAGCAGAGGCATACTCAACGGCTAGCATCTAGGAGAGTGCCCTACATTGGCAGAGTGTGAGTGTGTGGTATGGGGAAGCATTTCCCTGAACTCTCTGGGTATTGTCTAGATTTTACCATTCCCTGATTATGGTGCCCCCACTCTCCTCCTTGGGACCTGGCATACCTGGCCCACTTGTCCCTGCAGGGACAGAGTTAGATGCCTGCTGCCTGGCCTGATTCTTACCCCCTGCATTTAGGAGCCACTTGCCCAGGATCCACTTGCTCTAGTAAGTACTGCAGCCAAAGGGCTCCATTCTCAGGCAGGAGTCACAGGCTGGAATACCTGAAGGGCCAGTGAACATGCCCAAGCTAGGAAGAAGGCCCTCTCCTGGCCACAGGCCTCCTTCCCTGAGAGCCTCCCTGCTGTCCTGGCGAGGCCCAAACTCACACTGCCCTGGCCCCCATCAAGGTATGCCAACGTGGACCTACTGGGGCAGGAGCCTGGCAATGGGGTGTCTCTTGTGCTGCTACATTAGGGGTCACATTGCAGCTCCCATCTGTTGATCATTCCCTGGCCTGGTCCTCTGTGTTCTTTGCCGCAAAGCCAGAGCTGAGGACATACCAGGAAGCAGTACATTTATTGCCAGAGCCCAGCCTGAGACTTGTTTGCACAAGGCTGCTTCAGCTTCCTGGTGAATGTTCTGGCCTTGCCAGCTAGGCTGGCTGGGGGAGGCCTGACCCCATGCCCATCCATGGTCAGAGGGTAGATTTTACCCATCCCATTGCCCACTGGTCCACCTGCCTGTGCAGCTAGCCCTTGGTCCTAGCCTGCCAGGCCTTGAGGGGAGGTCATCCTTGCTGCCAGGCGTGCATGCTCACCCTCTTGAGCATCCTCAGCTTGTTTCTGCCCAACAGCTTCTGGTTATACCTGTTTTGGTCTTAGCCTGCCAGGCCATGAAACTGGAGAGGACTCTGAGTGTGACTGAGGCCTCACAGTCGCCAGCTCTTTGCTGGAGGCTGGCAGCAAGCACCAAGGGTGCTTAAAGCAGCCAAGTGCTGTCCTGTGGCAGGCTCTCCAAACTGCCACTTCCCACCCCTTCCATTCACGGGTGATTGTGGCTTACAGTCCTACCAGCCACTCACTTCTGCCCTCACTCAGGAGGAGCTCAGCAGTTCACATGCCAGCCCATCAGGGCCTGTGTCTGCTTGGTCCATGACCTCGTCATCTCCAGTGACCCGCTCCTTTGCTCTTCTGCTCTGTACTTCAGCCACCCCCACTGATGGCTGCCCAGGGCCACGTCACCACCTGGAACTGCTCCACCCCTGAAATCGCTGAATCAGGCACCCTCTCTACCCACAGCCTTCAGGCCCTCCAGCCCACTCTCAGTCCCTTGTGGGACATGGGTTCCGGACTCAGCAGGACACTAGGCCTTGCTTCCTCCCCTGCTACCCCTTCTGTCTTCATTTCCCGCCCTCCCCAGCTGAAGTTCCCTGGTCTATCATTCGAACACTCTTCTGCCAACATCCGCAGCTCTCTTGGCTGCCCGACTCATGGTCCCACCCGGCTGGCAGCCCCCCAGCCCTGGAAGAATCCCAGCAGCCTCCAGCCTGGAGCCACCCTCCCCCCACCTCCACTGCCGGGAGGAGAGCTGGGGAAGCTAGCCTTGTGGGGGGGGTCATCCTTGCTGCCAGGCATGCATGCTTACCCTCTTGGCCAGCCTCAGCTTGTTTCTGCCTGGCAGCCTCTGGCTGTACCTACTACACCCTGCAGCCCCCACCAGCACTCCGAAGACCACCTTCCCATCTTAAACACCATTGCTCCCCTCCCCCAGACTCCTTTTGGGCAGATGGCCCACCCTTCTTCCCAAAGAAGCCAATATGCCTCCAGGGCTACATCTACCCCCTACCCCCCGAGCTCCATTCTAATAGCAGAAGTGCCCTTCCTTTTCTCTTGGACCCTTCCACCAGTGTTCTGAGTGTCCTCACCTTACTCCCTGGACCCTGAGTGGCCACTCATCTGCATTCCTCTCTGTGCAGGCACCTTTCCTTCCAGATTCTTCTCTTCATCTAAGGAAGCTCAAATAATTAACAAACCATCTCATGGGACTTAAACTATTACATTCACTGTCTATTCTCTCATTTCCCCTCATCCCTCGAACTTCCAACAGTCCTGTCACTCCACCACAAGGCCCTGGCTAAGGCCACTCATGACCTTCATGTGGCCAAGGTCTCCAGGCGTGACCACCCTGCGGTATCCAGCCCCCAGCCCCCTAGCCATTTCCTTCCTCCCATGATGCCTCTCTGACTTAACTCCTACCTCTCTGGTCACTCTCCCTTCTCCGCTCTGCCCCAGCAGGCCATCCCCAGTATGTGTGTGGAGTGTTGCAGGAAGGGGTTCGTTCCAGAAGGGCCTGTGCCAAGGGAGCTCCCCCAGCCTGGGGCTCACGATTGGCTTCCCTGTGGAGGTAGCTAGTTTGGCTGAGGGAAAAATCATGTAAGGGAAGCATTGGGATAGGAAGTTTCTAGGATGAGGGAACTATACATGTCTGAGAAGTAAGCATGGCACACCTGGCTCTGTGCCTTACACAACAGCCTCCAGGTGTGGTAGCCACTGGGGGAAGGAGGAAGCTACCCTAGAAATACCCAGAGGAATATCCAGAGAGGAGAGTGTAGTCCTCCAGGCAGTAGAAGCATCAGCGAGATGCCCTGTCTTGGGTGTGAACACCTGAGGGAACAGTGCCCTTACTGCCCACAGACAAAGTTGGCCCAGCTGGGGACAGAGGTTGGGACCATCCCAGAGGTCACCTTAGCTCCATCCCTCAGAGCTTCATAGTTGCTTTTGGAGCTGCCCCAGGCTAGCTGGAGCAGGCTTCTGCCAGGAGGTGATGAAAGCAGGAGCTGGCCGAAGCTGCCTTTGCCCTTCCATGTGAGAGGCTGTGTCCACTGCTTTTGTAGATCCTGGCCAGCCATCAGCCACACACATAACCGGTACCTGCTCTGGGCCAGGCCCGGGGCTGGGAGGGAGACTGGATGCAGTGGGGTGGTGCCAGTGATAGTATAGACAGTGCCTGGAGCAGCTTCAGCAAAGGGAACTGGGGGTCACAGGTGGCTTCACAGCATTGGGAGGACTCCAGGATCAGGTGGGGAGAGAGGCCACCTGAGAGAGTAGGTGGCTGGAGAAGAGCCAGCAGTCTAGCATGAGGCAGATGTCTGGCATGGGGCCGACAGCCTAAGTGAGATAGAGCCCCTAAAGTAGACTGTTGTCATGTGTTCTTGAGAGATCTGGCTCGGTTTTGTGGCACTAATATGTTAATATGCACCGTGCCCAAGCCCAGCCATTACCTTGCTGTGTGACTTGGGATAGTGTCTATCAGGGTTTTTTGGTCTTGGAGGGGACCTTGATCTGGGCCATTCCGTGATGTTTTCCCTAAAGAGAGTTGGCCCTGGAAGAGGAGTTGGGAGACTTCTTGTGGGAGGAGTGAGTGTGGCCTCTGGGGAGTCCCATAGGGGCCTTGAAGGCCTTTGCCTTTGAATGAGTGAGCTTCCCTGGAGGGGGCCTAGCCCAGGTGCCCATTGGCAGAGGCTGGGAATGGGTAACCCGCACCATCTGGGGGATCTGAGGGCCCATATTTCTCTTGTGTCAGGGGCCTCAGTGCCACCAGCCTGGAGTGGGCAGCTGGAAAGAGGCTTTGTCCCGGGACAGTGGCCTCAAATGCCTAATGGGCCTGACAGCACATCTGCATTTTTCTCTAGGATCTGTCACCCCAACCTTGGGGCCCTGCTTGGTCACAGAGGTTCATCAGGTCCCCTGACCCCCGCTCCCCTGCCTAGTTCCTGTCTTGTTATCTACAGTCACTGTTTCTGGGTTGGTGGTGGGACTGACTCTGCAGTTGGGGGTTATAGGGCTGCTGTGGTTTTGGGGTCTTGGGCTAGACCTGGCTCCTGCCTTGAAGGAGTGCCAGCACTGCCACTCTTCTCCTGGGCCTGGGGGCAAGCATGCAGGAGCTCCTTGAGGCCTAGAAGGCTCAGACCAGGTGGGAGGACCCAAGTGGGCCTCGGGGGAGGGGCAGGATTTTTTTTTTTTTTTTTGAGATGTGTTCTTGTTGCCCAAGCTGGAATGCAGTGGCATGATCTCAGCTCACTGCAACCTCTGCTTCCTGGTTCAAGTGATTCTCCTGCCTCAGACTCCCAAGTAGTTGGGATTACAGGCACGTACCACAACACCTGGCTAATTTTTTTTGTATTTTTAGTAGAAACAAGGTTTCACCATGTTAACCAGGCTGGTCTCGAACTCCTGACCTCTGGTGATCGCCCACCTCAGCCTCCCAAAGTGCTGGGTTTATAGGCGTGAGCCAAGAGGCAGGATTTTTATGAGCAGGTTAGAGCTCAAACTATCTCTGTTGGGGCCACACCTCACTCATCTTTTATTTTATTTATTTATTTTTTTTTGAGATGAAGTCTTACTCTTTTGCCTAGGCTGGAGTGCAGTGGCACAATCTTGGCTCACTACAAGCTCTGCCTCCCAGGTTCAAGCAAGTCTCTTGCCTCAGCCTCTGGAGCAGCAGGGATTACAGGTGTGCACCACCACGCCTGGCTAATTTTTGTATTTTTAGTAGAGACGGGGTTTCATCAAGTTGATCAGGCTGGTCTCAAACTCTTGGCCTCAAGTGATCCACCCACCTCATCCTCCCAGAGTGCGGGAATAACAGGTGTGACCCACTGTGCCTGGCCTCATCTTCTATTTATTTTATTTTTCTGAAACAGGGTCTTGCTCTGTTGCCTAGGCTGGAGTGCAGTGGCGTGATCATAGTTCACTGCAGCCTTGATCTCCTGGGCTCAAGTGATCCTTCTGCCTCAGCCTCCCAAGTATCTGGGACTACAACTGCATGCCACCATACCTGGCTAATTTTTTTGATTTTTTAATAGAAATGAGGTCTTCCTATGTTGCCCAAGCTGGCCTCAAACTCCTGAGCTAAGAGATCCTCCCATCTCTGCCACCCAAAGTGCTGGGATTACTGGTGTGAGCCACCATGTCTGGCACTCACTTATGTTGGTACATAGGGGAAACTAAATTTTGAGAGGTGGACAAGGCTCAGAAACAGTGATATTTCTGTTCACTTTCCACCCTGCACAGGGCTCTGCAGAATCCAGACGTGATTGAGTACAGATACTGTCACTAGCAGCTCGCTGGAGACCCTGTTGGGGGCTGCAGTGGGCAGGCTGGCAGGAGTACCCAGGCATCGTGGCTGCCTCACTAGAACCCCCCAGGGTTGAGAAGCTGTGTTGTTCCAGCAGGTGGCACCAAAGGGCACAGCAGAGGGACAGGGTTGGCTAGGGACTCTGAAGGCTTCTTGGAGGAAATGGCTTCCAAAACTCCAACCCAAGACGTCTGTGGGCCCAAGCTGAGTTTTGAAGGCATAGGGCAAGGGAGGGCCTCTGGGCAGAGACATACAGACGGCCCCACCCCCACCCCACAAGGGCCTCTTTGGTCTGGCGGGCAGCCGGCCCTCCACTCCCCAGCTGTCTTCCCCTGGAGGGAGACATTGACCAGCTGGAACCTTATTCCCTCCTATTGAGGCCAAATGAGGGGAGGAATGGTGGAGTAGCTTTCTGGGGGCAGGGAGGCAGCTGGGGAAGCCAGGCAAGGAGGAGGGGGATTTCCCTGCCTGCTGAAGTCCTCGGTCTTGGGAGAAAGGCAGACTGCTGGGCCAGCATCATCTCTTCCGGGCCTGTCCTGCCTCTCATCTCCTGAAAAAGAGGATTCTGCCCCTCACTGGGCAGGGGAGAAAAGCAGGGCTGCAGCATCAACAAGCTTATAGCCAGCCTGGGAAGGGAAGTGCTGGGCCTGGCAAAGGATGGCCCACGATTGGCCTGGCTTGGGTTTGAAGAGGGCCTTGAAGAGGCTGGAGTGATGTGATTATGTGTGGCCCTTATCAGGCTCAGCATTTCCCCCGCATAAACAG
This sequence comes from Sapajus apella, assembly GCF_009761245.1. Taxonomy (NCBI): domain Eukaryota; kingdom Metazoa; phylum Chordata; class Mammalia; order Primates; family Cebidae; genus Sapajus; species Sapajus apella. The sequence goes on along the minus strand of NW_022436955.1, from coordinate 11,000,896 downwards.
ATGCCCTGAGTGATGGGCATAAGGAGGGGAAGGTTGAAAAAGAGGAAACTGGCTGCTGGGGATCCCTCTGAGAACATGAGACTAGATGGAGTGTCTAGAGCCAGGCAGGGGGCCCTGGTCATGGGTGGAGGTGTGTGGACACTGGCCATGGGTGGAGGTGTGTGTGGGGACGTGGAGCTCCTCTGCCTTGTGGTGTGAGAGGGCCTGGTGGTGTCCCTCTTTGAGTCTTATCTACTCTGACAAAGAGGCTGGTAATACTCGTGGTTGTGGGATTACTTGGATAAGGTAGGCCTCAGGGGTGTCCTTTTCTCCCTCTTCTCATCCGAAAGGGAGTGAGAGTTTAAGAAAGCATCCTTTGACTTGGGGGCAGGGGATTTGTAGCTGTCTGAGGGAGCACTATGGCTACATTGGGGCTGGATGGGGTGCAGTTGGAGTATTGTAGGGTGGCGCATGTATAGCATGGGTTCTGGGGTTTGTGAGATGTTGGAGGCCTCATAGGCAGGAGGCGTATGTGCTGTTGAGGGTAGAAAAGATGCAGGCTGTGGCTGAAGACCAGGGCCCAAAGCTCTGGTGAGCTCTGAGGTCCCTTTCTCTGCCAGCACTGTGGGGTCGAGAGGAGGAGGCTGCCGTTTGGGCTCCTTGGCTTGCAGCTGCAAGTGGGCCCTGCCTGAGGCGCTCCGTTTGGGTTGGGAGTGGGGGACTGCCTCTTCTCAGTGCACATCCTGTAGCTGACCCAGCCAGATTGGGGGTGGAGAGAGGGCAGTTGCCTGGCCCCAGGCCCAGGAGAGCAAAGGTCTTTCCAGGGCGCCAGGCTGGGTGGGAGCTGGGAGAGTGTACAGCAAGCAGGGGGAGTGGGGGTCAGGCCAGGACAGGAGCTGGGGCCTTTTCCTCCTGCCGCCTTCCTGGAGGGCCCTGTGGGAGCTCCCCCAGTGGCCAGTGCTTTGAGCTGAGGCCTGGGCCCTGGGCTGCCACCTCCCCCCTTTCTTTCTTTAGTATGGGGGAAGATGCCTCCTACTAAGGTCTTCCCTGGACAGCCTGAGCACTGGTTGCACAAGGTCCTGTCACAGGGCAGGGGCCTGGCTCTGGCCCACCCAGAAGCTAGGACAGAACCTGTGCCCAGTGTCCAGCTCAGAATAGCAGCCTCCACCCCAGCTTTTATTCTCCCATAGGAGCCCCACCCTGATCTTGGAGGACATTCCCCCTAGGCCTCATTTAGCTCCCTTGTACTATGAGTTCATCTCTGGTGACAGACTGAAGGATAGTTGTGGCTACTGCAGCCTAACTGTAGCCTGGGGCCCTCTCTGCCCCAGGTGACTACACAGAACTTTGTGCCCCAGCCCCTTTGTAACTGGTTGGAGGCAGAGCCTTGTCTCTTGCCAAGTCTAAACTGGGCAGTCCCACCCCTCCCCAGCTCCACAGCCCCCTCTGCTGCCCATGCACCCCACAGAGCTGGCCTCCTGCAGGGCAGAGAGTGAGGGGCGCCTCGGCCTGGGATCAACCTGACCCAGCTTCTTGTTCAGGTCTCTGGGTCTTATCCAGGCCATCCTGGGTGTATGCCCAGCCCTGGCCTCAGGCCCTAAAGGAAGAGGGCAGTTCTCTATCTCTGGTTTGGGCTCTGTAGGTCTGCCTGACCTGGGCCTTCACTCTAGAGGACTCCCATTGGCTCCTTCCTGGCTTTCCCCGGAGAAGCTTCTCTCCACTCCCTTCTTCAGCCTTTCCTCCCCCACCATCTTTGCCTCTTCCTCCTCTGTCCCCACTGGGAGACAGAGTGACCCTTACTGGATGGTGATTCCCCTGTGTACATCCTGCTTATAGATCCTTAGTGCTCAGAACAAAGCCAGGAACGTCCAAGGCCAGCCTCTGGCCCCAGCCCGCTGCAGCTCCGTGCTGCCAGCTGCTGCGCCTTTCTTTCCCTCTGCCAGTCCTGACTGTGCCAGTTCCTCGAATGCATCCGTCACTCAGTGAGTGCCTCCAGGCCTTTGCACATGCTGTTGCCTCTTCTTAGAACACGCTTTCATTTCCCAGCCCTTTAATCTCCCAGGCTCTCACACTCGTCACCCAGGCTGGGCTACATGTCTCACCTCCTGTGCCCGGTTCCCGTGTCCTGTTAGAAGTTACTTATGTCCTAGTCCCTCACAGGGCATGAATCCCCTGCCCCTCGAAGGGAGGGGCTGTGTCTGTCCTATGCCCCTGGCAGTGGGGGTGGTCAGGAGCTTGAGAGGAATGTGGGCAGGGAGATGAGACATTGGTGCTTATCTGCAGCAGCCATGAGTCAGCGCACATTGTTAAGGGGCAATGACCTGTGCAGGGGGACAAGGGCATGGTGCTATGCCAAGACTTTCCAGCTCCCACCCTGATGGGCTCCCTGCTATTGCCCACCTCTTGTAGTTACAGCTACATGATCGACAATGTGATCCTGCTCATCACGGGCACGCTGCACCAGCGCTCCATCGCTGAGCTTGTGCCCAAGTGCCACCCACTAGGCAGCTTCGAGCAGATGGAGGCCGTGAACATTGCTCAGACACCTGCCGAGCTCTACAATGCCATTCTGGTGGACACGCCTCTCGGTGAGCCGCTGTGGTGGTCACAGGAGGTGGGCATTGGTATCAGCATCAGTGCATCAGGGTGGGGTTTGTGGACCACCTGGGGGGTGACCCTGAGCCAGAAAGTGAGACCTGCCCACTGCTGCTTACCTTTGTCTCCCCTCAACTTCCTCCTCTCATTCACTCCTCACTTTGCCCCTCTTCTGCTCTTGTCCTGTTGCTTTTGCTGGGCCAGGCAGGCTACCCCAAGGCCTGACTGGGACTATCTCACTTTGTGAAGCAGTCTGATTTCCCAGAGTGCACAGGGGGGCTGAGCTCATGGGGAAGAGTGAGAGAGAGGCTCAAGTCTCTTGGAGTCCTAGGAGCTCCGACAGACTATGGCCCCAAGCTGGAGCCTAAGCAGAGGCAGAGTGACTAGCTGCCTGTGAGGCAGAGGAACGAAGCAAACAGTGTCACTTGCCTCCACCAAGCAGGTCCTCTGGGCCAGGTCAGACAGTGTCCAGCAGGATGCAAAGTCCATGTCAGAGGCCAGGGAAGGGGAATCAAGAGCTTCCTGCAAGGCCCACCTTAGCCAGTACCAGCTCCTGCCTACCTAGGAGGCTGAGGAGAAGGCACTAAGGTATCCTCACGGCCAGAGTCCTAGGCCTGGGGCCCCACCTCCAAGAAGCCACCAGGGTTGAACCACAGGGCTCTAAGCTGCACTAGGTTCTCAGCTGAGAGGCCTGAGCCCTACCTGCTGACTTTGTCTGCCATGGACTCTCCCAGCAACTCTGAGGTGGTTCTGGGCTGTTTGTGGCTTCTGCAGTTTCTCAGTCTTTAAAGAAGAGATAGACCAGTGAGTCTGCAGACCCTCTTGGGGGATGGGGGTGCTCTATCCTGCTCTGGCCTCTCTTTCCAACCCCACACTGGGCTCTGGGTCACTGGTCCACGCCCTCCCTGCTGTTGGGCTCATTCCTTGTCCTAAGGAGGTAGCTGGTTTTCCAAGTGTGGGTGCCAGGCCTTCTGGGGGATGTAGAGAAGTAGGCGTCAGGCCCCGAATCCACAACTGCCCCTCCAGAAAAGAGGATGTCACGGCCTCTTATGCAAGCCTGTCTTTGGCAAGGTCTAAGCTTGGGCCTGCCCCAGCAGTGATTAGATCATGTTATGGCTAGCCGCCTCCTTTATAAATCAATTTTAGGAGCAAGGAGGCAGGAGAAGCCCAGGTCAGCGTGCATGGCCCAGAGCATTGCTTCTGCCACTTCCAAGGCAATACCCCAGGCTGGGGACCCCTCGATACCTAGCCCTATGGGCCTTGTGGCACGGGCCCTCTGTGCCCTGTAGGGAAGTTGAACATCAGGATTCTGGCCTAGGCCACCTGCCCACCCCTCACACCATGTCTTTCCTCCCCAGCGGCTTTTTTCCAGGACTGCATTTCAGAGCAGGACCTTGATGAGATGAACATCGAGATCATCCGCAATACCCTCTACAAGGTAATGCCCCACACAAGCGGTGGGGGATTGGCCTGCCAGTGGGTGGGGCTGTGGGAAGTGGTGGGGCAGTGATTTATGTGAGAGGTACTGGGACAGGACGCAGATACTCCAGGCTCTTATCCTGGTGGCTTATCTGCCTACTCTCTGGCTCCCATGCTGGGCACAAGGCTGTGTGGAACAGATTCTCCATCCCATAGTGCCTGTGGTGGGCTCAGATAAGATCAGCAGGAGTGGCTGGTGCTCCACCGCCGGCTTGTTAGAGCTGGCTCCTGGATGGCCGCTCCCCTCACATCCAGGAGGGTCACGGGCCATCACCAAGGTCATAGCTCCTAGAACCGCCCTACCTAAGCTATTGCCTGCAAGGAAAGGCACTTGAGCAAAGGCAACAGTGTGCTCAGTTATGGTTGGGGGAGGGACCCAGCGAGGCATAGCCGGGTCCTCATGTCCCTTGTAGGTTCCCAAGCTTGGAGTCAGTACTGCTTCCCACTGTCCTTATCCCCTGCCTGCCTCTTGCTTCCCACCAGGCTATAGCATAGACTGGGCAACCTGGAGATAGAAGGTGGGCTCAGGATTTCTAGGTCAGCACTACCCTGGCCCAGAGAATTAAAGAGCCAGGGGACCAGAGAGGAGAGGAAGGTTTTAAAATGAAAAAAAGAAAAAAGAGCCCGAGACCAGCTAGGTTAGTGGTGTTTGGGATAGACTGCACTCTGACTGTAGTGAGGCACTGAGCTATAGCACCAGGACCCTAGACGGGCTGTAGGCAGGAACATCCCAAAGAAGGGCTGAGGATGGCCCTGGCCAAGATACCTGCTGACCTCACCTGTCTATTGGGTGAGAGTCCTCTCCTGCCCTGGTTGGAGCGAGCTGGCTGACATTCAGCTGCAGTGTGAGCCCAGGCCCTCCAGTCTCCCTGCAGGGGCTTGGGCCAGAGCACAGTGAGGGTCTGGTGATAGGGGAGGGGCCTGCCTGGAGGTTGCAGTGGTGTAGGCAAGAGACCAGCATGTGCAGAAGGAAAGCATGGAACATGGACCAAGTGGCAGGCAGTTTGCTGTGGAAGGACACATTCCAGATGGACAGGAGAGAGGTCTAGAAGAAGAGGCAGGCATGGGATCAAGTTACCCAGGGCTTTGAATGTAAGGCCAGAAGTTTAAATTTAGTCCCGTGGGCAGGATCAGCCAATGGAGGTTTCCAATAGAGCAGAGTGCTCAGAAAGCCCCTTCTAGCCACAACGTAAAGAGCAGATTAGAGGGCCTGAGACCAGAGGTATGAATATTGTCAGCTTCCTTAGTCCTCTGGAACTGGGAAAGTGTCATTATCCTCATGTGAAAATGAGGAAACCGAAGGCTCAGAGAAGTAGGGTGGGTTGCCTAAAGCCACATGGTAAGTCGCTGGCAGCACCAGGGATCACACCTGGCTCAGCCTGTTTGCAAAAGTGAGCGCTCTCACCCATTCTGCTAATAGGGCGCAGGCCAGCCAGTTAGCTGAGAGCACGTGTGTGTGTGTGTGTGTGTGTGTGTGTGTGTGTGTGTACACATGTGCGTGCGCACGCCTAGCTGGCCTGTTGCCAGGTTTCCTGCCCTGAAACAGGGTGAGGGGTGCGGCTGTCCCCCAGCCTCAACCACACCCTCACCGGGGCTGACTGGTTCTAGCTGGTGTTGCTGGCGAGGGCTGCCCAGGCACTAGCTCGTAAACACAGACCCAATGCTGTGGGCGTTGTGCCAGGACTGCCAGCCCATCAGGCGATGTCCCAGCCCGGTGGCCACAGATGGGAGATTAGGTGGACCCTCAGCCGCCCAGCGGGTGGGAACAGTAGACAGCTGGTGCAGCAGCCGTGGACTGGCAGACTGCAGGGGACAGGGTGGGGTGGGAAGGTGACCTTGGTACCTGGGTTGCTGGGATCTTGCCAGTTTCTTTAGCTGCTCTAGCCTCCAGAGGAGAGTCCCACCAGCCTCACTGACCCTGGGGTCAGCCTCTCCTAGGATTGGTACACATTGGTTAAGCAATTGGATGGGTAGCAAGGCATGGATCCTAAGACCTGGTTGGTGACTTCCCCGACAGATAGGAAGTGCAGGCTCCACTGGGGCAGGCCTTAGGATTTTTTTATATAGCCAGCTTGACTGGCCATAGGGAAGGAGGTGGCTGGGGACAGACCCCTAGAGGGACTGAAAGGTACCACGAAGCCATGGGAGGAGTTGGCAGCTGTCTCTGCCACTCAGGTCCTCTGATTCCTGTGATCCTCTGTGTTGAGGTCAACTCTTTCTTCTAGGCTTCTTACTCCCTGACCTGTCCTAGATTTTTGTTTCCTGTGATCCCAGAGGTCCCTCTCAGGCCTTCCCCTGAGTTGGGCTTGTCCAGCATTGCTGGCCAGGGCATGCCTGGGCTCACGGACTCCTGAGTCTCATCTTGTCTCTCTTGGAGCAGCAGAGCCTGAGCCCAAGTTAGCTGGTGGTTGGTGGAAAGATCTCCACACTTTGGAGGTCAGACCTCAGTTTGAAAAGCTTTCCATGCTGTCCAGCCCTTGCTTGCAACCTGGAAGTATAGTCTTTAGCCTGTGGAGCCAGTCTCTGAGCCCATGCCAGCAGATGGGACCAGGGAGGTCTGAGTGAAGGGTAGCCATTCCAGGGGAGCTCCCCATGGGGCCTGTAAAATCATCCACCTTCCTTGGCATGGAGAGGTGTCGGAAAGAAGCCTGGCTGCTTTTGTAAGTTAGCGTTGGGAGGGACCTGGAGCCTGGGCTTACCTCTTCTTTCCTCATGCCCAGCAGATCCAATTTGCTTGGGTAGGAAGTGCTTGTTCCCATCCACAGCCCATGTGCCCACCATTGTACTGTGCCCAGCTGACGTCTGTGTAGGCAATAACCATCCCTCAGCAGGAACTGGCCTGACAATTTGGTTCCTGCTGTGATGCTGAGGGGCTGCCTGGAGGATGGGAGGAGGAGGTGTTCTATAAGGGAGGGTGCAGAGAGGGCCTTGGGGCACTCAGTTCCCTCCATCCCTGTGGATTCTCAGGCGTGACCTTCCCTCACCAGCCCACAGACACCTGTTTTTTTGTTTGTTTTGAGATGGAGTGTCGCTGTGTCACCCAGGCTGGAGTGCAGTGGTGCAATCTCGGCTCACTGCAACCTCCGCTTCCTGGGTTCAAGCAGTTCTCTGCTTAAGCCTCCCAAGTAGTTGGGATTACAGGTGACTGCCACCACGCCCAGCTAATTTTTTTGTATTTTTAGTAGAGACAGGGTTTAACCATCTTGGCCAGGCTGGTCTTGAACTGTTTACCTCATGATCCACTCACCTTAGTTTCCCAAAGTGCTGGGATTACAGATGTGAACCACCTCGCTCGGCCACACCTTGTTTTCTGAGGCTGAGGAAGGGGAGGTTTGGAAAGATTTGGGGAAAAGGAAGGCAGAGCAGCAGGGGGATGTCAGAGGACCCCTGCAAGCCTGGCCTTCTGTGAGATGCGGGGGTGAAGGAGACTGCAGCCTGAAGCAGACAGCCAGCTGGGCCCTTCCCTGGCACTCCTGGGTGGGAGGCTGTAGGCAGCTGCCACTTGGCTGATTCACAGAAGTGTTTCATGGGCTTTTGCCATAAGGGCTGCCCTGGCTCCCCTGCCGTGGGTGTGTTTGTACCCACCTTGAGAAGGGCTGGGGAGGGGAGGAGGGAACTCCAGAGCCTCCTTGCCTGTGTTGAGCAAGCTCCATGCTCTGCACAGGCCTACCTGGAGTCCTTCTACAAGTTCTGCACCCTACTGGGCGGGACTACAGCCGATGCCATGTGCCCCATCCTAGAGGTGAGTGCCTGCCTGCCCTCCTGCCTGCTGGTGCCCACTAGCCCTGGCCTGGGGGAGTCTCTGCCAGCTGACTAGCTACTGCCTCCTTCTTCCTCCCTTTCTCCTTGCCTGTGCACCGGCTCCACAGTTTGAAGCAGACCGCCGCGCCTTCATCATCACCATCAATTCTTTCGGCACAGAGCTGTCCAAAGAGGACCGTGCCAAGCTCTTTCCACACTGTGGGCGGCTCTACCCTGAGGGCCTGGCACAGCTGGCTCGAGCTGATGACTATGAGCAGGTCAAAAACGTGGCTGATTACTACCCGGTGAGTGCCCTAGCTGGCAGGATGGTGGGTGGGTGTGTTGTCACTGAGCACCCCCACCCAGCACCCTCATGCTCGTGCTCCCCCCCACCCTCCTGGCCAGGAGTACAAGCTGCTCTTCGAGGGTGCAGGTAGCAACCCCGGAGACAAGACGCTGGAGGACCGATTCTTTGAGCATGAGGTGAGTCTTCGGGGCCTGCTTGTCAGAGGGAGGCCAACTTGGTGTTTTAGACCTCACTCTGTGGCCATGGCCACCTGGACACTACATCTGCCTGTGTCTACAGGTGAAGCTGAACAAGTTGGCCTTCCTGAACCAGTTCCACTTTGGTGTCTTCTATGCCTTTGTGAAGCTCAAGGAGCAGGAGTGTCGCAACATCGTGTGGATCGCTGAGTGCATCGCCCAACGCCACCGCGCCAAGATTGACAACTACATCCCTATCTTCTAGCATCCGGGCCCAAGGCTCTCAGTTGCACTCGTGCGTGTCTGTGTGTGTGTGTGTGTGTGTGTGTGTGTGTGTGTGTGTGGTCTGTGGCAAGCCTGTGGCTCACCTGCCTGCCCAGGGTGTAGCACACTGTCCTAGCAGCTGCCCAGTTCCCCTGACCCTCTTGGAGACTGTTTGTAGGCCTGAAAAGGGGCTGGGCACCCCCCACCAAGGATCGACCAAGACCCCCTCCAGAGCAAGGAAGCCCCCTCAGCCCTGTGTTTACAGCCGATGACATGTTTAAGAAGCATGTGGTCACTTTCATGTTCCTCCCTAGCCTGAGAACCCGGGGGGTAGTGCGAGCCTCCTCTCGCCTCTGTGGGTCACTTCCAGAGCCATGGCCCATGGGAAGGATAGTGTGTGTGTCCTTGGGGCCTGGAGGATGTTACTCCTCACTCCCTCCCTCAGCCCTGCCCCTCTGAGACAATAAAACTGCCCTCTCTAAGCCCAACTGTCTGCTGTCTCCTTTAGGCCCTAGTACTTCTCCATGACTCCTAACTTCCCTTGTGACCCCCACCTTGCTAAGTACCCCTGCCTAAGCCTCCACCCCCCTCCCTCAGTCGGCAGCCCAGATTCTTCAGGGTTGGGAAGTCCCAGGAAGATAGGTCCTTCCTCTGCTAGAGGCTCAGATGCATACAGGCCTGGGGAGCTTGGGTGATGGCCCTGGAGGGACCCGGGCCTCCCTGGTTGCTTCAAACAATTAGGATCAGAGTCATTACCCCCATTTCACTGTGAGGAAACCCATGATTCTTAAATGATCTGCCTGAGGTCAGTGGAGGAGGGGGAGGTGTGAACCACAGTCTACCAGGGGAGTCCCAGCCCCCATGCTGAGCCCCAGGAGTTGCCACCCTGTCACACGGCCACACCGTATCACTCAGCCAGCCATCCAGTCACTCCCTCAAAACATAGCATCTGTCCCATTCTAGAAGAAATAAAAATTTGTCTTCATTTAAAATGTGGCAATTGGAAAGTAGAGTAAGTGCTTCCCTGTGGCTTGGGGGTGGGTAGTTGGGGCCCTAATTCTTGAGCCAGTCAAGAGACAGTTGGGATTTAGCCCTCAATTGCAGCATTGAGGCACTGGTGCTCAGAAACAATCCTGAGGGGGTCCCCAACCCACCCAGTCACTCCTTAGTTTGCAGACACGCTATCTGCAGAGTCCTGTGAAAGGCTGCAGTGAAGTCTTGCATGAGACTCCCATCCAGCAGAGTTCTCCAAGCTGCAGGGTAGAGCATTGTGCCAGGAGGGTCTGTTTGGGCAGTGGAGAAGTGCAGAGGCTCACTGGGAAACCTCGGCCTCACCGGGCCTGGATTGGGCATTGGCAGTGGGTGCCGGGTAGGGGTGGGATTTTTTAGGCGAGGGTCCAGGACAGACTTGGGGGATCATAATATACTCAGGGTTTGCAGGGAAGAGCCAAGGGCTCATGGAGCCTCCTGTGCTGCAGTGGCTAGGCCACATGTGCACACGGCTTACTGAGTCACTGCTGGGGAAGGACCTGGGCTCAGGTTTGGATCCCGGGCTGGGTCCTTCGGTGGGGTAGCACCAGGCTGGCCAGGCTGCAGTGCTTGAGGCAGGCAGTGACTGATGAAGAAGGTCTGCAGGAAGCGGCGTCGCAGGCCCTCAGGCAGGTAGTAGTGGATGAAGTACATGAGCCCCACGCCCTGGCCGGGGTAATAGCGGCGGCGGGGCTGAGCTGCCAGCAGCGCATCTATGATATCATCTACAACCGGACTGAGGTCAGGCAAGGCCAGGTGTAGGGAACGCAGAAACTGCGCGTTCAAGTGCTCAATGTAGTCCTTGCCGTAGGCCTGCAGCAGCTCTTGGGGCAGACTGGCCAGCAGCAATTGCTTGCGCCGCTCCCAGCGACCCACGTCTTTCACTGACTCTGGGGAAGGAGTGGCAAGGTCAGAGTGGGGTCAGCTAGGGGAGCCAAAGCCAGTTAGATCTATTTAACCCGAGCCAGGTATCCAGCCAAAACCAAGTACCCGACCAAAGCCATGCCCCCCGCCCCGCCCCGTAAGACCATTTCCAGCTCTGTTCCCTATACCCATCCCACCCCCAGCCCTGATTCCTACCTGTCCTGAAGCAGCCGGGCTGGATGGTGCTGACCTTGACTCCCCAGGGAAGGAGTTCACAGCTGAATATGTCCATGAGCAGTGCCACGGCCGCCTTGGAGGTTCCATAGGCCCCCAAGCATGGATATGGCATGTCCCCTGTGTATGGATTGGGAGTGGGGCAGCTCAGCCTTGGCAAGGGGCTCCCTGAGCTCTCCCCCACCCCAGGGGGCTCCTTTTTGCTCCTGTGGGGAGGGCACTCACCCGCTGGGCTGCCCACAGTCACGATGCGGCCCCTTGAGCTGCGCAGCAGGGGCAGGAGGCCCTTGGTCAGCTCGAGTGTGCCAAAGAAATTCACCTCCATGCAGCTGCGGAAAGTGGCCACTGGAGACAGCTCCACATCGGCTACTACTTCATTGAGGCCTGCATTGTTGACCAGGCCCCACAGGCCTGGGGTCACAGAACAGAGGAGGGAAGCCTCAGGTCAGCCCAAGAGCAAGCCTCCAGTCCCCCCAGCCCATGTCCTTTCCACCGCCCCGCCATGCCCTTTCCTGGTGGACACTTGCCACTGACCAGTGCTGGTGGTGTGGGCCTTGGTGAACTCTAGCACGTGGCTAATGTCTGCTGATTTGGTCAGGTCCAACTGCAGCAGCCTTAGGCGAGGGGAGCAGCAGGTACGCAGCTCGATGGCACCGGGGCTGTTCAACTCCATTACAGTGGCCAGCACCGTGAAGCCCATGGAGTCCAGTTTCTTGGCCGTCTCCTTGCCAAAACCAGAGTCACAGCCTGGCCAGGGCAAGCAGTCAGTGAACTCCACTGTGGCCCAGCCCAGCCTGAGACAACCCCAGAATCACCAGGGTCTGGATGGGATCCAGGCCCCTGCCTCTCACTATGTTGCCCTGCACACTGAAGCCACCAGCAATCAACAACCCTAACTCCCTCCCCAGGCCCATCTCTGACAGGCTTTGCCTCTCTAGCTGAACCCTGGGCACCAACTCTATGACAGCTGTCATCTGCCTGACTCCCCATGGCTACCCCATCAACATGGCTTACAGAAGAGGAAACTGAGGCCTAGTAATGCTAAGTTGCTTCCCAAATTCATGCAGGTCAAGTCAGGGACAGTCCCAGGCCCCAATATGGTTCTGCTTGCTTGATTTTAGGCCACAGCTCACAGGCACAGTATTAGCACAGAGCACAGAGCCTGCCTTCCTTTCTCTCTCTCTCTCTCTTTTTTTTTTTTTTTTTTTGAGACAGGGTCTTGCTCTGTTGCCCAGGCTGGAGTGCAGTGGCGTGATCTTGGCTCCTCCCAGGCCCAAGTAGTCCTCCCTCCCTTCCCTCCCTTCATCTCCTGAGTAGCTGGGACTACAGGCATGTGTCACCACGCTTGGCTGGTTCTTAAATTTATTTTTTTTTTTTTTTTATTTTTTTTTTTTTTTTTGAGACGGAGTTTCGCTCTTGTTACCCAGGCTGGAGTGCAATGGCACGATCTCGGCTCACCGCAACCTCCGCCTCCTGGGTTCAGGCAATTCTCCTGCCTCAGCCTCCTGAGCAGCTGGGATTACAGGCACACGCCACCATGCCCAGCTGATTTTTTGTATTTTTAGTAGAGATGGGGTTTCACCATGTTGACCAGGATGATCTCGATCTCTTGACCTCGTGATCCACCCGCCTCGGCCTCCCAAAGTGCTGGGATTACAGGCTTGAGCCACCGCGCCCGGCCAATTTTTTTTTTTTTTGCAGAGATGGAGTCTCGCTGTGTTGCCCAAGCTGGTTTTGAACTCCTAGGCTTAAGCGATCCTCCCACCTTGACGTCTTAAAAGTGCTGGGATTGCAAGTGTGAGCCACCATATCCAGCTTCTCTTCCTTTCTGACTGCCAGGCCTCTCTTCCCTTCATCTCGACTCTGAAGCAGCCCCTTCTCTAGTCCTGTCCCTTCCTGCCCTCTTGAAGCCCTTCTCTACCTAAACAGCCAGAGGGATCGTTCCAAAAATGACAATATCCCTCTTTGGTGCAAACCTTTCCAAGGCTGCCCACAGTCCTCAGAATGAAGCCCAAGCTCCCTGACTCAGGCCCCATACAACCTGAGCCCCACCTCCCTTCCCAGCCTCAACACCCTCTACTATTTTTTCAGGCTGGAGGCAAGCTGGAGGCCCATCCCCACTTCACCCAGACCCTTGGAATTCCAATCAGTGGCAACAGGGGTGTTTTCTAAGCCCCAGACTACTTGCCTCCAGAACAGGGACCATGATGGATGGAGAAGAGAACAGACCTACATTTGAATCCTTTCCCACACCCACCAAGTGTGACCGAGGTCAGTTATCACTCTTGGAGGTTTAATTTCTGTCTTTGGTATGTGAGAGAAGAACCACCAGGCAGAGCCAGTGTAGGGGTCTGTAGTACTGATAAGCCCCAGCCTCCTTGATTGTTCCCATGCTGGTCCTGGCTCCATGGGCAGCCAGTGAGGGAAGGGGAAAGGCTAGTGAGGTGGGTGGCTTTCTGCCCTGCCCCCCCTCCTCCCACCCCTGGCCCTCAACCCCACCCCCTTCTGAAACAGAAGCTGCAAAGCAACTCTTCTTCCTAATTCCTGGACCCCTCATTACTGTCTCCCCATCTCAGCTCCGTTCCCTCTGCTGAGAACAGCACTGGGCAGGGGGCTTTGAGCAGGGCTGTGTGCGGCTCCCGCCCATGCTGACGACAATGGATCCTTCCCAGGCAAGTCGGCCTTGGAGAGGTAGGAAAGCTGTGTGTGTGTGTGTGTGTGTGTGTGTGTGTACACACGCATGCATGCGTGCACTTGCATGCGGGTTCCTTTCAGAGCAGACAGGCCCTCCCAATGGAAATGGACCTCCCAGTTCTGAGCAGAGCTGACCACAGGCCTCCGCTCTGTGGTCCCAACACAGTCACCCACATCTTGCACACCCTCTTGTTTACATCCACACACTCAGATACCTGTAGGTACTTCCAGCCTGGCTGGATGTTCTTACAATGGGCTCAACTCCTACCACCCATTGGCGCACACATGTGCACCTGATCCTCAGCCCAAACTGACCCCACGGCTGAGCTCCAGCAGTAGCCTTGGCAAGTGGTTCTCCGAGCATTCTTAGGAGGGGCAGAGAGAGTAGCAGCTCCGGCGGGCCCAAGACACAGTGTTCTTGGCAGGTGGGGCCAAGCCTGGTCACCTACTTGTCTTGCAGCTGGGTGTTGAGAGACAGCCCCCAAGTGTTCAGGCCCTGGGAAGCTTGGAGACCTCCTGATGCTTGTACAGGGCAGGTTGGTGGTCCTCTCTCCCCCAACCCCAGCTTTGCAACCAGAGATTGGGGGAGCCCAAGTCAGAGAAAGCATCCCTTCTCTCACCTCTTTCTCAGGCTCAAGGCCAGAAGCAACAGCAGCAGCACAAAGGCCTGAGGTGAGATCTCAGGAAAGACCGCCTGGGTAGGCCTCTAGTACCTGCAGATGGCCTGGGTCCTGTTGAAGTGGCTCACAGATTAAGAAAGCAGGAGGGGATCTGCCCTGTCCCCAGAGGCCGAGCCCACATCCTGGCCCCTGCTTCATACCAGTGGTGTCTGTTGGCTTTCCTTCCTCAAACCCCAGAAACTGGGATCCCCTGAGGCTTCAAACTGCTCCTGGAACCTGGGTCTCTCCTGTCCAGCCCAAACACTGCCCCATCTCTACCATCTTTGCTGGAGTGCACGGCCCTTGCGCTTCCTTCCCCCCTACTCTGCCTCAGCAGTCTGGCTTCTTACCTGATTCGTGGCCCCTCCCAAGGAAACAACCTCATGTCCCCCCCTCCCCGCCCCCACAGCTAGACTGGCTGTCCCCTAAAGAGGCCATGTGTACTCCTGCCTTAAGCCTTTGTCCCACATCCTTTCTCTGATCCGAGATACCTTTCATGCTCCACTTATCTCCACTCATCCTCCGAGGCCCCACTCAAGGATTTCCTCCTCCGGAAAGTTCTCCCAGCCCCATCTGATCACACAGGACCCCTACTAGACTGAGGTCTCTGAGAAGCCAGCTTGCTGGCTGCCCCAGCCAAGGCCCAGTGCAAGGACAGCCCAGAGCACCTGTCCAAAGCCATGGGTGTTGGGGGAGAGACCAGGCTGCCCCTCCCCCCATGCAATGGAGTCAGTGCCCCCTGGCCTTTCTCCCCCTCCCCACTTCCGGCCGGGCCTCCAGCCCCCCTTCCCCTTCCCTCCTGCTGGTGACAGATTTATTCCCTGCTCCAGACAAAGGAGCTCAGCCAGGCAGCCAGAGGCACCTGAGCCCAGCTTTCCAAGAGCTCCTTCCTGGGCACTGAGGACCAGGAGGGCTTGGGGTGGGGTGCCAGGTGCACGCTGCAAACTGCTGCCTCAGCAGTTTGGCAGTGGGTGGCTAGACAGATCGCCGAATGTCCAGTTGCTCCTCATGGTGACCTCAAGCTTTTCTCAACTCCAAGGATCCCAGCCAGTGGGGGATGGGTGGGGTAGGGAAGGTCCCCATCTAAGCTCTGCCCTCTGGCCCCAGGGAATGGGAGACAGGGTGTCTCAGGTGGGGGCGTCAGGCAGAGTTCAAGGGGTAACGATCCTCCCTTCTCAAGGCCTCCGAAGACTGCTCTCTTGGAAAAGGGCATGGCATAAACTCCCAAACTCCAGGAGGCTCCCTTTTCTCAGCCACCAGTCAATTACCTTCTCTAACCTGCCCGCTCCCTGCTTCACCTTCCCTCCAACACTCCCCGTGGAAGCAGGTAGTGAACCCGGGCTTGGGGAGGTGCCCGGCGCTCCCTACTTGGCTCACTCCCTGCACCCAGGGGAGGAAAACTCTCCCAATCTTGCGCTGGGGAACCCGCCTTGGCCATGCCCATGCAGAGTCAGTCCTGTAGTGTAGTCCCGCCCTCGAGCCTGGAGTCCCCGCGCTCCGCGCCCCGCGCACTCACCGGTGATGAGCACCGCGCGAGTGGCCACCGGCAGGCGCTGCGGGCGCGCCAGGCGGGACAACGCGATCCAGCCGGCAGTGGCCAGCACGGCGAGTGTGGCCAGCGGGGGCAGCAGGCGCTGGCACAGCCAGTCGAGCGCGGCCAGCAGCGCCAGCGCCGCCAGCAGCGGGCGGCCCAGACGCAGGTCTGAGCGCAGCAGCTGCAGCAGCGCGCGGGCAGCCACCAGCAGCCAGGCGCCGCCCGACGGCCAAAGCCAGCGCTCCATGGTGGCCCTGTGGGCTGGGGCAGGGCGGGGCGGGGAGGGCCGGACCGGGGAGCTGAAAGAGAGCGAGTCGGGGCCGGGACGCCGAGTGCGGGGAAACACCGGCCTGGGGCGCCGGAGGGTCACTGGCTTTCTCCGCTAGCCCTCGGGCCGAGCTTATAAAGAGCCCTGGGGGCGGGGGAGAGGGCGGGGCGCGGGCGGGGAGGGGGTGGGGCTTTCCTCCACTTCTCTCCCAGCACCCTCCGCAGGGCAGGTGCCCCCCCTCCCCTCCCCCTCGATCAGATTCGATTTGGAAGAAGCCAGAATGAAGTCCCAAAGTTGCTGCGCTCGAGGAGCCGCCTGGCTGCGAGACTTGCAGGGAGAGGGCCAGTTAGTCCAGCCCGGGTGCCCGGCCTCCGCTCCCCTCCGCGCCCCCACCCAAGCGCCAGGGGCCGCCGAGCCGCAGCGCTCAGGTGAGCACATGCTGCTCACACTTGCTCGGCACACCTGAGGACACGCACAACTGGCATCCCGGTGCCATTTCCTGATCGCACCGCCGCGGCCGCCAAGCCTGCAGGAACACTGCCGGGAACCAGCCGGTTCTCACCCGGTCCCCTCTGCCGCTGCCGCCCGCGTTCACACACGCGCCGCTCTCCCACGTGGTGCGCGGCGCTAGGTCCCTGGTGCACACACCCTAAGGCGCGCTCACCCCAGAGCAGCTCGCGGCCACAAAACCGCGAGCAGGGGCTGGCGGGGAAGCAGGACGACCGCTCCCAGTTCTTGGAGTCTGTGTCCCGTCTTTCCCTTTCCTTCCAGGGCTTACCTCTGAGGACTGACAACCCGACATCCTGCCTCACAAATGTATGTGTGTGGGGGTCCGTGGGGGGTAGGGTGTCAGAGGAAGCACCTAGGTCTCCCATTACCTATGCCCCACCCCTGCTAGCCTCAAGAGCCAGGCCAGTGGGGCATCATGAAGGCAGCCTCTAGGACAGGGTGGTCTCTGCCTTACACACCTGCACCCCCGGGGGTAAAATAAGTGATATGAGTGTGGGTGGATTTTTCTGCCTGCCTGTGTGAAGGTCTCCATGCTTGTGTGTGGCCCAGTGGCCCCCCACCCTGCCCACCCCCTGTCTGGCACTTTGTGCCTAGCATCCATGCCAGGCACTGGGAGTTGGTGCCAGTACCTGGCGGCAGGCGTGATTCTGAGAGGAGTAGATGTGCCCATCACAGAGGGGTCCCTGCTTCCCATGGGCCTCCAGGCCTTGCTCAGTGCTTCATCCCTGCCCTCTCAAGGTCCTGGGAGGTTGTGAACTCTTTGTCACACCTCCTAGCCCTGTTGCTCATTCTCTCTTAGGTGCCCAGGTTCTGCCAGGGTTTCAGGGCAATGCCTCCTCCAAAGCTCTCTCTGCCACCAGACTCAGCCCCCTGGTGGGCCAGGGAAATATGGGGGATGTGGGGGGCTAGGAGCCAGACCCACCTAAAGGGAGAGGCTCTGGGTGGAGGACCCCTTTTGCCCAGACCCACCCACTCCTGTGCCTTCACCTATCCGTCCTCCTAAGGACAGATGACAGGCGAGCCCTGGCTCTGGGAGGCAGGACTTGAATGAGAAGGGTGTGTGTGTGCCTGACCTTGGGTACACGACCTTGCGTGCCTGTGTTTGTAAACACTTGTGTCCATGGGACTCCATGGCTTGTCCAAGCCATTTGGTTGTGTCACTACCTATGCCATGACCCTGTGTGTGCAAGTGAGTACATTTGTGTGCATTGTGTGTGTTTCTGGTAACTCTCTGTCCTTCGGTCTGGGTCATCCTGACTCTAGAAACTCAGGGAAACATCCTCTTCCAAAGTCACTGATTCCTGTTGCCGTGGATGTATGGCCCAGGCTCGGAGGCAGACACAACGTCCCTGGCCTGACTTCCTGATTTGAGCTGTAGAGCTTGGATTGGCCGGACCCCCCAGCTTTAGCCGCCCCACCAAGAGTCTGGCTGTGGTTTCTCCAGCCTCAGTCCATTAAAGTCTTCCCGTTGGAAGTGGGGGAAGGGAATAGAAGCTGGGATGAAAGTCCTGGGGAGCTTTCAAGGTCAAGGTGACACAGAACCAGCACTTGCTAGAGCAGGTGTTGAAGAGTAGGGGGATGGGGCAGGAAGGCAAGATAAGGACAGAGACAGAAGCAGGGTCCTACGCTGTCCTGGGAGGGAACCGTGAAGGCCACCGTGGGGAGGGAGACTTGCCAGGAGGCGATGTTGGGATTTGCATTTGGCTGAAGAGTATAGGGTGGTTAGGATGAGGAAGGGGCTATTTCCAGCTCAGTTTCTGGAACGTCATGCCACTTCAGGCAGAGCCATTTAGTCTTATGGGATTTGGGTCTTGGTGGGACTGGACCAGCTGCCACATTTTTATATAAACTACCCCCTACCCATTCATCCCACATCCTAGCCCAGGCCTCCTCCTTCCCAGGACCTATGCTGTAGCTCCTGTGGCCTCCTCAGCCGCCGACCCCTTATGCCTTATTAGGCGGAGATGTTCTAGAAGTACAAGGTGGTTAGGTCAGTCATGGCTGGGAGGAGCTACCCCAGCCCTGTCTGAGGCCTGGTGCCAGGTTGTGCCTGCCTAGGGGCAGAAAACCAGCCTCTGCCAGAACCAGGAGTCTAGGCTGTCAGGGGCCTCCAGGGAAGAGAAGGGGAGAGGGGAAATGGGCAGGAGATAAAGCCTGGCAGGGCAGAGAAATGAAGGGTGACCAGGAGCAGAGCCCCTGAGACACTCGCCCCTAAGCCCTCAGCCCACAGCCTCCCTTAGTCCTTTGTCCCAGCCTCCAGCCCTCCTTGGTCAGAAACCTGGTTAACCAAACCCTTAGCGCTCCCCAGGCTCTGGAGGACAGAGGGGTGGGTGAGAGCATGGCAGGCTGGCTCTGGTCTCTTCCAGCGCAGCCCAGCATCTCACTAGCACCCTCTGCTGGCCTTGTAGGGAGAGCACGGCTCTGAAGGAGATAAAGGGCCAGTAACTGACTGGCTGCTGGATTGAGCGGGGAACACATGTCTAAAGTAGGGGACACCAAGTGGCAGACTCCAAGAGCCCTCACACTCTGTCCTTTGACTGTATTTAGGTTCCTGGAACAGGGCAGTCAGCATTCACTTGTTACCTCTTCCTCCCTCTGTAGCTCAGAGGCTGTAGTGTCCCAAGGAGCCCCCACCCTGCACTCTGCTTCACGCCTTCACCTCCACCACGCCTCCACCTCCACCACGCCTCCTCTTGGCACAGTGGCAGAAGGTCCCTCTTCCTGCCAGCAGCCAGTGTCCTGGACCCCATTGCTCCCTGGCCTGAAAGACAGCAAACTTGTATTGAGTTCCTACTGTGTGCTGGGCCCTGTGCTGGGCACCATAGATGTAGCAACTGACGACTGTCCCCAGCAGCAGTGTACTGGGTGCTGGCCTCACCCACTGGGAACCTCAAGCCCCTATCCCTTTCCACAACATTTCTCTTATGGCCGGGCGTGGTGGTTCATGCCTGTAATCTCAGCACTTTGGGAAACCGAGGCAGGTGGATCACCTAAGGTCAAGAGTTCAAGACCAGCCTGGCCAACATGGTGAAATCCCACCTCTACTAAAAATCCGAAAATTAGCCAGATGTGGTGACACATGCCTGTAGTCCCAGATCGTGAGACTTGTGAGACTGAAGCAGGAGAATCTCTTGAACCCAAGAGGCAAAGATTGCAGTGAGCCGAGGTCACTCCGCTGCTCTCCAGCCTGGGTGACAGCAAGGCTCTGTTTTTTTTTTTTTTTAAAAAAAGCATCTCTCTTGTGTTTTCTCCTACTGTTCTCAGCTGCGTTTCTCTAAAGTTGTCTATAATCGCCATCACCATGCTTCCCTCCCCGCCTTTGCTCTGGACCAGCTCCCCCTCCTAACCTAGTCCCCAAATCCCATAGACCCATCTCTGGCTTCAGCTAATTTGGCCTCTTCAAAGCCTCGGCCCTGCTGGCCTCTCTTTCCTTTCCCAAGCCCTGTCTCCCTTGGGTGCCTGTGAAGCCACGGCTGCCGGGTTTCCTCCTACCTCACTGCCTCTCCAGCTTGTCTTCCTTGTGGGTGAAGCTCTGGCTTTGGAAGCCTCACCCCAGCCCTCCCCACACCATGAGCTCATCTTTCTACTCACATGCTGGTGACCTCCCTGCTTGCTTTCTGGCCAAGCTCTCCCTTTTGACCACAGGCCCACATGTCCAGCTGCCCCTGGACACTTTCCCTTGGACACACGTAGGCCCCTCACCTCAGCATGTTCAAGGCTGGTCCTGGCAGCCCTCATGCCCCACTGCATCCTCAGACTTCAAGCCATGCACTGGCCTCCAAATCTCTTGCTGTGTCCCAAGCCCTGGGTTGGGTGCAGATACCTCATCATAGCCTTTATAGTAGGTGTCATCACCATTTTCACATTCAAGGAAGTTGAGGCTTCCAGAGGTGAAGGAAATTGTGCAAGTTCTCAAGCTCAAGTCCACTTGCGTTGGAGTCTTGGACCAGCCCCAAGATTCAAACTCAGGTGTACCTGAACCCAAACTCTGGGCTCTTGAGCACTGTGTTAATACGGGGCTGTGTTTGTCACCTGTGGATCTTAGAGTTCATCCTGAGGGCAAAGGAGAGCTTGGAATGGTTTTGAACAAATGAGACCCCCATCCCAGGTGGCCAGGAAATGGATCTGGGGAAGAGTGGAGGCTGACTATATTATTATTATTACTTAAAAAAAAATTTTTTTTTTGAGATGGAGTTTTGTTCTTGTTGCCCAGGCTGGAGTGCAATGGTGCCATCTCGGCTACCTGCAACGTCCACCTCCCAGGTTCAAGCGATTCTCCTGCCTCAGCTTCCTGAGTAGCTAGGATTATAGGCATGTGCCACCATGCCTGGCTAATTTTTGTATTTTTAGTAGAGACAAGGTTTTTCCATGTTGGTCCAGTGGGTCTTGAACTGCAGACCTCAGGTGATCGCCCGCCTCGGCCTCCCAAAGTGAGCTACAGCGCCTGGCCTTAAGTTTTATTATGATTATTACTTTATTATTTTGTTATTATTACTTTTAGTTAGAGATGGAGTCTTGCCCTGTCACCCAGGCTGGAGTACAGTGGCACAGTCATAGCTCACTGCAGCCTTGAATTCCTGGGCTTGAGCGATCCTGCCATCTAAGGCTTCCATAGTAGCTGGGACTACAGGTGCTCACCACCAAAACTGGCTATTATTTTTTAAATTTTTTATAGAGACAGGGATCTCACTATGTTGCCCAGGCTGGTCGTGAACTGCTGGCCTCAAGTGATCTTTGAAGCTGGGAATCTTGGTTCTGCATCCAGATGAGGGACAGAGTAGAGGTCTGTTCAAACAAACAGAACTTGAGGCACCCCTGAACGTGCAAAGGCTGAGTCCCGAGGCAGGTGGACACCTGTGGGCTCCAGCACATTGCTCCTGTAGCGTGGGAGCCCTGGAGGTTGCTGACTCTCCTCCGAGCACCCTAGGCTTGAACGGAAACCCCCCCATTTTTCAGAGCTATCTCATCTGGGCTGGGCAGCTGGAAACCAGGCCCTTTGGTTATGGAACTGAAGGAAACCTCCTCTCCAGTTACCAGAGAGAAGGGGCAGTAAGACACAAAAAGCCAGGAGCATCACTTGTGTTTTCAGCCTGTGTCTGGCAACCTCCTCCAGACTTTTACTGTCTCCAGGATTAAAGGCAGATGTTTGGGGATTGGGGTCCTTGAGTTTGGGAAACTCAGAGAGAGTATGCTCTGCAGGGCTTTCTGGACCAGTCCCAGGGGGAATGCAAGCCCCAGCTGAGAGACTTGGAGGGAGGGCTGGATTGACTCTGGATGAAATCCTTCTAGGATCGGTCTTGTATTCTCCAGTGTGGCTTTGAGTTATTAATAACTCTCTTTCCACAGTCACTGTGTGTCTGTGGCATGCCAGTCCTTGTGCTTAGCTTGCTTGGTCTTTATTTACTATCCTCACGTCATCACTATGAAGCAGGTACTATCATTATCCTTATCCTATACATAAGGAAATAGGCTCAGAGAGGTTAAATGGCATGCCCTTGGTCACACAGCTGCCCAATCACACGGCTGTTCCTAATCCTCAGAATCATCAGGCCACATTGCCCCCTGGCCTTCAGCCTACAAGGTTGGCATTATTCAGTGAGCAATACCCAGGTGAAAGGCTACCAAACTTTTTTAATTTGCTGCACAATTAAAAACAAGTCTCTCAATGTTGGAATTAAGGCAACTTGATTGTTGAAACTCATTCCAATGCTTTTCTCCTTACAGCTTCCATCACCCCCATTCAGGCCTTTTCTTGGCAGAACAATTGCAAAAGATACAAAAATTAGTTGCTGTTGGCTGGCTGTTTTAATTTATTTGCATATACATAATTCAGCCCCACCCCTGGTGGCTAATACGCCCCCTGGGGAAACTGTGGCTGTCTTCCGATTGCTGGTGGGGAGGCCTGTATGTGTTGTTTTTTTTAAATAAACTGAAACCAGATGGAGGGGGGTTTTGTTCACAGCCTTTCCTACAATTTTCTCCAGCAAATTCCTTGAAAAGTCAACCACCTATGAGTGGTGCCTCTTCTCCATGGAGGTCCCTCACCGCTGGTATGCAAATATCCAGCAGGGTTGATATTTCTCAAAGAAGGAGAAAAAGAGCTTTTGGCCCTAGGGCTTTCCAGAATGCAGGGTCAGCTCCTGGTTGCCCCCAGTTTTAGGTCTGTACTTACAGTTAATGTCCTCGCTCTCCTTCCTCGTCTGGGAGCAGGCTGGGGCAGGGGAGTCTTGGGGCCGGCTTGAATCAAATCACCTAGACCAACCACTTGGTATGAACGTGTAAATTCCAGACCCCCACCTATACCCCATTTGTAGCACTGACCTCTGCCAGGAGACCCCAACTCTCCAGCGGGGTTGGTTTTTGCAGTCAGCCCAGGGGTTATTCCCCTAAAGGGCCCAAGCCACTCCTGCTTCCATCCTGGGAAGACTAGAGAAGCTGGAGGTGGTTATTGAAATATTTTTAACCACCAGCCAGGTCCAGGGCTTTGTGATGCCCCGGGAGCCCTCATTAAGCGATTCCTTGTTCAGAGAAACGAGGCGAGTGCACCCACTGGTCACCGTGCTAGAGGTTTACTATTTTTTTCTCTGGAACGTGAATTGGGCATTGTCGTAGTGAAGTGTGACCCAGTCCCCAGGCAGGGGAGAGCACTTCTTTCCCAGCTCTGACCTTCATTCCTAGCTCAGAATACCTTTCTTTTGGATCCCAAGCTTTTTCAGATAATTGTGTCAGGTTACATAAAGCTCTGAAATATGAACACTCAAAGGCAATTCTGGTGAGAGCAGGTCTGAGAGGTTTCGGCACATAATTTGCTTTAAAGTATTCGAGGAAAAATTCAGGTGTCTGAGTCCAGCACATTTTTGAAATAAAATAAGAGCAGCCAACAACTTTGCATGGATGTGCCATTCCCCATAGAAACGAGCAAGCAAAAAGACAGATTTCATACTGAAAGGAAATACCCCTCCCCAGGGAGGTTGTGCAGGGGCGGGGAGCGGGGTGGGTGAGGGGGAGAGAGGGGAGTCAGTTGCAAAGTGAACAGCTTGGACCAGGCTGCCATTAAAATGGAAATCTTCACTAGCCAGGATCACTTTTTTCCCCCCTTTCTGCATCTTAGGTGACACGTAGTAAATACAAGACTTCAGTTTTCCAAGAAACATAAAATAAAAACTGAATTACTGGCAGAGAAGCTTTAAAATTTTTGGTTCCTAGGACTCTGCGAGCACATTTTCCACACAGCATGATTTTTATTTCATTTGCCTCTGAGGGGTGGCCCTCCGGCAGTTCTGTTGCATAAGGTACTGTTTCCAAACACCTTGTCCCCAACTGGTGACACAGAGTAAGTTTTATCTAGGTCTGAGAAGAGTTCTGGAAGGGTGACATTGTGTTTCAAGTCATGCTGGTTACAATCAACAGCAGGAAGGTTGCTGCCGAAGATCTTACCAAGGAAACTGAGAGACTATTTTAAATACCAAGTGGCACTTCTTTCTTAAAGCACAAAGTGGTCGTAAAAACCACTTAACAGGGAAAAAAATTAATGGGAGGAAAGTGCCTTGAATGCAGCAATTAAAAAAAAAAAAAGCTTTACAAGGGACGTGGAAAAAACAGATTTACTATGTTGAAGAGATGGGATAATACAGGAAAGTCCATTTTTTTTTTTTTTTTGGGGACGGAGTTTCGCTCTCATTACCCAGGCTGGAGTGCAATGGCGCGATCTCGGCTCACCGCAACCTCCGCCTCCTGGGTTCAGGCAATTCTCCTGCCTCAGCCTCCTGAGTAGCTGGGATTACAGGCACGCGTCACCATGCCCAGCTAATTTTTTGTAGTTTTAGTAGAGACAGGGTTTCATTGTGTTGACCAGGATGGTCTCGATCTCTTGACCTCGTGATCCACCCGCCTCGGCCTCCCAAAGTGCTGGGATTACAGGCTTGAGCCACCGCGCCCGGCAGGAAAGTCCATTTTTACACAAAAATAATTTGGTTATTTACACAGGCTCCAGGGAAGAATTCCTATAAGTAGTACTATCCTTTTTCATTCCTCCATGCATTCGACACACATTTCTTTCTTTTTTCTTTTTTGAGACAGAGTATTGCTCTTGTTGCCCAGGCTGGAGTGCAATGGGCACAATCTTGGCCCATTTCAACCTCCGCCTCCCCGGTTCAAGCGATTCTCCTGCCTCAGCCTCCTGGGTAGCTGGGATTGCAGGCATGTGCCACCTCTCTGGCTTTTTTAGTAGAGATTGAGTTTCTCCATGTTGGTCAGAACTGGTCTCGAACTCCCAACCTCAGGTGATCTGCCTGCCACAGCCTCCCAAGTTGCTGGGATTATAGGTGTGAACCACCGCGCTGGGCCTTCTTTTATTATTATTATTTTTAGAGACAGAGTCTTGCTTTGTTGTCCAGGCTGCAGTGGTGCAGTCAGTCATGGGTCACTGCAGCCTCGAACTCCTGGGCTGCAGGGATTCTGCCCTTCTCAGCCTCCTGAGTAGCTGGGACTACAGGCATGCATCATCATGCCCTGATAATTTTTTTTTTTTTTTTTTTGAGACAGAGTCTCACTTTGTCGCCAGGCGCCAGGCTGGAGTGCAGTGACACGATCTTGGCTCACTGCAAGCTCCGCCTCCTGGGTTCAAGCAATTCTCCCCCCTCAGCCTCCCGAGTACCTGGGACTACAGGCGTGCGCCACCACGCCCAGCTAATTTTTGTTTTTTAGTAGAGGCGGGGTTTTACCATGTTGGCCAGGATGGTCTCAAACTCCTGACCTCGTGATCCACCCACCTCGGCCTCCCAAAGTGCTGGGATTATAGGTGTGAGCCACCTCGCCTGGCCTATGCCCCACTAATTTTAAATTTTTTTGGTAAAGACAGGGTCTTGCTATGTTGTCCAGGGTAGCCTTGAACTCCTGGGCTCAAACAATCCTCCCACCTTGGCCTCTGAAAGTGCTGGGATTACAGGGGGAGCCACCATACCCAGCCTCAACCCACATTTCTTGAGTGCTTCATGTGTTCCGGGCCCTGTGCTAGGGAAGCAGGGGAGGAACACACACTGTTCTTCCCCTGTCTGACTGGAGGGGCAGGCCCTTATCAGATCATTATATAATCAAGGAGCCCCGGACAGAAGGAATGAGAAAGCAGAGTCCATGGTGCTATGGGAGTGACACCTCTATTCTTGGGGACCAGAGAGGGCTTTCCCAGAGAAAATAAGCTTCCAGGTCATGTGAGCTTCAAATGCAAAGGCCTTGGGATAGAAAGAGCTGCAGTCAGCCTGAGCCGGGGGGCATGCAAGGTCTTGGAGACTGCGGTGGATGCATTGAGGAGGAGGTTTCAATTCTAATTTCATGGTATATGGAAACAACCTCTCCCTAAGGAGCAGAGAGTGTTGTTGAGGGTTATAAGCAGGAAGTAAAAGAATCAGCTTAGTGTGGGTTTTTTACGTTTTGTTTTTGTTTTTAGACAACCACAGGCTGTAAGGAGAATGGACTGATAAGGGTGGGGACAGGGACAGGGGGCACCCCCCCTGAGCCAATAAGCAGGCCAGGGCAAGAGATGCTGGTGGCCATGAGGACATGCAAGTGGATGAGCTGAGTCATCCAAGACCCACTAGGGAGGGTACTATGACCCAGATGAAGAGGGCCCAGAGAGCGGGAGCTGTGGCTGATCATCTCCCACCCAGTCTAGTTTGATAATTAAATTTAATTCCACTCATACATGACATGGACATTATCATTTCCTGGTAGAAAGACAAGGATGGTCTGGATAGTAGGCACCCATGATTACTACCCATTGAGCACTCTTTGGGTGCATGGTCACCTTTTCAGGCCTCATCACAGCCTTGGGCAGTAGCTATTGTTACCCCCATTTCACATACAAGCAAATTGAGATTATTAAAGTTAAAGAATTGGCCAGGCCTGGTGGCTCACGCCTGTAATCCCAACACTTTGGGAGGCTGACGTGGGCGGATCACCTGAGGTCAGGAGTTCGAGACCAGCCTGACCAACATGGAGAAACCCTGTCTCTACTAAAAATACAACAACAACAACAACAACAAAACTAGCTGGGCGTGGTGGTGCATGCCTATAATCCCAGCTACTCCGGAGGCTGAGGTAGGAGAATTACTTGAACCTGGG
Source organism: Sapajus apella (assembly GCF_009761245.1). Classification (NCBI taxonomy): domain Eukaryota; kingdom Metazoa; phylum Chordata; class Mammalia; order Primates; family Cebidae; genus Sapajus; species Sapajus apella. The sequence continues at coordinate 10,974,444 of NW_022436955.1, read as the reverse complement.
AGGTGGAAGTTGCAGCAAGCTGAGATCGTGCCATTGCACTCCAGCCTGGGTGACAGAGCAAGATGCCATCTCAAAAAAAAAAAAAAAATTTACTCAAGGTCACCATCTCATAATTGGCACCATTGAGATTAAATCACTAACCCGCCCTGGGAGACGTGAAGAGTGCCAGGAACCCTGGGACCACATTGGCTCTAATTATGGATATATCTGTTGATTCAGGCCCAGGGTGCGACGAGCCGGCTTTGCCCCTGTGGAGTCTCCTCTGGCAGCTCCAAGGAGCCCTATAAGTCAGTTCACACTCGTGTGTGCACACCTGGAAAACCACAGTTGGCCTTTTTCTCCCCGTGGCCCTGGGCTGTTCTATCCTGGGCAGACCTGCCTTGCGAATCACTGGCTGCGGCTCTGGCTAGGAACAAGTCCTGCTCAAGGGGCTGACTTCTATAAAATGCATCTCAGATTTTCATAGAAATTGGCCAGGTTGGGCAGGGGGTGTTGTCAGTAGGAGCTGGAACAACACTAGGTAGAGAACCCCGTGGGAAGAGGCCTGAGGGTGAAAAGAGATGTTGCCAATTCCAGGAGCTGCAGAATCGTCACAGAGGACAGGAAGGAGCTCCACATACCAGAAGGCTGCCCAGCAGGGCACTGGAATCCACACTTTGTCATTTCAGTTGATCTTAAAGGCAAAAGGGAGCTCTGGAATTTCTCTCTCTCTCTCTTTTTTTTTTTTTTTTTTTTTTTTTTTGAGACTGAGTTTTCCTCTTGTTGCCCAGGCTGGAGTGCAATGGCTCGATCTCAGCTCACCACAACCTCTGCCTCCCGGGTTCAGGTGATTCTCTTGCCTCTGCCTCCTGAGTAGCTGGGATTACAGGCATGTGCCACCACACCTGGCTAATTTTTGTATTTTTTTTTTTAGTAGAGATGGGGTTTCTCCATGTTGGTCAGGCTGGTCTCAAACTCCTGACCTCAGGTGATCCGCCCGCCTCGGCCTCCCAAAATGCTGGGATTATAGGAATGAGCCACCATGCCCAGCCCTGGAATCTCTTAGGTAAGGCTGATGAGGCGGTATTTTCACATTAGAAATATTTCTCTGGCACCTGCCAGGCCTGTGTGGCTTTCCTTGGTCAGTGATGCCCTGTGCAGTGTCAGCCCTGTGCAGATTGGCACCACACAAGGATGACAGTCTCAGAGTGTGATCAACTCGAGGTCAGGAGTTCAAAACCAGCCTGGCCAACCTGGTAAAACCCCGACTCTACTAAAAATACAAAAATTAGCTGGGTGTGGTGGTGCAGCCTCTAGTCCCAGCTACTTGGGACACTGAGGTGGGAGGATCACTTGGGCCCAGGAGACGAAGGCTGCAATGAGCTGAGATCACAGCACTGCACTCTAGGCTGGGTGACAGAGAGAGAACTCATCCCCTCCCCGCAAAACAACAACAAAAAAATGTCAAAGGAATCTGAGCTGTCATTCAGATTTTTGTTTCAATTGAAAAACAGCTTTCATTGGGCATATGTTTGTGCACATAACCTGTTTGCAAACACTGTATTCATTTCCTATTGTTGCTGAAACAAATGACTACCAATGTGTCATCTTGACAGTTCTTGAGGTAGGAAGTTGGAAATGGGTCCCCCTGGGTTACAGTCGAGGTGATAGCAGGCTGGTTCCTTCTGGAGGTTCTAGGGGAGGGTCTGCCTCTGGCCTTTTCCAGCATTTAAAGGCTGCCTGCATTCCTTGGCTTGGGCCCCTTCCTCCATCTTCAAAGCCCACATTGTAGCACCTTCAAATGTCTCTGACTTCTGCTCTGTCGTTATGTAGTCTTTCTCCCATCTGACCCACCTGCCTTCGTCTTATAAGGACCTTTGTGACTACACTGAGTTCACTCAGATAACCTGGGATACTCTCTCCCATCCTGAGAGCTTAACTTCATCTCACTTGCAAAATCCCCTTTGATATGTCACTAACATATTTGAAGTTTCCAGGGATTAGGGCGATGACATCTTTGTGGGGTTTTGGGGTGGGGGTTGATATTATTCAGTCTACCACCCCTTCTAACAAAGAAAGAGAAGGAAGGATAGTCTGGCAGCTGAGAGGGATGGATGGGAAGCAGGCAGGCTGATGTTAGGGAGAACTGGAGGCTGCTGCAGGCTCAGTAAGGAAGATGCTGGTGGGCTGGGCTGGGCTGGGGTGGAGCGGGAAGAATGGACACAGGACGTGTTGCAGAGCGAGGGCGGCCTGGTCATGGGCACTATCTGGTTTAGGTGGGCAAGGACTAGCAGGAGAGACATGGGAAGATGCCTGAGTGTACAGATGGGTTGACTGGGTAGCTGGTGGCGCCCTTTAGAGGGCCCAAGGGGAGAAGCAGGTTTACGGCAAGGACAAAGAGGGCATGTGGGGATGTGTTACCTCCGACACCAATGGGACATCCATGAGAGGAACCCCTGAGTCAAGTGGATCCAGGGTCTTTTGGGTCCCTCCCCTTATTATGGGGACATATGGATTCCCACCATGCTCAGCCCCACCTTGTTTTTCAAAATATTTATTATTATTTTTTAGGAGCTAAGATCAGGCGGGGCACTGTGACTCACACCTGCAATCCCAGCCCTTGAGGCAGAGGGATCACCTGAGGTCAGGAGTTTGAGACCAGCCTGGCCAACATGGTGAAATCCTGTCTCTACTAAAAATACAAAAATCAGTCAGGGATGGTGGCAGGTGCCTGTAATCCCAGCTACTTGGGAGACTGAGGCAGAAGATCACTTGAACCTGGGCAGCGGATGTTGCGGTGAGCTGAGGTGTGCCATTGCACTCCAGCTTGGGTGACAGAGTGAGATTCCGTCTGAAAAAAAAAAAAAAGAGAGAGAGAGATGAGACCTTACTCTGTCACCCAGGCTGGAGTGCAGTGGCATGATAGTAATTTGCTGCAATCTCAAACTTCCGAGCTCAAGTGATTCTCCTGCCTCAGCTTCCTGAGTAGATGGGACTATAGGCACAGGCCACCAGTCCCGGCTATTTTTTTTTTTCATTTTTTGTAGAGACAGGGATCTTTCTGTATTTCCCAGGCTAGTCTCAAATTCCTTGCCTTGGGCGGATCATGAGGTCCAGAGATTGAGACCATCTTGGCTAACACGGTGAAACCCCATCTCTACTAAAAATACAAAAAATTAGCTGGGCGTGGTGGTGGGCACCTGTAATCCCAGCTACTCGGTAGGCTGAGGCAGGAGAATCACTTGAACCAGGGAGGTGGAGTTTGCAGTGAGCTGAGATTGCATCACTGTGCTCCAGCCTGGGTGACAGAGCAAGAATCCGCCTCAAAAAAAAAATTCCTTGCCTCAAGTGATTTTCCTGCCTCAGCCTCCTTAAAGTACTGGGATTACAGGTGTGAACTACTGCATCCCACCTCATCCTCCACCTCAATTTCTGGGTTGTGATCTCTGTTTGACCCAAAGTTCTCCAATTCCAGTTAAGGAGTCAGCTTGTACTCTGAAGCCAGAATAGCATTGATATTTATCCTACACTGAGTTTGAGTTTATCAGTTCTGAAAACAAGAATTTAAGTAATAGAGAGGTTACGTCACTTGCACAAGGACCCACGTACCTGTCATGTGACAGAGGAGGAATAGTTATGTTGCCTTTATTGTAAGCTTATGACTTACACATTTTAGAGATAAGGACGTTTTCTGCCCCTATCTGCCATATCCACCTTGGAGATGTGCATAGGACAGATAGCAGAAGACAAAGTGTCTTCCTGTCTTTTGAGAAAGCCTGAGTTCACAGAAAACTCCATTCTGAGTGTCCCCATGGAGAAGGGGAGAGGAGACTGTTTGGGAAACCCAAGATAGCAAGGAAGTCTCCCAGGCATAGAAAGGGAAGGGAGTCTGCAGGCCCTGGAGCAGACGAAGCAGGTGTCTGTCTCTGGCAGCCCCAGGGAGAGGCAGGAGCCTCAGCAGGGTGGCCTCATAGAGCTGAGACCTGAAAATGTTTGTGGACTTGGGCAATGGCTGTGGCTTCAGTAAAACCCATGACCAGAGGGTTTTTTGCTTGTTTGTTTTTGGTGGTGGTTTTTTGCTGTAAGAAAACATGAGTCCTTTGGAATTACCTGGCTAAGAGGAGTCCAATGGAGACTAAGATTGAATTTCTCGACTAGGCAGGTGGTTCATGCCTATAATCCCAGCACTTTTAGAGGCCAAGGTGGGCAGATTGCTTAAGTTCAGGAGTTCGAGACCAGCCTGGCCCAAACGGCAAAACCCTGTCTCTACAAACAAATGCAAAAATTAGTTGGGCATGGTGGTGTATGTCTGTAGTCCCAGTTACTCTGGAGGCTGAGGCGGGAGGATCACCTGAGCCCAGGAGTCAGAGGCTGCAGAGAGCTGTGATTATGCAACTGTACTCCTGCCTGGGCAACAGAGACCAGTTTAAAAAAAAAAAAAGAAGGAATTTCCCACAGCATGGAAGATTGGAGCTTGATTTTTGCTTTATTTATTTTCTTTATCCTCTGAACAGGTGATGATTAAACAGATTTTTGCTTTATTTAAAGACAATAAATAAATGAGATATTTTGTGCTACTTACTTGAAGCTCTTACATTTCTGGCTTTACGTTATGGGGTACCTGCATTTTTAGTGGTGTAATTTATTTGTCTAGATTTGTTTTCCCCTTAACCTGTAAGCTCTCGAAGGGTCAGGATATTGTGGATGTTCCAGCACATACACTCATCGAAGTGTGCAGGTTGACTGGGGTTGGGGAGGTGTCTTTTTGAGAGCAGTGATCTCCGGATAGAAACTGGAATGCGGTGGCTCACGCCTGTAATCCCAGCACTTTGGGAGGCCGAGGCGGGTGGATCACGAGGTCAAGAGATCGAGACCATCCTGGTCAACATGGTGAAACCCCGTCTCTACTAAAACTACAAAAAATGAGCTGGGCATGGTGGCGAGTGCCTGTAATCCCAGCTACTCAGGAGGCTGAGGCAGGAGAATTGCCTGAACTCAGGAGGCGGAGGTTGCGGTGAGCCGAGATTGCGCCATTGCACTACAGCCTGGGTAACAAGAGCGAAACTCCGTCTCAAAAAAAAAAAAAAAAGAAAAGAAAGTGGAAGGGGGCGCGTTTGAGATGTTAGGATTTCGGGAAGACAAGCTGTGAAGCGGGAGCGGGGAAAAGTGGATTTTGTAGAGGAGAGGTTAGGAAAAATCTGGGAATAGGCCGGCTGGGGCGCCAAGGGGGTCCCTGGCAAGCCCCGCCCCAGCTGGGAGACCGGCGCTGAGTGACGCAGCGCGGTTTGGCCGCTGTGGGGCGCCGTAGCCCGCGCCGTTGTCAGGGGAACGGGCCCAGCGCCGGACGAGGCCCAGCCAGTCTGGGCCTGGCTTGGTAGCCCCGCCAGCCCGCCGGAGCCGGAACCGGAGCCGGAGCCGGAGTCAGAGCCCAAGGACTCGCCGGCACAGTCTCCGTCCAGGATGGGGCCCCTCTCCCGGGCGCGTTGCCGTCCCGTCCCGGGGGCCGTCCCTGCCGCGAGGGTCTGAAGCGCGGCTACCCCGGGGAGGGTGGAAGGCCAGACGTGGGACCCGAACCTCTGGCTGACCTTGGCAGGGCCCATCTGGCACGGCCGCCGCGGCGCGCAGGTGAGGAGTCCCCGCTCAGTTTCTCACCACGGAGCCTGGTCTGAGCCACCGGGTCGCGGATGCTGCCGCCTGGCCGGCTTTGGGCTCGCTTCCGCCTGGAGCAGGTGGCCTGAGTTCCAGGGCCCAGGGAGAGCGCTGGGCTTCCTTTTAGAATGTATCAAGTTCACAGATCTTCACTGAGCGCTTACTCTTTGCCAGGCTGTTTGCCAGGCGTGGGCACAGAGGACTCCAAACAGACGTGGCCCGTCTCCAGAATCCAGAGTCTTAAGGAAGGGGTCTGGGAAGCAGGTGTCAAACATGACTAAAGTGATTTCAGCTCGGGATAGGGACTCTGGTATTGAAATGGAGGGGTTGCTCATGGAGGTTCTGTTTTAAAAGGAAACCATGGGAAGAGTTTTAATTTTTTCTTCCTTTTTTTTTTTTACTTTGAGACACAGTTTCACGCTTCTAGCCCAGGCTGGAGTGCAGTGGCGGGATCTCGGCTCACTGCAAGCTCTACCTCCCGGGTTCAAGCGATTCTCCTGCCTCAGCCTCCTGAGTAGCTGGGATTACAGGCGCCCACCACCACGCCCGGTTAATTTTTGTATTTATAGTAGAGACGGGGTTTCACCACGTTGGCCAGGCTGGCCTTGAATTCCTGATCTCAGGTGATCTGCCTTCCTCAGCCTCCCAAAGTGTTGGGATTACAGGTGTGAGCCACCGTGCCCAGCCAATTTTTTAATTTTTTTGAGACAAGATCTGCCTTTGTCACCCAGGCTGAAGTGCTGTGGTGTGAACATGGCTAACTTCAGCCTCTACCTTCTGGGCTCAAAGTATCCTTCCACCTCAGCCTCCCGAGTAGCTGAGACTACAGATGCCCACCACCACAATCAGCAATTTTTTAAGGTTTTGGTAGAGATGAAGTCTCACTATTTTGGCCAGGCTGGTCTCGAGCTCCTGGTCTCAAGGGATCCTCTCACCTCAGCCTCCCAAAGTGCTGGGATTACAGGCGTGAGCCACTGCAACTGGCAGAAGAATTTTTTATTTTTTGTTTGTTTGTTTATTTATTTTGAGACGGCATCATGCTCTGTCACCTAGGCTGGACTGCAATGGCACAATCTTGGCTCACTGCAGCCTACACCTCCTGTGTTCAAGTGATTCTCCTGCCTCAGCCTCCCAAGTAGCTGGGATTACAGGCACCCACCACCACACCCAGCTACTTTTTTTTTTTTTTTTTGAGACGGAGTTTCACTCATGTTACCCAGGCTGGAGTGCAATGGCGCGATCTCGGCTCCCCGCAACCTCCGCCTCCTGGGTTCAGGCAATTCTCCTGCCTCAGCCTCCTGAGTAGCTGGGACTACAGGCATGCGCCACCATGCCCAGCTGATTTTTTTGTATTTTTAGTAGAGACGGGGTTTCACCATGTTGACCAGGATGGTCTCGATCTCTTGACCTTGTGATCCACCCGCCTCGGCCTCCCAAAGTGCTGGGATTACAGGCTTGAGCCACCGCGCCCGGCTACACCCAGCTACTTATTGTAATTTTAGTAGAGACGGTGTTTCAACATGTTGGCCAGGCTGGTCTCGAACTCCTGACCTCAGGTGATCCACCCAACTTGGCCTCCCAAAGAAGAGTTTTGATGAGGTCACATTTGAAAAGCTCACTTCACTCTGGCTGCTGAGCAGCAGGGTTGTGACAGAATATACCAGGAGGCCAGCGGAGGGCCATCCTAGTTCTGCCAGCTGTGCCTCCTAGAGGAACTCATTTAGTGTCTCTGAGCCTCAGTGTCCTCATGAGGGGGTTGAGCATTCTGTATGCTTTTTATGAGAAAGTGAGAAGCCAGTCACACCTGAAATCAGTGACTGTAGGGATCTACAAGAACGGTCGGAAATGATAGGACCTTCCTCAGAGCTCTATGAGGATTCAAAGAGTGAATTCCATCGAAGCAGTGCCTGGCACAGAATAAGTGCCCTCTAAATGCTGGTGTTGGTTATTATCATGGAAACACTGTAGGAGAGCGATGCTGGAAGTTTGGATTAGGGTAGTGACAGCAGAAATGGTAGAAAAAAGTGGCTTCACTGCCTTTACCGAAGGAGAGCTGGGTTCAGACACGGGTGAGAGGTGGTCTCTGCTTTTGTGGAACTGGTGGTTCACTGTGGGAGATGGGTTAGTAAACAGATAATCAACATGAGATGCAATAAAAGCAACAGTGGTGTTTAGCCAGATTTTTTTGTTTTGTTTTGTTTTTGTTTTTCTTTCTTTCTTCTGTCACAACTTTGTTCTTAATGACTGTTGCGTGGTGGGTGTTCCCCAGGGCTGGCTCTTGCAGTCATATGAGTTGATTTCCTGATTGAAATCAGCAACCCTGGCCTCTTTCATTGTGCTTGTTTCTACTCTGTGTTACTCCCTCCTTCTTGTTCCTTAGCTTCACTTGTATCCCAAATAATTTGCAGTGGTTGCTTCAGGAGGAGAATGGCATAGAGAATGTTTGCAAACTGTATCAATTCAGGAATAATTGGGGTTTCAAGCTTTTCTTGCCGTAGCATCTGACTTTTTTTTTTTTTTGAGACAGAGTCTTGCTCTGTTGCCCAGGCTGGAATGCAATGGCATGATCTCAGCTCACTGCAACTTCCGCCTCCCAGGTTCAAAAGATTCTCCTTCCTCAGCCTCCCAAGTAGCTGGGATTACAGGCGCCCACCACCATGCCTGGCTAATTTTCGTATTTTTAGTAGAGTTGGAGTTTCACCATGTTAACCAGGATGGTCTTGAACTCCTGACCTCATGATCTGTCCACCTTGGCTTATTACAAGTTTGAGCCACAGTGCCTGACCAGCATCAGACTTCTGCCTGTTGTTTATGAGAGAGAAAGCAAGGGCCTAGCCACATCTGAGACCAGTGACTGGAGAGGTCTTTGAGAACAGCTTGAAGTTCTAGTTTAATTTTTGGGAGTTGTGTGATGTACATCCATTAGTTGAACCAGAGCTGCTTCTCAGAATTTTAAGGCCAGAGACTCCTCTGGCACTTGTGGGGAATTTTAATAAACAAAATATTCGTCCCTAAAGAATCTTTTATAAATGACTTTTTGCACTGTACAACACTGTGTACTGTGAAGTGTTTTCTTTCTAGCTTCCTTTTAGGTGGTTCAATGGGGCATCTGTTAAACCTCAGTGAAAATTATTTCAAAAGCAGATCCTGGGGGAAAATGGAAAATTCATTTAGGAATACTCATAGATAGAAAATCCCCCAACTGGGCACAGTGGTTTACACCTGGGCACTTTGGGAGGTCAAGGTGAGAGGATTACATAAACCCAGGAGTTTGAGGTTACAGTGAACACTCCAACTTGGGCAACAGAGCAGACCCCTGTCTCTTAAAAAAAAAAAAAAGTAGCTGGGCGCAGTGGTTGACCCCTGTAATCCCATCCCTAGCCAGGTGGATCACCTGAGGTCAGGAGTTCGAGACCAGCCTGGCCAACATGGTGAAAACCCATCTCTACTAAAAAAAAATACAAAATGTAGCCAGGTGTGGTGGCAGGTGCCTGTAATCCCAGCTACTCAGCAGGCTGAGGCAGTAAAATGTCTGGAACCCGGGAGGCGGAGGTTGCAGTGAGCCCAGATTGTGCCACTGCACTCCAGCCTGGGCAACAAGAGCGGAACTCTGTCTCAAGGAAAAAAAGTGAAAGAAAAGAGAGGAAAATCTCTCACATGGAAACCATAAGTCCTCTAGCAAAAGGACAAGATGCTTGGGAATAGAAGTTTCCTGTGGAGCACACTTTCCCTTTGGGTTCTGGGAGACTCAGGGAGCTGAGTTGGCCACGGCCCAAGGACAAACCAGGTCCTGCCTAGCAGCTCCTCTGTTGTGCTTTCTGGTTGTGTGATTCCAGCTTTGACAAGAACCCTAACAGCTCATAGGAAGTTCTGTGGCTTTCCCTCATAGCTCTGCAGCTGAGAGTCTTAGGGTTTCTTTCAAGAGTGAGAAAGCATTTCACTAAAACCAAGCACCCTTGTTAGGCAGGAATTCCTTGTTTGGCATGCCAACAGCACTGTAGATCACACAAGTGTGTTTCGTCCACAAGGCAGCTCAGTGGGGCCAGGAGGGCAGGAGCTGATATCCCCTAATCATTCATTATTTGACATACTTTTTTTTTTTTTCCCCAAAAGCAGTACAGGGTCATGATAAAAAATATTTGAACAGTACCAAGGAGTACCAGGAAATGCAGTTTCTGTCTTACAGCCCTTGGACCATTAGATCTCCTCCCTAGGGGCTGCTCCCGTGTTCAGTTTCTTGCATTTCATTCTGGAAGGAATATTATGCCTATAGGAATGTAGATGTCTATCCATCCCCCCACCCTTTTCTTTCTTTCTTTTTTTTTTTTTGAGGTGGAATCTTACCTGTTGCCCAGGCTGGAGTGCAGTGGCGCAATCTTGGCTCACTGCAACCTCCGCCTGCCTGGTACAAGTGATTCTCCTGCTTCAGTCTCCCAAGTAGCTGGGACTACAGGCCTGCACTATCATGCCCAGCTAATTTTTGTATTTTTAGTAGAGATGGGGTTTCACCATGTTGGCTAGGCTGGTCTCGAACTCCTGCCCTCGTAATCTGCCTGCGTCTGCCTCCCAAAGTACTGGGATTACAGGTGTGAGCCACTGCGCCCGGCCACCATAGTTTATTTATATTGTCTTTTGTCCTTTATTATTGCAAACAATGCTGCAACAAATGTTTGTGAGTATATGTATAAGATAAATACCTAGAAATGGAATGCCTGGGTCAAAGGGCATATATGTTTTAAACATTTGGCCAGACTTGGACATTGCCGAATTGCCTCACTGAACTTTATTGAAAGATGAGCACAGAAGAAATCCAGAGAAGTGGATATGTGAAATTTGCCCCAATGTTCCTCAGTCTGTGAGTGGCAGTTCGGGAACCAGAAAAGGGCTGTACTCCAGGCCCAGCCCTCTTCCTTTGGCTCCATCTATGTCTCCCCATGGGTGGTGCAGGGCCCTCCAAGCCCCTGCTTCAACCCTCTTGCTTTCTCCTCTGACCCCATCACCCTGCCCTCCCAGTTCCTTGTCGTCTCCTGGCAAACTCTCTTTAGTAACTGACTTGATTCTGAAGCCCTCAGGTAGCTTGCAGGAATCCAGGGATGCCCACGGTCTCTCCAGGGCTGGTACTTTTCACCTTGGTATGGTTCCTTTGAGAGTGCTAGCCGTGGACTTTCAGAACAACATTCCTATGTTTTTTCTTTTCTTTTTTTTTTTTTTGTTAGGAGCAGAGGTGGCAGGAGGAAAGTGTGTCACTCAATGTAACTATAATGTAGTTCATAATGAGAACTTAAAATGTTAAGGTTTCCTTCATTTGACTTAAAGTATATAAATTAAGGTAACCAGGCACGGTGTGGTGGGTCACACTTGTAATCCCAGCACTTTGAGAGGCCAAGGTGGGTGTGTCTTTTGAGGTCAGGAGCTGGCCAACATGGTGAAACCCTATCTCTACTAAAAATATAAAAATTAGCCAGGTGTGGTGGCGTGCACCTGTAATCCCAGCTACTCAGGAGGCTGAGACAGGAGAATTGCTTGAACCTGGCAGGTGGAGGTTGCAGTGAGCCGAGATCATGCCATTGCACTCCAGCCTGAGCGACAGAACGAGACTCCATCTAAAAAAAAATTAATTAATTAAGGTAGCCTCACCTTGTATTGAAAATACCGCCTAAGGCTTTTAGCAAGTGAATGTTAACGTGAACAGATTACTGTCATCCTGCCAATGGCTTTCATCTTGTGGGGGACAAGGGAGGGGCCCACATAGCCCCTCCTGCCTGCCTCAGAAGCGAGGTGGGTCCTTGGCTTATCCAGGCCACAGGACCCCCTCCTTCTTGTCTTCCCTTTTTCCCCACCAGCCTAACCCTCTATGGTTTGTTCTATGGCAGCAGAAGGTACATGAAGAATGTTTTCCCAAGGCCATGTACCCCTGAGCTCTGCAAAGATGCAGTTGTGGATAGCCAGGTGGGCAGTGAGGAGCTTGTGGGTTTGACCAGCTCCTCCCAAAGCACAGGGCTGCTGGGCTTTCTGCTGGGCTGCTGTGGTACCACCTCGCCCATGCCTTCCTCCCCACTGCTAGAAAGTTTTCCAAAGTACTCCGAGCCATTGGGTCACTCTCATGCCTTCAGCCTGCTTTGCTTCCCTGTGGCTCTTCCAGCAGTGCCCATGCATCCTCACCTGGCCTCCTAGGCCCACTGTGATCTGAGCCCCGAAAATCCTTTGGTCCCATCTCTCACTGGGCCCTGCCCAGTGTTCACCCTGTATTCTGCCACATTGTACAGCTGGCCCTCGCATGGGCTGCCGAAACACCCATTCACCCACTGCTGGTGTCTGTTCATGTCTGTCTGGGTCCCAGAAAAGAAGCCCCTGAGGGCAGGCACCCGGTCTTATCTGTGTTTACATCTTCAGTACACGCAGCGGGCTGGGGCCTGATAAATGCTGAATGGCCAAGGTCTGAGGGTGCCAGCTGGCCACATTGTTGGGGAACAGAGCCACACATCTTTCAATCTGGTCTCCTAGAGACTTGTTGAGAGGGGAGCAACAGCCAGAGAAATCCTGGGGTCTAGTGACAGTGCTTGGTCCCATCTGTGGGCCTGGGAGCCCCATCTTGGATTCTCTCCGACTGCCCAGCCCTTTTAATCAAAATCTTTTGGGCCAAAGGAATTTGTGACCACCAACTCTGCAGGAGAAAATCTCATCAGTGAAAAGTAGGCTGGCCTGAGCATGCCTCTGGGCCAGGCTGGGCGTCTATTCTGGAATGCCGCCACTGCCAAGAGGGGGTCTGCCCAGCAGCACTATCCCCAAATCCACAGCCTTAGACAAGTGCTCCCTTCCTGGGCCAAGGTGGGTATCCTGATTTGGACCCAGAGCCGTCCCCAAGGCTGTGTGTGGTGGGAGCCTGGCTGCAGACTGTGACTCCTCCTGCTTCAGGAGTCCGGGATATAGTGGCGCTGGGGGTGCCTGTGATTGCTTCCAGGCAGTGGGGCCAGATCAGCTACATGCCTCTGTTTTGCTCTTTGGAAACTCCCAGAAGGTGTAGGGTTGTTCAGGTGTAGGGATGGCAAAAGGAGAGCCAGAATTTAGGAATCCTAATTCATGAATTCCTTTCAAAGTAGTTACCCTGGTGATGGTGTCCCTGGAGAACTGATGTGTAAGCCACAGGAATTGGCCCCAGAGCAGAACCATCCAGCTCAACCATATTTACAGGGCTTGACCTGAAGACTTTGACTATTTCCACAATATAAGGACGAGGATTTCCTGTCTTTGGGACATGCAGAAGAAAGTGAGGGCCGGGACAGTGGCTCATGCATATAATCTCAGTGCTTTGGGAGGATAAGGTGGAGAGATCGCTTGAGCCAGGAGTTAGAGACCAGCCTGGGCAACATAGTGAAACCCTGTCTCTACAAAAATAGCTAGGCATGTCATCATGCCCCTGTAGTTCTAGCTACTCAGGAGGCTGAGGCAGGAGGATCACTTGAGCCCAGGAGACTGAAGCTTCAGTGAGCTATCATTGTGCCACTTTATTCCAGGCTGGATGACAGAAAAAGACCCTATCTCAAAAACAACAAAACAAAACAAAGCAAAAAAGGCCGGGCATGGGGGCTCATGCCTGTAAACCCAGCACTTTGGGAGGCTGAGTCTGGCAGATCTCTTGAGTCCAGGAGTTGGAAACCAGCCTGGGCAACATAGTGGGACTCGTCTTTACAAAAAAATAAAAAACAAAAGAAAGAAATTACCCAGAGGTGGTGGTGCATGCCTGTAGTTCCACCTATTCTGGAGGCTGAGGTAGGAGGATCACTTGAGCCCAGGAGGTCAAGGTTATAGTGAGCTGTGATGGTGCCATAGCACTCTAGCCTGGGCAACAGAACAAGATCCTGTCTCAAAAAAAATAAAAATAAAAAATCCCAACAACAACCCAAAAACCCAAAACAAAAACCAAAAAAAACACCAATTGAATCAGTCCCTGAGGGAAAACTAAGTCCTCCATTTAGTTTTGAGATAGGACTACTCAGAGGTCACTGCAAGTGATGCTAGGCATGGCCAGCAGGAGGCTCTGAAGTGCAAGTGGCTGAGGTGCAGGGTGGCTAGGAGTGAGTGTCTGGCAGTCAGGGTGGTAGCCAGCCAGCAGAGGGAGATGGGCTGGGGGAGGCATGGGTTAACGACCCTGCAGCAAGTGGGCAGGGCTGGGAGGATGGAAGGCAGAGGAAAGTGGGCCAGATGGCTTAGGGTGGACCAGGATTCCACATCATTTACTGTGTCCATGTTTCCTTTTATTTCAGATGTTTTCAAGTCAGCAAACATTTACTGAGGATCTACTGTGTATAAGGTACAATAATGCGTGCCTGGGGGGAAGCGACATAGTGGACAGAGATAAACTCCAGCACATTTGCTGCCTTTGGGGAAAGCTGTCCTAATGGGGCGTGGGGGGGGGGCGGGGCAGACATGAGGATTGCAGAGTGTTCCAGATGGCAAAGTAACTTGCCCAACAATGACTTAGCATGAGGGCCCCCTGATTCAGAACATCAGGGAAAGCTTCCTGGATGAGGCAATGCTTGCAGTTGGCTCTGAAGATCGTCTTATTTGGAGGGCCGAGAAGTGAGAAAGGCGATCCAGGCAGATGGGCTGCGGGGTCTGCCACATCCTTTCTGCTTAGGTTCCCTGTCTCATAGGCAGGGGCTCCTGAAGGGAGAGTTCAGCTATCAGGGTTTTAGGCCCAGTTCCTGGCCTTCCTGCCTCGAGCGCAGAGCTGGCCTGTCTCCTAAATGCTGGGCTGTTGTCCCATCTTGGGCCCAGATCCTGAGGATGGGGGTCTTCCTCTTGTAGACCACCCCTTCCTGCCCAGCATTCATCTCCGGCCACCGGGGCAGCTGTCTGGCTAGCAGGTGGCTGGTGGAGGTGGGTGGTTGTTGCCATCTGGTGGTCTGGCTCTGAGTCCAAGGACATTAGCCCACCTTTCTGTATAAAACTGTACACCAGGCCCAGATTTACTTAGAGAAACGTGGTCATTTCTGCTGCTGGAGAGAACTAAAGAGAAATCCTTCCCTCCCTCTCAAGTGCTGGCCCCTCCCTAGCCAAGAACCCTCAGGCAGCATGGGGCAAAGCTTCAGGCTCCCCCAGTCTAAAGAGACTTTGTGTCCGCTGTGGGGCAGAAGGCAGATCCTTCTTTGGGCACCCCCATTCCCCATTCCCTGAGCAAAGGATAGTGGGGTTGTGTTTGTGTTTGACACTTGCATTTGGACCTCAGGAAGGAGGTGACTAATCCTAACAGAATCAGCATGTGTTCTCATCACTCTGGCCCCAGCCTGATATTGTTACCAGATGAGAACATGTCTTATTGGGTTTAACTGTGATGGCTGTGAAGACAGCACTTTTGAGTAACAGGCAGCAGCACTGTGTCCTGAATAAACCCTGGGTCCTCCTACCTTGTCCTGGTCAGGCTGGGGCCAGGATTTGCTTTGGGCTTTGAGACAGCAGCCCACTCCCACCCTCTCTCCACTGCCCGTCTCTATTGTGCAAGGACCCCAGGTTCCCTGGCAGAGTAGCTGGGAGG
Organism: Sapajus apella; assembly: GCF_009761245.1. Lineage (NCBI taxonomy): Eukaryota > Metazoa > Chordata > Mammalia > Primates > Cebidae > Sapajus > Sapajus apella. Next base: position 10,959,281 of record NW_022436955.1, on the reverse strand, counting down.
TGGCTTCATGTCGCAGCCTATGCCTTCCCCCCGCTGCTGAAACCTGGCTGCAGACACGGGCCCTGGGCTCCAGCCCAGCCTCTTGGGCTAATGCTCTATCTCCTATTTCTCCCTCTGCAGATGAACATCTGCAACAAGCCCTCCAACAAGACGGCCCCTGAGAAAAGCGTATGGACTGCGCCTGCGCAGCCCAGTGGATCCTCTCCCGAGCTGCAGGGCCAGCGATCCCGCCGGAATGGGTGGAGCTGGCCCCCTCACCCGCTCCAGATTGTGGCCTGGCTGCTGTACCTCTTCTTTGCTGTGATTGGCTTTGGGGTCCTTGTTCCACTCCTGCCTCATCACTGGGTGCCTGCCGGCTATGCTGTATCCTTGGGAAAGTGTAGGACTGGTGCATAGAAGTGGGGAGGCAAAGGATGGCAGCCATAGCAGAGGCCCAAAGCTGGGCTCAGAGCCTTGGGGAGCACAGTTAGGGGAGCAGAGCAGGGTGGGCCCAGTCCTGGGGACCTGCTGCTTACCAGCCTGGCCTCCAGCCTCCACCTGGCCTCTCCACCTGATAGGGTGAGTGGGCACACCTAAAGCACCTAGGGGCATGTCATGCCCTGAAAGCATGTGAATCCTGTCCACGGAGGGACCACAGGAGCAGCTGTAGAAGGAGGAGCCTTAAACCATCCTGATGCTAATTGTGTTCAGAGCTAAACAAAGGACAAAGTAGGGAGTAATTAGCCCATTTATCAAAGAATTTTCACTTTTCAAAAAGAGTCACCGTAGAATTCTTTTACATAGTAAGTGTCCTGGTACCTTTAAAATATGGTTTTATTTATGGACAGACTGTGCCAGGACTGTTGAGGAGCACATTTTTTCTGTAAATCAGACCCTTTTAGAGTGAGGTTCAATGTGACAAGAGATGGGATGGAAATACCTGGGAGGCTCCTGGGAACAGTGACAAACCCGGACTTGCCTGAACCCAGTGGTGTGATTGCCCCATCCCTGGCCACAGCCCCCAGGAGCAGAGGGTGTGGCTGCAAGGCCAGGGATTGCAGTGAAGCAGGCATCTCTATGCCCCTTTCCAGAGAGTTCCTGTTTGAGTATCCTTCACAAAGATGACTCCTGCAGGGAAGGGGAGGGTGACCTAAGGGTGATTGGCAGGGACAAATCTGAAAGCCTGGGACATCGAGCCTGCAGTGAGCTCAGTCCCTGCTCAGCGCCTTCAGAGCTGTACAGGACCGAGCAGCTCCTACCAGCTCTGTGGGTCTTAGCCTCCTCCTCTGTCTGATGGGAAGGCTCCTACCTGGAGCATGTTAGGATATATGTGAGCACTGGAATTCATTAAGCCGCAAATGTGAACATGCTCTCTTGGGAAACCCCAAAGTCCTGGGCTGGTGAGTGACAGGGCAGGTGTGTGGAGGGGAACCCTAGAGAAGGTTGTCATCCTTAGATACAACAGTACCATCTGGAGCTTCTTGTTCCCTAGAGCCCAGGGGCTGGTCATCAGCTCTGTGAATGGAAAACTAGACTTTCCCTGAGGTGACCAACAGGCCTTAGTGCTGTTAAGTCATGGGATCTGGGAATGTGTCATGGGACATTCCTCCTGTGATCTGGAATGGACATGTCCCTCACTAGGGATCACCTGGGTTTCTACCATCAGGATACCTGGGAAACCGGATTAACCAGATTAACAACTCCATGGCTTGGAGCAAGTAGAAGCAGAACGAATGGTGAATCACAGAAGGCAGTAGCATTTATTGGGCCCTTACATGTGCCAGGCCCTGCATCAGCCACTTTACATGAATGATCTCATTTGATCCTCGTAGCAATCCTGTAAGGAGGTATTCTCCCCATTTCCTAATGAAGAAGCTGGGTACAGAGGTTCAGTGACTTCCTGAGATCACATACCAGGCACCCAGTGAGGCCAGATGGGCCTCCCAAGCAGCCTGACTGTCATGAGAGGGATGGGTTGAGGGCTTTGTCTCCACACTCAGGGTTCATCTGCTTTGGGCATTGCAGAGGCTCACAGAGCCACCTGGTTCACACCTGACCAGGTCTGTATGTTCTCTTTCCTTCCATCAAAGCCTTCTCCTTTCTGCAGGATCTGCTCCTTTCTGCAGGCTCTCTCAGATCACTGAGGGGTCAGGTAGGGTCATAGTGGGTACCAGGTACCCATCTTGGGCCTGGAACTGGCCTGGGCCTTAGGGATGCAAGCTGAGCCTTGGGGTGCTGGGCCTCCAACTGGAGGGAAGGCTGGTGGACTGGAGATGGCCATGATGCCACATGGTAAGCACAGGGTTGGGGTTCATACAGCAGACCGTGAGGGCAGGCAGAAGCCACCTGCACCAGCGTCATCGCACGTCCACAGGACGCATGCGGCCTGTAGCTCCCCTCCTCCCCCACTTCTCCCCATGTGCTCTTGGCTCCTCCCCCTTCCATCCTTGCTTAAATCCAGTCTGTCATCCAGCCCTGTTGATTTTGCCTCCTAAATAGATGTCGAATTGGCTCCCAGCTTCTGCCACTGCCAACTGCCCCTCTTCCCTGGATGACCGCTGAGTTTCTAAATGGGTCACCCACACGCACTGTCACCCCGGCCAGCCCATCTGCATTCCTGCTCTTTCCAAAAACCAAATCCGATAATGTTGCATTGTGGCTTCAAGACTTCTAATGGTTTCTTCCTGCCTTAAGCAATGATGCTCAAAGCTGGGCACAGTGGTTCACACCTGTAGTCCCAGCACTTTGAGAGGCTGAGGCAGATGGATCACCTGAGGTCAGGAGTTCTAGACCAGCCTGGCCAACATGCAAAAGCCCATCTCTACTAAAAATATAAAAATTAGGTGAGGTATGGGGCAGGGCATTTAATTAAAAAAAAAATTATATATATATATTAGCTGGGCGTGGTGGTGCACATCTGTAATCCCAGCTACTTGGGAGGCTGAGGCAGGAGAATCGCTTGAACCTGGTGGGGTGGAGGCTGCTGTGAGCTGAGATAGCACCATTGCACTCCAGCCTGGGCAACAGAGTGAGACTTCATCTAAAAAAAAAATAAAAATAAAAATAAGGGAAGGAAATGAGGCTTAACATCTTTGCATGGCTTCAAGGCTCCACATTCTGGACTCTGCCCTTCTCCTCCATTTCCTCTGATGTTATTTTCCCTGTGCTCTTCTGTTTCTATGGTACTGGTCTCTGCCTGGAAGCCCCTTGCCTCTCCTCCTGCTCCCAACACCCAGCTAAGTTAGAGGTCAAGAACTAGCAGCCCATAGGCCAGTTCAGCCTGCAGATTTGCTTTTTTTTAATTGAAGGATAATTAACAAAGAAAATACACAGATCTTAATGTTCCATCTATAGGTGTGTTTTCTTTTTAAAAAAAAAAAAGACGGGGTTTCACCATATTGGTCAGTCTGGTCTTGAACTCCCGACCTCAGGTGATCCGCCTGCCTTGGCCTCCAAAGTGCTTGGATTACAGGCGTGAGCCACCACGCCCGGCTCGGTGTGTTTTTTAAATTATTTATTTCCTTAACATTTAAACATTGAGAGATCTCACATAAAAACCCAGACTTCTGGTTCCTTTTGAGAAGCCAGAAATTGACCAAACAGACCCTCATTCTTGCATCCTTATAAGGCAACCATGAGCTGGAGGCACATTTCAGCCAAACCACAGGCTGGCACTCCACATGTTCCCCACAGCCACAGTCCCTATCTAGCCAGGTCCCCTTTCTTCTTTATCTGCCAGGTCCCTGTAATCCATTCCTCTCCAAGTCTCAGCCAAGACAATGCTTCCTCAGGTAAGCCTTCCAGAACCCTTCAGACTAGATGAGATCACTTGATTACAAACTGGCACAGTCCCACAAACTTTGTTCATTGTAATTAACCCATTATTTGATTGATATCCATGTTTTTGGGTGGGAGTGGTGGCTCATGCCTGTAATTCCAGCACTTTGGGAGGCCAAGGTGGCTGGATCACCACCTGAGGTCAGGAGTTCAACACCAGCCTGGCCAACATTGGCTCTACTAAAAATACAAAAATTAGCCAGGCATGGTGGTGGGTGCCTGTAATCCCAGCTACTCGAGAGGCTGAGACAGGAGAATCGTTGAACCTGGGAGGCAGGGGTTGCAGTGAGCTGAGATCACCCCATTGCACTCCAGTCTGGGCAACATAGCGAGACTCAATCTCAAAGGAAAAAGAAATCCGTGTTTCCCACCAGACTATAGTCTCTTCAGTGCTAGGGACTCTTGCTCCTGCCATATCCCTCAGTGCCTGTCACAACAAAAGACCTCAGTAGACAGCTAAATGAATGACCGTGGGGGTGAGGCAGGAGGACTTGGGGCAGGCAGGGAGTTAAATGTTGGCCCTCATTCAGTAGTCTGAGAGGCTGGCATGGTGAGCACAGTAGCTGGTGATAGCAGAGAGGTTTGGGAGGAGCCAGAGGAAAAGGGACTTTGGCACTGAGCAGAGGAGTGAATTCAGCTGCTGTCGAGAGCCACTGTAGAGGTGCAAGCAGGGAGGGCTTTGGGTCTGAGCTTTTAAAAAACTTACTCTGTGACCATGTGAAGCATAGACTCAAGGGAACTCAGGAGGGGCAGAGTTGGGAGACTAGAGAGTGACCCAGGCAAGAGGTGAAGCCTTGGTCATGGCCATAGGGATAGAGGGGTCAGTGACGGCCATGGGATTGTCTCTCTCAGCTGTGCTGTGGCACATTAGGGCAGAGCCTGACTTATGTGGATATGTAGAGAAATTTGGCTGCTGGGAGGAGGAGGAAGGGAGGAAAAGAGGTTGGACAGCTGATGGATGAAGGATGGCGGATGGATGGGTAGAGCATGAATGATGGAGGAGGGATGATGCCTGCCTGGCTAGTAAGAGGATGAGTGGAATTTTGGGCCGAAGGGGGTGGGATCAAGGGAGGGAGAGTGGATGGCTGCCTGGGTGGAATCTATGGGTGAATTTTTCATATCAGACTGTAGCAAAAATTGTCAGCATACCTGTCTCCTGCATTTGGCCCAGTCATTGAGCAGATAGGTCCTGGAAGAGCTGCGTTTCAGCTTCAGAGATTAGCCATGCTGCCCCTGGCCAGGCCCTGAACATGGTAGGCCATCCAACACACTCAGTCCAGGGCTCCAAGTGCATAGATTCTTGGTAGGGGAGGGAGCAGGTGTCTGAACCCCTGTCTGCAAGGGCTTCTCCACCTGGCCTGGCTACTGAAAGTGGGGGTGGCTGCATCCCTCTTGGAGGTGACTTGCTATGAAAGCAAGATAAGCAAGCTAGGACTTAAACTTTAAGTTCTTGGACCTTAGGTCAGGTTGACCTCTTTCAGTCTCACATCATCATTTGGAATCTGAAACCAGAAACTGGCTTGAGGTCAGACCAGCCAGGGCCTGCACCAGGCCTAGAGCAGTGAGGCCAGAGCCCTGCAATTGGGGCACCAGGTGGCCGCAGCAGGCACTGCTGGCTGGCTGTGGACTCTGTTCCTAGGTGGCTCCTCTTCCTTTCCATGTGGGGCACAGGGGTCCCTGGAGAGGTCTGATGAGGAAGCTCTGGGGGGCTGGAGGTAGGAGGTGGCACAGGCTGAGAATCTACATAAAGCGGGCTGGCATGGTGGGAAGTTCTCTGGCTGCAAGGAATGGGGTGGGACTTCCAGACAGTAGAGTGTGGAGTGAGTCTTTAACCTGCTGGGCCAGTGCATGGGCGCCATCTTTGCCGGCCACCTCGTGGTGCACCTGACTGCCGTCTCCATTGATCCAGCAGATGCCAATGTGCGGGACAAGAGCTATGCGGGGCCCCTGCCCATCTTCAACCGAAGCCAGCACGCACATGTCATTGAAGACCTGCACTGCAACTTGTGCGACGTGGATGTGTGAGTGCGTGTGTGAGGGGGTGCATGAGGCTGCCAAGTGTTCTGCGCGATGCATGGAGGAGGAGGGCTCCCAGGGCTTCACAGCCATCCCCTACGCCTCAGAATCCTTGTGTTTTATGCGGTCAAGAACCTTGATGGTGTGACAGGGAATTGGGTCCCTGAGAAGGTGAGGAGAAGGTGACTGGAAACAGAAGTTGAGGATTAGCATTCCAGCAGTTAAAGGAAGAAATATTTGGCACTGCCGAAACATTTCTAATGACCAACTCTGCCAGTGACATTCCCACATCTTTGCCAGTATTCCCATATAAGGGCGGGGAGGGGCACTGAAGCCTGAAGACTCACTGTGTGCTGAGTTCTGCCTGCAGCCACTCTGCATGGTTTTCTCACTACATAGAGGAGGAAGAGCCCAGTGTTCAGAAAGGCTGAGGCCAGATGCAGTCACTGATGGTGGAGCCAGATTCACACCTGGGCGGCCAGACCCCCACACAGATACTGCTGCTCTGGTCTACCTAGGAGGAGTCTGAGGCCTGGGAGGCCAGCTGGGTGACTTAGAAGTCCCTCTGCTAGCATGGAGGGCCCCCGCCCCCTTGGCTGGTCCCAGCTGCCTCTTTAGGAGCCCCTCTCCTCCCTTCTGGAGCTCCTTGGTCTCCAGGTCTTGGGTGAGGGATCAGGGACGGGGGCATGGCCCAAGGCCAGTCCCCCTGCCAAGAAGTCTGTCTGCAGGCTGAGCAAGCCCCCAGCCTTAAGGCGCCCAGGACTTGGACATGAGGCCATCCTGCCATTCACTGGGCACAGGGCCCGCCAGCACACTTTTACGAGTGGCTTCTCCTTCAGCTGCTGCTCTTTGCAGGGCTCTGCCCTGTTCTGGGAGGGGAGTTGTGCCTTTGGGTTTTCCCCAGTGCCTCCCTGGGCTGGGAGACTCCTGTGAGCCCCTGTGATGAGTGCCTGCATGCCCACAAGGATGACAGCCTGTGCTGCTTTTGGCCCCCTTTGTCTTTACCCACACAGACTGAGGTTTCTAGAAGAATGCCAGTACCATTCCCATAGTATGGCAGAGAAACAGGGACCCACAGCTGGAGATGTCAGGAAGGGCAGTACAGGCCCTGGGCCCGGCATCCTTGCTGTCTGTGGTCCTTGGGCCCACACCTGCATCTTCTGGCTTCTCTCAGGGGTCCTTGCTTGGAAAGGACGCCCATTTTCCTTTTCATGGCGCATCAGCTAGGCGCACAGTCCCAGAGCAGGAGAGATGCACCTCCTCACCCCTCCTACAGCCTCCGGGTCCCCCAGCTCTTTGGGAGAGCTGCCTACTCCAGGGGCCCCACCCCATAGCGCCTGCAGAGGGCGCGCGCGCTCCTCGTCGCCGAGCTCCAGGCTGTCTCAGGCCAGGCGCTTAGTCCTTCCACAGACTGCCTTGGCCTCCACATGGGGCCCGGCTGCAAAGCGGGGAATGAGCCGACCGGCTGCGCTGTGCCCCCTCTCCCCGCAGGAGCGCTCGCTCTAAGCACTGCAGCGCCTGCAACAAGTGCGTGTGCGGCTTCGACCACCACTGCAAGTGGCTCAACAACTGTGTGGGCGAGCGGAACTACCGGTGAGGACAGCCCGGCCGCAGGAGAGCCTGGGGATGCACGTGTCTGAGGGTGGGAGCCACAGACCTTGCAGCCTGCATGGCAGGTGGGCGAGGATGGGCGGGGAAGGGGATGCTTGGAGGACCTGTGCCCATGGTTATTTAGGGGTGCAGCCCAGAGAGGGTGATGCTCCTGGGTGCTGGCTGAGATGGCCAAGGTTGGGGCTGGAATCTTCCCCCATGCTGGTCCAGAGAAAGGTGGATGGACCGGCCACTGGGTGATGGGGTGTCCACCCATCTTCAGTTTTGCTATATGCCTTTGGCTTCTAAGGAGTTGGGGCTGTGGTGTCACCCTCAACCCTCCGAGCCCATAGCAGTGACCCTACAGCCCCAACTCCTATGGGTCCTCCGAGGCCCTGGTGCTCCTGGGAGCTGACAGCTGCCTATGGCTGGGCCCAGGCTCTTTCTACACAGTGTCGCATCCGCTTTACTGGGTGTCCTGCTCCTTGTGCTGGTGGCCACATATGTCTTCGTGGAGTTCTTTGTCAACCCCATGCGGCTGCGCACCAACCGACACTTCGAAGGTCAGTTTGGCCTCCAGGCCTATTCCCACCCCTGACTCGTCACCTGTCACATCCCCAGCTGAGCATGGGCTGCCTATGCCTTGCAGTGCTGAAGAATCACACGGATGTGTGGTTCGTGTTCCTGCCTGCTGCCCCTGTGGAGACCCAGGCCCCTGCCATCCTGGCCCTGGCTGCCCTGCTCATACTTCTGGGCCTGCTATCCACAGCCCTGCTGGGCCACCTGCTCTGCTTCCACATTTATCTCAGTAAGTGCCTCCTGTATCTGCCGTCCAGAGTGCAGGGGTCCTCAGAGAGGTGCCCGCTAGATGGTGGACCCTAAAACCATGCCCCTGTCCAGTGTGGGCTCACTGTGGTGGCCAGGTCTCTATATAGGCTTCCTGTATTTGGGGACACTGGTTTCAGCCTGGGGCTGGTTGTCCTCCCTCCTATTCTGAGCTCCAGGGTCTCCTCTCCACTGCACTGAGCCCTCTCCTTACCCCACCAGTGTGGCACAAACTCACCACCTATGAGTACATCGTGCAGCACCGCCCACCACAGGAGGCCAAGGGGGCCCACAGGGAGCTGGAGTTGTGTCCTCCCAAGATGCGGCCCATTCAGGTATAGTGGATGAGAGATGGGAGGGGGCTTGGGCGTCAGGGGCATTGGGCTGTGCAGCGAGCAGCCAGTGAGGAGATAGGGCAAGGGAGGCAAGCCTGGAACAGCCACTGCAGGCGGGGATGCTGGGGACAGCAAGGGCTGGGCTTATGTGGAGCATGTGCCTTCTCACCCAAGCGTGGGCACAGACAGAGGGAGCCCATGTTTCCTGGACCCCACGTGCATGCCTGCCTAAGCGCCAGGCATGCATGGGAGGGCATGGGATGTGGAGCCTGGAAGTAAGCAGGTTGGGGCTGCAGCAGAAGAGAGAGGGAAGGACCAGTGAGATGTCAGTGATGGGTGGCCAGGATGGAGCCATTGTTTCTCCCCATCCATGACCTTGAGCACTTATACCCATTACCCTTTTATGCTTAGAACAGCCCCATTGCAGATAAGCATACTGAGGCCTAGAAGGTTAACTGCAAGCTGGGTCTGGGAAGAGTTAAGGTCTCCATGCTCTGGCCAGCCTGGCCAGGCCAGTTGCTGACCAGCCTATCCCCATTCCCACGCCCCATGGCTTCCTGAGGTCAGCAGCTGGGGGTGGAGGTGATCCAGTCTTTAGAGGAGCCCCTAGGGACTAGGAAGGCAGGGGCCCAGGCAGGCTTGGCTGGGAAGCCTGAGCCCTGGATCCCAAGGCCTCATGGCAACAGGACACAAACACAGGCTGGTGGGAGGGTTGGGGAAGGCCTGGGACCCTGCCTCTTCTGTTATTGTCGCTAGGGCTGGACACTGTCTGTGGGCCAGGCTGCAGGACTTGGCAGGCCTGGGCCTGGGGTGTGCTGGCTGTGGTTGACAACTCCACTGTCACACCACTGTATACCTGCCCCAGTGCTGGGCCCTGACAGTGGCAGCTGTGCTGGGGAGAGGGCACCATCTCCAGCCCCACATCAAGAGGAGATGGAGGCCCAGAGAAGTAGGCAGGAGACTTTCTCCAGCCTCACAGGCAGCACCCACTGAGGCAGGGTGGGCCCCATGATGCCCATGCTCCAGGGCTCTTTGGCTCTGCCCTGCCAAGGCTTTGGAGCCAAATGTGGCCACAGCAAAGAAATTTAATTTCTGTTCTGTCCATCTGTAGTGCCTCGAGGGAGGCGAACCTGGGGGACAGGAATGATGTTCTTGTCCCCTTTTACAAAGCAGAGAACTGAGGCTGAGGGCCCAGTACCATTCAGGAATGTGCATGGTTTTGAAGGTCTCTGAGGAAGGATACTCAGGAAAGCCATGAGGAGAGGACTGAGCTCTGAGTGGGGACTCCCTGGGGACACTCTCAGACTTATTGAGCTGATTGGGGCCTGGTGCCTGTCCCACCCTGGCCCCTCAGCTTCTGAGACCTCCTCTGTTCCCAACTCTGGAGCCCGGGGACTCCAGTAGGCTTTGCCCCTCTGCTGGCCCTGGAGGGTCATTGAGTCCACACTGGGGCAGAGGGGAGGTGTGGGGGAGAATGATCTTGAGGTCCCAGTCCTCTGACCCCTGACCCCACGCTCCTCCACCCCTCTGCAGAGCTGCAGCCAGGGCAGAGGTTGGGCAGGGCCGATGACGGGGCTTCTCCCCCAGATCTGTCAGGGCCCTGCAGTCAGCCATCCACCCCCATCCCATTAGGAATTCGGGAGGGGCCCCTCTCTGGAGCCGTTGCCCCCAAACATAGGCTTGTTTTAGAGACGGCCTTGCTGTTACAGTGACCTCTCTGCATTAGTCAGGACGCCTCCGTCTCCATGGAAACGGGTGCTGAACCCGAGACAGCTGTCTGGGTGCACCCAGCACCCCCTCCCACCTCCGACCCCGCCCTGGACCCGCCCCCATCCCACACCACGCCCTTCCTGGGCCAGCTTTTCCCCGCCTTTGTTTCCTCACCTGGAGTCCCCCAGCCCCCTCCGCCTAGCAAAGCTGGGGCCAGTCCTGCGGGTGGGGGTGCAGGACTAGGCCAATCCTGTGACCTCCTGGTCCTAAGGCCCCTTTGCTTTCGGGGGTCGAATCTGCACCCTCAGGGTTGCTGTGAAGATCAGGGCTCGCCCATAAGCCTGGTGCCCAATGGGGCTATGGCTGTTTGTTCCACCACCTACTACCTTCCCTTTCAGGGGTAGTGGCAGGGAGACCACCTCATGTGCACCCATACATCCCCTTCTTGGCAGCCGGGATCATGGCTGGTCCTCTGTAAGGGCGAGGTGTGCACCCAGGACTCAGCTCTGCAGGAGCTGGTGGATGCACACTCAGGCCTGTTTCTCCACGTGGGGAAAACAATTGGTTCAGAGGCTGGAGCCCTGGGGACGCCAGGAGCAGGTGCGGGCAGCTTTGAGCTTCCCACCACTTTCCTAGCTGAGCCTCTCTAAACTGGGTTTATAGACCCATGGGGCTGGGAGCCTTCCCAGAGGAGGCTGAATAGATGAGGTGAGGACCTGGGGACGGGACAAGGGCCAGAAATGGGTGTTTTAAGCTTTACCTTACAGAGGGGTTTTCCCAGCCCAACTGGGAGCCTGGCATGAGGCCTGAGATGTCCCATAGAGGCCAGTGAGGGCAGGACTGGGTAGGCTCAGGGCTCAAGAGGCTCGGGAGCCACACCCAGCCTCCCAGCCTCCTTGACTCCCACCTTCCCCAGGAGATGGAGTTCTACATGCGGACCTTCAGCCATGTGCGCCCAGAGCCCCCTGGCCAGGCCAGGCCAGCAGCAGTGAATGCCAAGTGAGTGTGACCTGGGCATGTGCCACTGGGAATCTCCAGTTAGCATGGCAGGCAGGAGAAAGGGTAGTTGGGGCATGGGTCTGGCTCTTCTCTGGGCCAATAGGAAGGGAAGCTTCTCTCAGGGCCTCCAGTGGGGAGGGATTCGGGGAACAGCCCCCAGGTTTACCCTCCTGCTTACCCCTCAGTCCCGCTCAGTTTTTTGCTACCCGTGGCCAAGTGGAGCCTCCACCACCCTCTTCCCCAGACACTCTCGCCCAGCCTCCCCGGATCCGACCCCAGGTAGGAGGGACTGTGCTGGGCCTCCGGTCCAGGTGGAGTGGGATAGAAAGAAGCGTCTACCCTGGCGCACCCCTCTGCTGCTTTTGGCATGTGGGGCTCTCAGTCTTCCCCCCGTGTCTCTGCAGAAAAAGAGGAAGAGGCGCGTGTATAAAGTGCAGACGTCTGAGACCTCGGATCAGGCGTTGGGTGAGCGCCCCTCCCTGTCTGGCTCATGGAGCTCAAGGGAAGGGAAGGCAGAGCCACCAGCGAGCAGTGGCCCCTGGGCTTATGTTTCCCTTCCCTGCGCAGGGCCCAGGGCCCCCGGCCGCCGCTCCAGGTCGTCGGCGGATTCTGCGGACGCCAGCCCTGTGCACGCCGCTGGCCTTGCCGGCGCCTACCACTCGGCGTCAGCTGAATCCGTGGACGAGATTCCCGTGTCGCAGACGCGCCTGGGCAGCGCCGCTCTGGCTGCCCCGCCGGGCCGGGGCCGAGAGCTGGGGCTGGCGCTGCAGGCGCGTGCGCCTGCCGTTTTCGTGAGCCCGAGCAGCGGCGAACCGGGGGCGCCGGGCGGCCGGGAGGCCGGTCTGGCTTAGCTGGGCCGAGAGGCCGGAGGGCCAAGGAGGAGCGGCCGGCCCTACTCACTATGCAACACCCACCCTTATCGCACCGAGTGCACTTTAGGGGCCCCAGTGGCCGGCGGGATTGGCCTCCCATCCCCACGACTCAGCAATACCCGCCCCACCGGTAGTGATGCTCCAATAAACTTTTTTATGCTTTTTCGGACGTCGTACTTACTTTCTTAATGGCAGGGGCCATGGGCCATCCAGAAGCCCGACCCCGGCCAATCGACCGGGGGCGGGGAAGGGGTCTGTGTACAGTAGGTGGCCAACCAAGCTGCCCTGTGGAGTTGCTCAGGTGTGGCTCGTGGTTAGGGGCTCCTGGTTAGGAAAGGCCTTGGAAGGCGGCCTGGAGGAGGTTTTCCTTAAAGATGGGCTTTGCACTGGGAGACCAAGACAAAGCAGCAGCGGGCGCTGAGGCTGCGAGGCCGCAGCGAGGGGGCGGCGAAAGGAAGGGGCCAAGCCCGAAGGTCCGGGTAGCAGGGCCGCCATCGAGTGTCAGCATCCTGGGGCTGGGCGAGAGCGATTCGCTGGTGGGGAGTCTCCTCCCTCCCCAGTGCTCCGGGCTCTGAATCCTACCCAGGAGAGCGCGGGAGTTGTGGCCTGGGGATGCCAGCTGTTCAGTGGATAGCAGTGCTCTAGAGCCAACTGTAAGACCCCTGTCACAGAGGGAGGGTTCCTTCCCGATTCCCTAACCACCACCAATCCCCCGCTCCAGCTCCTCGAAGGCCTCTGGTTGGCTCTCTGGGGAGCTGGATCTCCCCTGGAGATTGGGGCCGCTTTGAGCTTTAGGCAAATCCCAGGATGGGAGGCAGTTTCCACGGGGGTCGTGGCGGGAAGGGGGGCGCTGTTCGAGGACGCCCCGAAGTGCAGAGTGCTGGTCTCGTCGCAGCGAGGACCAAAGAGTTACTGGGGGGGAGGGGTGGGATGCGGCTCTCGGAGCGGTGCGGAGAGGGCGGGGCCTCATGGGCGGGGCCGGTATGACCTTGGTCACTCTCCCGCGGAGACAGCCTCGGGGGTGGGACTCGCCGTCTCTATGGAGACCGAGAAACAGGGGATAATACGGCGGAGCCGCCTGGGCTGCAGTCCCACCCGGGAGCCGGCAGGGAGTGGAGCTGCGGAGCCGCCTGGTCTCGCGCGTCCATCGGTCCATTCCTGCGTCCTTCTGTCCATCCGAAGACGCACTTCAGGAGCAGCCGCGAGGTAGAAGCCCATAGGATAGTCAGATGCCGACCACCTCAATCAGTATCCTGTACGATGAGGGTTGGGGGAAGCAGCCTGGAAAGTGTCCCAATCTCGGGCGGTCACAGCGAGGAGCCAGCTGAGCGGCCCTGCCCTGGCCCCAGGCATTCCACCTCGCAGCCCCCACCTCCTGGTCCGGCTGATTGATGACTCCAGCTGTCCCAGTGGGAGCGGGACGGGTGGCCCCAGTTCATGGGTGTGGCCACTCCATCCATGGCCTGCAGACCCATGGGGCTGCGGCCTGCACCCCAGCGCCACCTGACTGCGCTGAGATGACCAAGAATCCATCTTCTCACGGACGGGAGTGAGCACTGCACGCAGGATCCTCCCAGTGCTTGGGGCAAGCACCCTGTGGCATCCAAGCTCCCCTGGACGTTACTCTTGGTGAACCAAGTTCAGGTCTTCAGTTTCCTAGTGGGAGGTTACACCCAGGGAAAGGGAAGGAGAGTGCAGTATGGACTGGGGTTGTGGTGCTGCAGAGGCACCTGTAACATAGGAGCCACTGGTGCTCACAGTCCCAGAAACTGCCACTTAGGGATTCGGGAGTGTGGTAATTGGGGAGGAGTTTTCAGTGTCAAGACCAGTGGTGGCAAAAGATGGGGCAGCTGGGTGCAGCCCAGGCTGTGGTCACTGGAGGCCCTAGTGTAAAAGGCAGAGCTAGAATATGGTTGCTGAGACTGAGGGGGTGGTCAGGAGGTGGCAGTGGAGGGGGGTGTGGTCGGGGGTTGGGATCTTTTTGCACAGGGGATCTCTGAATAGTACCTGGGAGTCTTATAATGTCAGTGTGTGGATGTGGACTGGGGCCTTCAGTGCAGGACTGAGGGTGTGGCCAGAGGGCTACGGGTGTGGGGACAAAGGGGTGCTGAGGGTCAGGGCGCCTTGATAAAGGGCTGTGGGTATTGGAGGGGGTGAGTGGCTGAGGCTGTGGTTGGGAGTCTTAGGAAGGGATGTAGGTTTGTGGCCAGGGGCCTCAGGCCCAGGGCTGCAGGTGTGGGGATGGAGGAGGCTGCTGTGCAGGCTCAGGGTGTGGCCAGGGGCCTGCAGCAGAGGGTTGTGGGTGTGGGGAGCACTTTAGTGGAGGGCTGTGGGTGCGGCGAGCACTTTAGTGGCGGGCTGTGGGTGTGGGGAGCACTTTAGTGCAGGGCTGTGGGTATTACCGGGGTTGGTGCAGGCTTGTTTGTATATAGTTGGGGGCCGGAGGCTGAGGGCTGTGGCTGTGGGTGTGAGGATGGAGGAGGCTGCAGTGTAAGGCTGAAGGTATGGCCAGGGGTACAAGGCCCAGGGCGTGACAGGCCAGAGCTGAGTGCACAGGATCGCTGGGAATGTGTGGCTGAGTTCAGGGCGTGGCCAGGGGCCTCAATGGAGGGCTGTGGTGTAGACATGAGGAAGTGTGTTTCAGCCACATCCCCACTTGCCAGCACGAATCTTGGGGTTTGTAACTCTACAGACCCCACCTCAACTAGCCCCTAACCTCCTGTTCCCCTAAAACACCACAGTGGAAGGTTACAGCCCTAGTGGGTGGCAAGGGACCAGGAAGCCACGGTTATGCCCCAGGCACAGGGAGTGCTGGCGTGCCCCACCCGTGGCTCCAGATCCCCAGCCCAGCCCAGCCCAGCCCAGCCCCTCAGCACTGGGAGCTTCTCCCTGAGCCGCCCTGACACCATCCTGCCCTTAGCAACATTCTCCAAGCAGCACTACCCTCCCTTAGCAACCGTCTCCAGGCTTCACAAACTGTGGCCAGGCCAGCCCCAAGCTCCTGCTCCCCTCATGTTTTTGTTTAATAGCAAATAGTAACAAGGCCCTGCTGGGCCAGCTGCACCCTTGCCCAAGGCATGCACCCCTGCCCAGACTGGCTCTTGCTGGGTCCTCATGACCCTCTCAGAGACGCCATCCTCATTAAATGCCTGTCCAACCAGCAGCCTGCCTGGCCCCAACCCAGCTTGGCGTGGCGCTTCCAGGGAGGGGGCCTGCTCTGCCACCCTCACTTCCATCCAAGCAGGCCTTGTGCCAGGGTCAGACAAAGCCAGGGCCCCAGCTGCTGCCCTCACAGTCTTTCTGGACAGTGCCACTCTGTTCCTAGCCTACTGTGGGCATCATGATTTCATCTGCTGAACCCTGCTCAGAGCCAGGGCTGGCATTAGTGACAAGACTGTGCCTCCCGGGGATCTTCCTGGGGGTTCTGAGGCCCAGGACAAGAGTGACTGGCCCCTCTCCCCAGGCAGCTCCAGCTCCGACTGTCTGTAGCAGAGCCTGCCCAGGTCTTGCAAGTTTTGGGTAGAGGCCAGAATGTTCTGGGCTTGGGGAAGGGGAAGGGCAGCTTGGCTGGGAGGTGACCCAGGTGGGTCTCTACAGGGTGGCATGGCAGCGAGCACAGACATCGCTGGACTGGAGGAGAGTTTCCGCAAGTTTGCCATCCATGGCGACCCCAAGGCCAGTGGGCAAGAGATGAATGGCAAGAACTGGGCCAAGCTGTGCAAGGACTGCAAGGTGGCTGACGGAAAGGCTGTGACAGGGACTGATGTGGACATCGTCTTCTCCAAAGTCAAGTGAGCCCTAGGCAGCCCCTGCTTCTCATGTTCCCAGGGGGTGGGGAACTGGGGGGGCTAGAACCAGGGAGGACATAGAGAAGGGGTCAGGGAAATACCATGATCACAAAGATCATTCTTCCAGGACAAACCTTATCTATTGTCCTCCAGAGGTGCTGACTCCTGAGATTTCCCCAAATATGGGAAAGAAACTCAATTGCATAAATTGTGGTGGCGGGGACTGTGTTTGTGCTTTCCCCAGGGGGAAAAAAAAAGGGGAACACTGATGATGCCCACATGCCTGGTAGGGGGAAGTCTGCTCGGGTCATCAACTATGAGGAGTTCAAGAAGGCCCTGGAAGAGCTGGCAACCAAGCGATTCAAGGGGAAGAGCAAGGAGGAGGCCTTTGATGCCATCTGCCAGCTGGTGGCGGGCAAAGAGCCAGCCAATGTGGGCGTCACTGTAAGTGCCCTGCTGGTCTCGGGTGGTCAGGGAAGCGGGTGTGGGGAATCTTGACTGTCGGTGGGAAGGGCTGGGCTCTCTCACCAGGTGTCCCTGGGGAAACTCTGTCCAAACAGAAAGCAAAAACAGGGGGTGCTGTGGACCGGCTGACAGACACCAGCAGGTACACAGGTTCCCACAAGGAGCGCTTTGATGAGAGTGGCAAGGGCAAGGGCATTGCGGGACGGCAGGACATCCTGGACGACAGTGGCTATGTGAGTGCCTACAAGAACGCGGGCACCTATGACACCAAAGTGAAGAAGTGAGGCTTGGGAAGACCGTAGCCCCAAGTGCGGCTGCTCCTGCCAGAGGCTCAGGCCTGGGTCTAAGGGGCACATGGAGCAAGAGAGCCTGGTTCCCCCCCTGCTGGACCTGCCACCCAGAGCTTCCTGCCTAGTCCCACTGGGCCGGCCCACCAGGCCTCTGACCCAGGCTGCTCCTTGGCCCCTTCCTCCTCCTTTTCCCACCCCAACTTCTGTCCACCTGGGGACAGTCTATGCCTGTAGCCTCACGACCCCAACCCAACCCCGGGCATGGCTAACCCCTGCCTGCTTGCCTCATATTTAAGCTGCTGCTCTGGCCAAGTGCCTAATTCTAACCCAGACCTCAATAAAGACACCTTTTGTACCAATATGACCTGGTTGACGATGATGGGGATAATGACATTCACACCCCAGTGATCTGCTCAGTGTTATCAGCCCACTGCATGCCACACACTGCTCATCTCTCCCCTTCCCCTGGCAGTCCTGCCCAGAAAAAGGGACACATAAATTCCCTTCTGTGAGCACAGAGCCGTTCTGTCTGAGGAGACTCCTGAGGTAAGTCCAAAGCCTTTTAGCTGAGCCTGACGGGAGACCTGACATCTAAGCTTGCTTTCCTGTGATCAGTGCCGGGTTTGGAGACTCGGCCCCCTCTCTACTTTCACAGCAGGAGCCGACTCCGCCTGGGCCAAGCCTTGGCAGAGGCCCTAGAGCCAGGCCTCAGCTCTCAGCCTGCGAACAGGGGCTACCAAGGCAAGTCATTCTGGGCTCTGGCTCAGAATATCAGAAAAGGCAGGGCCAGGCAGAACCTTAGAGAGTAGCTCATCTGACTCCGTAATTTTATAGCTGAGGAACGCCCAGAGAGTGGAGGGGGCTTCTGCAGACTAGACGCCAGACTAGTCTTGCCGCCCAGGCCAGGATCTTTCTAGCAAGCAAGCCCCAGCACTGACTTCCAAAACTGGGACTGGCTGACTGGTGATGGGGCTTGGCACTCAACACCAGCCTGAGGTGGGAGGCAGGGCATCCCTCAGTGAAGGGGCCTCCTCCTCTTTGATGCCCTCTCATCTGTTCCACATCCCCGGTGGGGGAAGGGGAGGCCTCTCTGGTCCTGAGGATGCCTGGGTGTTTCCAGATCATCTCACTAAGGTGCTGGGTGTTTGACAGAGCTATTCCCAAGCCAAGGCTTTCAGGCCACCTCTCCTTCCTTCCTTGCTGTGACAGTGGGGCTGGATGGGACTTTAGGGCCTACCCAGGAAAGAGTAGCTCCCAAAGGGGTTAGAAAAGGCGTAAAAGGCCCAGTTCCCAAATGCCTGCTTTCCCCACTCAGATCACAAGACAAAGCAGCACCATTGTTTACCCTCTCATCCCACAGGCTGTTGGGGGGTGGTCCTGCCCAGGTGGCTTCACATCCCTGGAGCCTAGCTTACCTTAGGGACAGGGTATAGCAGAATAGTGTGGCTGGAGACAGGGATGTCAGGCGGGAATCAGCAGGCAGCAGGTGGGCACCTGGCCACAACAGAGCCTTGCCTTGCAGCGCAGCTCCTCCTGACCCTGCTGACCACTTCTCCTTGAGTGGCCCAGGGAAGAGCTTTAGGGGCCTTCAGGCAGACCCTCCCACCAGCAAATGTTAAGCGGCAGAATGGAAGGCATTTAATGAAAAGAAAAAATGCAGAGGAACAATTCCTCTAGCCTTGGAGAATTCGTTTGAATTGCAAGCTTTACTTAAAATGAGCATAATAGGAGTGAAAACCAAACCCTCTGGCTTTCACCAAAACAGCCTCACAGGGAAGCGAATTTAATTGTGTTCCAAATTGGGTCAGGCTCCCACTATTCCACTGCAGGTGACAGTACCATCCAATGGTAGAGGGACCAGCAGCTCCTCCTTTACTGTGACTGGCAGTGTGGCTAGAGGAACACAGAGAGAATGGTTGAGCCCTCAAACCCCACCTCATAGGAGTAAACTCCCCTCTTCTCAAAATGCCATTAGGGAGCCTGAGGGAATTCAGAGCCCACTCAGGGCCAGGAGGACCCTAAGACCAAATGGGTCTAGGAGAATCTGGCACATGGCAGTGGCCTAGCGATGCCACTGCTCCTCCCCTAGCAGTGTCCTTGTGGTTGAAAGCTTTGGATACCCTTGCTAGTAAAATCAGGCTGGACAAAGGAGAGGTTAGAATTGGAGGGATGGAGTCTTTAAAAACCTGCTCTGTCCTGAAATACTGCAGGGGGAAAAATAATTTTAAAAAATAAATAAAATAAAAACCTGCTCTGTATGGCTGGGGAAGTCCCAACCCGAGAGTGGCTCTGCCCCTCCCTCTGGGCACAGAACCTCCCTGAGGACCAGTCTCTTGTTTGCTTTCTGGTGGTAGTGCCAGGCCTAGGCTGTGGGATTCTGCTCCATGTGTTTTCTGCTTGTTTCAAGGGTCTTCTGCTCTCCATGTTGAGTCCAGTTAGCCCCGCAGGGTGACAGCTCTTTGGCTTTCTCCTTGACGTCGCAACTCCTACCCCAGCCCTCTAGACCAAGTGCCATACAGGGAAAAATCAGAAACACAGAGGACTTCCCCAGGAGTGGCCAGCAACCCTAGCAGGTGCCTGGCCTGGGGCAGGGCCAGCCACTTTCAATGACAATGGAAAATGGGGTGGAGTGTGGCTCGGGCTGGGCCAGGCCCTTTGTTCCCTTTTAGATGTGTCCCGCGCAGATCCTGGGGCTGGCATCATCAAATGTTCATGGGGAAGCAGGAAGGGCTGGGGTGAAGGAAAGCAGTGCATTATTCCTCCCCACCCCCTGGTATGTCCATTAGGTTGGCCTGTACACTGGGCTGGGACCCTGAAATATGGCAACTCAGGGATGCAAGGCCACTGGCTGACACTCCCCTACCTGGGCAAGATGATTTGGCTATTTCTCAGTGAGACAAAGACAGGCCCAGGAGAGTGGCAGCGGGGGTGCAGGGAGGCTGCTCTTACTGCCGTTTCCACAGAGCGCAAGCTTGCTCTACCTCCCTCAGAGCCTCGCAGCTCAAAGAAACCTCTGGCTCCTCTGTACAAGCTGCTTTTGGGAAGCCACTTAAAATCTAGAAGTCTGTGGATTTATAATAAGTTAGAAACGTGACAGTCATGTCTCATTAGTATGGTGGTGGCTCTCCTTCCCTGCACAGCACACTATCAGGGGTGCAAATAAGTTATCTAATCCTTCCACCTGTCTCTGTCTCTGAGGTGGCCCTGAAGGTGAAGAGAAGTACCACGTGGCATTAGTTGAAAATCCTTCACCCTCTACACACTCTCTGGTGACATTAGCGCTCTGGGAAGCCACTGAAGCAGAAACATATTTAGAACTATTTGCCTCATCTTTCCCCATTGATTTTTTAAATGCCCAATCAGGATTAAAAGTACCGAGCACCCACATGTAAACTGGATGCTGAGCCCAAAGCTCAGTACTCAGAAGTGGCATATCTAGTGTGGCCTGCCTCTGCCTTCTCTCTGGGCTGTCTGGCTTCCTTTTGGTCCTCCCCTACTTCACACCATGGTCAACCCATTCTCATAAAGAAAGCTTCTTCTTTTTTTTCTGGAGACAGGGTTTTGCTCTGTTGCTAGGCTGGAGTGTAGTGGTGCAATCATAGCTTACTGCAGCCTTGAACTTTTGGACTCAAGCGATCCTTGTGCCTCAACCTCCCTAGTAGTTGGGCCCACAGGCATGCGCCATCACACCTGGCTAACTTTAAAATTTTTTTTGTAGAGATGGGGTCTAACTTGTTTTGTAAAATGATCAAAAAAAAAAAAAAAAGGAAAAAAAAAAGAGATGGGGTCTACCTATGTTATCTAGGCTGGTATCAAACTCCTGGTCTCAAGCTATCCTCCCACCTCCGTCTCCCTCAGTACTGGGATTACAGGCAGGAGCCCCTGTGCCTGGTCCTGAGAAAGCTTCTCAAACCCAGTCTGTCACTCCTCTGCCTTCCCAATCTAAAATCTTCAAGGAGCGGTGCAACCTTGCTCCTGTTTACCTCCTCTCAGCCCCTCAGCTCCCTGAAAAAACCACATCCCTTCCCATTTCCCGGCCTTCTCGCGCTGCTGCTCTCTGCAGCTTCTCCCCATTGCTCTCGCCCTCAGCCACATGCTTTGCCTGGTAACCTCTTCATGTCTCCCCGCTTCATGAAAGATCACTTGCTCTGGGGACATTCTCATGACATTACACCTCTTCCATGTCCCACATTTCTGTCCCTGCCCCACTATCCCCCTGGGGGGGGGTGTTCCAGACTCTTCTATGTACTCTTGGCCTAGGAGGCTCTGCACCCCCTGTACCTGCTACCGTTCTTACTCATTCTTCAGCTTCCATTCAAACAAGCCTTATTGACACCCTCTCCAATCCTACAGTGGGCATTATTCACTCTTTCTCCCTCTTCAGGGCATCTCTGGGCTTTTGTTTAGACCTATTTGGTACCAATCCCAAGCTTTGGGCCCCATCACATTAGTTTTTGCTTTTTTCCTTCACTAAATAGTTGGCTGCTCCAGGGCAGACACCAGATGTTGTCAGCTTTTCACCATGGCAGGAGGTAATCAAACCCTGTTTGACGAATCTGGCGGATGTTCTTTTTTAACTTTCTACCACACAGTTGCAAAGGACACAGGGGAAAAATGTCTAGTGTTTTTTTCCCTTTCAACATTTTCAGCCAAATGTCTCCATGCAATGTCTATACAATTGCTGGAACCAAGTGCCAACTGTTTCTGTGGGCAGAAGGAAAGAATGACTCAATAGGAGGAGATAAATAAAAAGTGGGACCAATACAATCTAATTAGAATACATTTCTTTCTTAATCTTTGTGAGTACATACACCATACCGGTGTCAATGGCGGTGAGAGCCTCTGTGTGGACCAGGGAAGCTGTGGTGTGAGTTTCATGCTAGCTCCATAAGCCAGGCTCTGGGGTAGCATCTGAGACACTCTGTATTAGATACTGACTGGTATCATGTGCCACTGGTGAGGAGGAAGACAACGTGCTTTTCCCAAAGGGTGATGATCTCCCCAGATGATGACCCTTCGCAGGAGGCAGGAGCGCTTTCCCAGAATAACCTTTTGGCTCCTTATTCAGCTGCTGCAGCAGATACTCATTAGTTACCACCAGGGATCTGAGGTCCAAGGGAAAAAGGCAGTCATGAAATCATAAAAGCAAGAGAGATACCATGCAGACCCAAAATATTTCCCAAAGACAAATGTGAAATGAAGTCATATCTTTAAATAGAAAGAACTGTCCAATTTATGATTATTTTAAAAGCAGACCTACAGTTTCTTCATTACAATTCTGTTTATGTTCCAGACTTACTGAAGCAATAATACATTTCCCATTTTACATATAGCTAGTGCTTGTTCTGTTCTCTCCAAAGCACCTTGATGATGAGGTAAGTAGAAACCCTGGGTCACTGGCACCTGATCAGGCCTCCAATTTCTACCCCAAATTGTAACACCTATTTCTAATCTATCCTGCCACTGCAATTCACTAATGGTGCTAGTCATGAGTATACTGAACTCTGCATTACCATCTAACTTTTTTTTTGAGACAAGTTTCGGTTTTGTTGCCCAGGCTAGAGTACAATGCGGATCTCGGCCCACTGCAACCTCTGCCTCCCAGATTCAAGCAATTCTCCTGCCTCAGCCTCCCAAGTAGCTGGGATTACAGGCATGTGCCACCATGCCCAGCTAATTTGGTATTTTTAGTAGAGACAGGGTTACATCATGTTGATCAAGTTGGTCTCAAACTCCAGACCTCAAGTGATCCACTCGCCTTGGCCTCCCAAAGTGTGAGATTACAGGCGTGAGCCACCACACCCGGTCTGTATTATCATCTAATGTTAAAAGCCATCCACACACTATAGTACCATTTTTAACAGCAAAATATGTTAACCTAAATGTCCATTTATAGAGGACTAATTAAATGAATGGTATATCATCCACACAACTGAGCACTATGCAACTAGAAAAAGGAATGAGAACTAACTCTACACACCACTATGAATGGATTTTCATAAAATGTTAAAGCAACACTGTGTCTTATGTAATAATGAGGAAATACAAATATACACTCCTACAATAGAAGGATAGTGGGAGGGAAGGAAAGGATAGCAAAGACAGATAAGGAAGCTGGATTTTTCTGGATTTATCTTATACAGTTGACATTGGGACTGTGTAAATGTTTTACGTAATTATGAAAACAAGATTAAATCAAAAATTTTTAAAAATTCCATAAGAATCAGAAGCAAAATAAAACAAAGGAAACTGTATGGTTTAACACACACAAAGATTATTACTGTTTAATTTAAAAGAGGGTATTTTGACTGTACATCACTAAAGCAATATATCCTAATGTTTTGAAAGTGTGGTCTCCAGACCAGCAGCAACAGCATCACCCAGAAGCTAATTAGAAATGCAAATGTTCAGTTCCCAACCCAGACCTGCTGACTCAGAAACTGTGGGGTGAGGCCCAGCAATCTGCATTTCAACTTGTACTTCAAGTTAATTCAGAGGCATAACCAAGTTTGAGCACCATATTATGCTATTCTGTTTACTTTTGTAATGTTTGAAATAATGAGAAGCTTTTCAGAACAATCCAGAATGGTTCTGGGTCTAATCCTCTGAATACAAAGCTAACCAAATGAAAATCAGGAAGTGAAGTTGGAGGTTGAAGGTTTGGGGATGGAGTGCAGTGAAAGTCCTCATAAATTATAGGCAAGCCAAAATCTCAAGGGCTTCTCTAAATGTAGCCATAGTCTTGAGGTGTCTTCTGATTTTTCTGCCTGACTTGTATCCTGGGGGTGCTGTTCTTTAAGGGCTGATGCTGTTGAGCTCCTCTGAAGGAAACTCATACTTTGGGTTCTTTCCCTATCACTCCCTGCCGAGTGCTCTTGAAGTCTTACGTGACTGATAGCAGGCATTTTCCAGAGGAGCCAGATGGCTGATTTTAGGGGTATATACTGACCTCCCAAAAAAGTTAGCTGACCCAAACAAAGGTCCCATCAGATCCAGTGAGAAGCTAATTATCGAGGTGTTGCAACCCACCAACACTAGCAAAGACAGTCCCTGGTGTGTCCTGGGAAGCAGTAATTTTTATAATCCCTGAGCTAACAGGCCAGATACAGGAGGTTTATACATAGAATGGAGTTAATTTGCAAAGTGTATAGATATTAACTTTCCAGGTAAAACAAAGGAGACAAAAGGAGTGAATATCTGCTTCTAGAAGCAAGCTAGATAGACCCTCTCCTACCTCTGACTTTCATGGAGAACGGCAACTGTCTCCTCCAGCTTTTTCAGCTGGGCAAGCTCCTGGTTCAGGCAAGTGACCTGCATGGTCAGCTGTTGGTTTTTGTGCAGAAGATCATCTACAAAGGGCACAGTAGCCAGGGGTGAACATGATTCCAAGCTGCTAGTCTTTGAGCAGAATATAAGTATTCAGATGGACATCCTGAGAATTGGGGGCCCCATGGCACCACACTTCACACTCCATTCACCATTCTCTTACTTGGAGACAGGAGATCCAGTAGCAAGAATACGGGGTTTGGCAACAGATCTGAATTAAAATTCAGCTCCTTAATATTGCACATATTAGTTCATTTTTCTGACTTTCATTAGAGCTAATAACTTTGCCACTTAGCACTGTTATGAGGATTAAATGCCCTCACTTAGCATAGGCAGTCAATAGATCCTAGGTCTCACTCTGTATTCTCCATTTTAGTTTGTCTTGTACATCCTTCACTTCCTATATAGTATATGAAAACATCTAGAATAGTGTCAGACACATAGTAATAACTCAATTAATACTTGTAGAAACTTAAATTGTGTCTAAGACACTCATACCTAACTTCCCCAATATGCTACCACTACCTGCAATAATAAGGTAGGTAAGAGAACAGGGACTCTGGTTGTAATGATGTCAATCTTCTATAATCGTGCTTCTTAAACTTTTTTTTTTCTTTTGTGATGGAAAAGAGATGTACTCCCAGGCTGGAGTGCAATAGCTTGTTCTCGGCTCACTGTAACCTCTGCCTCCCAGGTTCAAGTGATTCTCCTGCCTCAGCCTCCCAAGAAGCTGGGATTATAGGCGTGTGCCACCATGCCCACCTAATTTTGTATTTTTAGTAGAGACAGGGTTTCATCATGTTGGCCAGGCTGGTCTCGAGACCTCAGGGGATCCGTCCACCTTGGCCTCCCAAAGTACTGAGATTACAGACGTGAACCACTGTGCCCGGCCTTAAACTTTATTTTGCTTACAAGTCACCTGGGGATCTTGCCAAAAATAGGTTTTAATTCAGTAGGTCTGAGGTGAGGCCCCATTTGTTTAGCGCGTTCCCAGGTGATACTAATGTGGATCACATCTTGAGTAGGAGGGTTCCAGAAGATGGAAAACAAGGCTGCAAAAGCTTGTTTATCACCAGTAAGCCAAAATACTATACTGGGCCTCCTGGCTGAATGAAAGTAAGAATCTAGTGGATAAATACCTACTTTTAATTTCAAAGTAGGTAAGTGGAGACTGATACCTTGATTATTCAAGCTTGTGAGTAACAGATACTGCTAATATTTATTTATTTATTTAGTGCTGAGATTTAGCAATGGAAATTCAGTGCTTCCATATCAGAACTTCAAAATCAAGTTCTTCATATAAATCCATATACCTGTAATTTGCTTAAGGGTGCTGAGCTAGTCTGTCAAGGGCAAACTTTATCTAAAATACTGGCCTAAACTATACTGATAATAAAGTAGTACAATCAAGATTTAAATAGGATATTATTTTTCACTTATCACAATGGCAAATTTTGAAAAAATGCCCAGTGTTGTTGGCAGGGTGGATTGAAGGGGTATTCAAGTACACTGCTGAGGTGAGTGTAAATTGAAACAACTTTCTTGGGAGTTATTTATGTAACAAAAGCCTCAAAAATATCCCATTCTTTGACCCATTAATTCTACTTCTAGGACTGTCTCCTAGGAAAATAGTCTGAAATGTACCAAAGATTTCTGTATATAGACATTAATAGCAGCATTATTTATAATAGTATAAATATTAGATATTAGGACTCTCAGCTCCATCAAAAGGGAAGAACGTTAATCTCAGAAAAGCATTTTGATTCTAGGGTCTTTTCCGTCACTTCAGGTCCTTCTTTTGAATGTTTAGAAATTATTATTTTAATTTGTTCTTTCATTCTCTAGTGAAGGAATAGAAATTATTTAAAATTATTTATATTCTAACTATTACATAACCATTATAATTAATGGTAGCTTTATAACAGCAAACATTAAAAACAACTCTATAGAGACTAAATAGATATGGTATATTGCTGTGATATTGTAGAAATGCCTATACTATGAAATTAATAACATTAGGATGTAGAAATCAGGTCTGTGATTACTTGGGTCAATAGCAGGCAAAACTGACTACACAAAGGTATGAAGAAATTTTCTAGCAATGTTCTGTATTTTGATTGAGATCAGACTTAAAATGTGTGCATCTAATTGTATGTAAAAGGTTTTTTAAAACCAGGACACAGTTTTATTATTTATTATTATTTTTTGAGAGGGAGCCTTGTTCTGTTGTCCAGGCTGGAGTGCTTGGCTCACTGCAACCTCTGCCTCCCGGGTCAAAGCAATTTTCCTACCTCAGCCTCATGAGTAGCTGGGATTACAGGCACCTGTCACTATGCCCGGCTAAGTTTTGTATTTTTAGTAGAGACAGGGTTTCACCATGTTGGCCAGGCTGGTCTTGGCCTGAGTTCAAGTGATCCGCCTGCCTTGGCCTCCCAAAGTGCTGAGACTACAGGCGTGAGCCACCGCACCTGGCCTATTTTTATCTGTGTTTTCTTGAGACAGGGTCTCTCTTGCCCAGGCCAGACTGCAGTGGTGTGATCAAGACTTACTCTAACCTTGAACTGCTGGGCTCAAATGATCCTTCTGCCTCAGCCTCTTTGGCTCTATAGGTACACACCAGTGCCTGGCTAATTTCTTATTTTTTATAGGGATGGGATCTCACTATGTTTCCCAGACTGGTCTTGAGCTCCTGGCCTCAAGCAATCCTCCCACCTTGTCCTCCCAAAGTGCTGGGATTGCAGGTGTGAGTCACTGCACCTGCCCAGCCACAATTTTAAATTTGGAGTTAAAAATATACAGAGAGGTAAGGTAGAAGAAAATATACCGAAAACACTAATGGAAGTTATTGCTGGATTATGGGGTTATATTTTCCTTGTGTTTTCCAAACTTTCTACAAAGAACATGTTCTTACTGCTATAATCACAAAAACATGTGTCATTCTCAAAATTAATGGCAATAGTAACAACATTTGTACATGATATCCACTGACAAGAGCTTCATCTGGTAACTCAAGCCATCTGCATTACAATTCTCTGAGGCAAGATGATTGTTTCCGTTAACTGCCAGGAAAACTGATGACCAAGTAGGCCAAAGGCAGCCACATGAGCTAGCATGATGAAGGTTACTAAATGGGTCATCTATAAACAAACAGTTGTCTTGAGAGGTCCCATCTATCATGGCTTTCCTCAACTTACCATAAGTATGTGACTGTTGCCCGCTCACAATTGAGATGGCAGCACCTTCCTCCAACTGTTGAATTTTTTCTGACAAAATGAGGTTTTCCTCCAGCACTCTGACCAGTTTTTGCTTCAAACTTTCCTTTAGATCAGAAAACAAAATACAAGTACATTAAGAATCTGACATTCTAGGCCGGGTGCAGTGTCTCACCCCTGTCATCCTAGCACTTTGGGAGGCCAAGGCTGGTGGATTACCTGAGCTCAGGAGTTCAAGATCAGCCTGGGCAACAGGGTGAAACCCAGTCTCTACTAAAATATGAAAAAATTAGCCAGGTGCGGCAGTGTGTGCCTGTAATCCCAGCAATTTAGGAGGCTGAGACAGGAGAATAGCTTGAACCCGGGAGGCGAAGGTTGCAGTGAGCCAAAATAGTGCCACTGTACTCCAGCCTGGGTGACAGAATGAGTTCCCTTCCAAAAAAAAAAAAAAATCTGACATTCTAAGGCATGTTTATAGAACTGAAAGCTCTTTACCTCTATTTAGTGATAAACTTAATGGAAGTCAGCGTCTCTTTCTCACTAAAGTTTTAATTTATTGGTAAATACAACTCAAATGCAGTAAACAAATTTATCACATGGACTAGCAATCTTTCTTATGAGTTATCTACTATTGCAGAACAAATGGTCATTTTGACAAGTAGCCAGCATTCTTAGTCAACTATCTAAAGTTTCTAGAACTGAACTTGGTGTCTGAAAATCCTTTAATGTTAAGAAAAGCAGCCAGGTACAGTGGCTCATGCCTGTAATCTCAGCAGTTTGGGAGGCCAAGGTGGGTGGATCACCTAAGGCAGGAGTTCGAGACCACCCTGCCCAAAATGGTGAAACCCCGTCCCCACTAAAAATACAAAAGTTAGCCAGGTGTGGTGGCAGACACCTGTAATCCCAGCTACTCGGGAGGCTGAGGCAGGGAGAATGGTTTGAACCCAGGAGGCGGAGGTTACAGTGAGCCAAGATGGCACCACTGCACTCCAGCCTGGGTGACCAGAGTGAGACTCTGCTTCACCACCCCATCAAAAAAAAAAAAAAAAAAGGAAAGAAAAGAGAACAAAGCATGGGGATATGTCCTTCTTCCTCTCCTGGAGCCAGTAGGCTGATGCTCTAGAATGGACCCTGGCCCCTGGTTCATGTCTCTCACCTTCATTAGAAGGGAGGAAAAATAATCCCAGATACATTTGCTGGGATCAAACCAGAACCTTCAAGAATATGATCCTGAACATTTCCACTCTAGGGTGTTTTGGAATTTTTGTTCATTTGTTTCTTCTCATTTTGAGTCTTTCTTTAGAATTTTTGGATTAGGGTTAGAATGAGGGAGTCATCCCTGCAGAATTTCCAAGTTGTCCCTGTTCTCTCAAGTTTTGTATTCCTGCTATGCCCACACTTTTGCCATGTTTTGGTTAGATGTTTGTGGTGATGCTGATCATTAGGGCACAGATATGTTCTTGTCCTGCTGCTCTGTTTTTTTCTAAAGGAATATGAGAGGGGCATACCATGTCATTAGGGACCAGCTGCCCAGCCTCCTTCAGTTCAACCTCCCTCCTGCAGAAGGCTTTCGTCGTGTCTTCAGGATGTGAGCGATACCTCGGCTGAGAAGGAGCCGGGACTACCAAAGACAGAAGCAAATCTCGGGCAGGACCTGCCAAAAATTCAGGATGGGCACATGGGCCAATCTTAAAAGCTAAAGCATAGCATTCCCAGTGAGTAACTACCAGCTCTCTGGATCAAGTAGGGTAATCTAATATCTCCTTTTTACCAGAATTTAGTAAGTGACTGAGAGAGGTGTTTTTAAGAGGACAAGAAATTATAGGCCAGGCACAGTGGCTCATGCCTATAATCCCAGCACTTTGGGAGGTCAAGGTGAGGGGGAATCACCTGAAGTCAGGAGTTTGAGACCAGCCTGACCAATATGGAGAAACCCGTCTCTACCAAAAGAAAAAAAAAAAAAAATAGCCATGCTTGGTGGTGGGTGCCTGTAATCCCAGCTACTCTAGAGGCTGAGGCAGGAGAATTACTTGAATTTGGGAGGTGGAGGTTGCAGTGAGCCGAGATCATACCACTGCACTCCAGCCTGGGCAACAAGAATGAAACTGTCTCAAAAAGAAAGAAAGAAAGATAGAAATTATATCCTATGGAGAAATATCAGCAGCCCCTTGTGAGTGCATGATTTCTTAATCATTGTTTCGTGGCCCTGGGGATAATTTCCTAAAAATGGAAGCAATAGGTCAACATGGGAAGGAAAATAACTGTGTTAGGATTTCCTCTTCTGTATGTCCCTTTAGACTTGTTTTTTTTTTCCCCTAAGGTAGAGTCTCGCCCTGTCACCAGGCTGCAATCTCAGCTCACTGCAATCTCCACCTCCTGGGTTCAAGCCATTCTCCTGCCTCAGCCTCCAAGTAGCTGAAATTACAAGTGTGCACCATCACACCCAGCTAATTTTTGTATTTTTAGCAGAGACAGGGTTTCACTATGTTGGCCAGGATGGTCTTGATCTCCTGACCTCGTGATCTGCTCACCTCGGCCTCCCAAAGTGTTGGGATTACAGGTGTGAGCCACTGCGCCTGGCCTAGACATTTTTTATGTGTTTTTTCCCCCCAACCAAAAAATGCTAACTCTCCTCAATTTTTTTTCCCCAATATTTTTTAAAAGTTGTTTTTCAAGCCCAAGAAACTTTCAAGCCTCTAGGTTCCACCCCCACCCCCGAGACAGAGTCTTGCTTTGTTGCCCAGGCTGGAGTGCTATGGCATGATCTTGGCTCACTGCAACCTCTGCCTCCTGGGTTCAAGCAATTCTCCTGCCTCAGCCTCCTGAGTAGCTGGGATTACAGGTGCACACCACCATGCCCAGCTAATTTTTGTATTTTTAGTAGAGATGGGGTTTCACCATCTTGGCCAGGCTGGTCTCGAGCTCCTGACCTTGTGATCCACCCACCTCAGCCTCCCAAAGTGCTGAGATTACAGTCATGAGCCACTGCACCTGGCCAAGTTTCTAGTTTTTACTTAAACTTTTACCACCCCCAAAAGTTCCTTATTCTTCTATTAAATAGCCAGTAAACATGTTAAGGATCAAAAAGAAAACAACAACAAATAAATGCATGAAGCCAACATTTACAAAACTGTTTTCCACCATGTTTCTAAAAAAGAACCACTAAAGAGAGTCCAGGTAATTTACTCATTTGAGTTTTTCAAATCATAACATTCTAACAGTCATCTCAAAACTCTGATGATCAAACCCAATTTCTGTTGTATTCATTATTGGCACTTTCCCAAGGATCATAAAATCTTAGAAAAAATTAATATAGTCACTAATTTACACATCTGGTTACTCTCTATATTACCAAAAACTACCAAAAATTCACAGAAGGAACAAAACGATCATTATAAAACAACTGGAAAAGGTGATGCTTCTTTAAAATAATGAAAAAGAATATAAGAAAAATGCAGACTTGTTAACTATGGTGTCTCTAAGATGTTTCAGGATGCGATCATGAGAACAACTTTTCTTGCAAGTGAAGCGGGCTAAGTGGCTTTTAGCAGAACACAGAGCAGAAGCGAAGTCCAGCTCCTCTCCAGGGACAGAGAATGCATTCACTTACCGAGAAATTTCTTGTTGAGGAGGAGGGAGCCGGAGCCATTCCAGTGCTTATCCACAAGCTCCAGGAGCTGTCTGAGGACAGTGGCCACATGGGGGGTTCTGGCAGAGATTGGGGGACTGTGGTTTCCAGGCAAACCATGCAAACTATCCAGGTCACTAGAGAGAGGCTCAAGAGAAAAAAAAAAAAACAAAAAAACAATAAGAAAAATAAAACCCCAACCATTTGTCATTCTTTTTTTTTTTTTTTTTTTTTTGAGATGGAGTTTCGCTCTTGTTACCCAGGCTGGAGCGCAATGGCGCAATTTCGGCTCACCACAACCTCCGCCTCCTGGGTTCAGGCAATTCTCCTGACTCAGCCTCCTGAGTAGCTGGGATTACAGGCACGCGCCACCATGCCCAGCTAATTTTTTGTATTTTTAGTAGAGACAGGGTTTCACCATTTTGACGAGGATGGTCTCGATCTCTTGACCTCGTGATCCACCTGCCTCGGCCTCCCAAAGTGCTGGCATTACAGGCGTGAGCCACCGCGCCCGGTCCCCCCATTTGTCATTCTTACACAATAAGGGAAGTAAGAATTTAGACATTTAGATTTTTTTAAAAGTAAAAAGATGATTTCATCTTTCAGTTTGGATTTGAATGGCATTTATGCCCAAGACAAAAACATAAGATATTCAAGGATAATTTCAAGGTAACAGTATCTTCTATCACAATTTTTAACAGAAATTTTCAGGCTAGGCACAGTGGCTCACACCTGTAATCCTAGCACTTTGGGAGGCCGAGGTGGGCAGATCACTTGAGCTCAGGAGTTTGACACCAGCCTGGCCAACATGGTGAATCCCCGTCTCGACTAAAAATACAAATATTAGCCAGGCATGGTAGTGGGCGCCTGTAATTCCAGCTTCTCAGGAGGCTGAGGCAGGAGAATTGCTTGAACCCGGGAGGGGGAGGTTGCAGTGAGCCACGATTGTGCCACTGCTCTTAAGCCTGGGTGACAGAGCAAGGCTATGTCATAAACACACACACACACATACACAATAATAATAGAAATTTTCAGAAGAAAATTAAAAATTTGTTATTTGACACCTACATCTATGGTTCAATGTTATATAACAGAAAGATTAAATTGCAGAACATTTAAAAAATAGTTTTTTATAAAATAAATGGAGGAGTAATATAATAAATTATAACTCAAAGTAAGCTTATATTCAATATATTAATATATAATAAACATAAATATTCTATAATATTTACGACAGGGTCTTACTCTGTACCCAGGCTAGAGTGCAGTGGTGTGATCTTGACACACTGCAGCCTTGAACTCCCGGTTCAAGCGATCCTCCTACCTTAGCTTCCCGAATAGCTGGGACTACAGGTGTGCATCACCATGCCTGACAAATTCTATATTTTATTTGTTTATTTATTGAGATAGAGTCTCACTCTATTGCCCAGGCTAGACTGCAGTGGCATGATCTCTGTTCACTGCAACCTCTGCCTCCCAGGTTCAAGCAATTCTCGTGACTCAGTCACCAAAGTAGCTGGGATTACAGGTGTGCACCACCATGCCCAGCTAATTTTTGTATTTTTAGTGGAGATAGGGTTTTGCCATGTTGGCCAGTCTGCTCAAAAACTCCTGGCCTGCCTGGAGTGATCTGCCTGCCTAGGCCTTCCAAAGTGCTGGGATTACAGGCATAAGCCACCATGCCTGGTTATTTTGTTGTTGTTGTTGGTGGTGGTGGTGGTGGTGTGTATGTGTGTGTGTGTTTGAGATAGAGTCTTGCTCTGTCACTCAGGCTGGAGTGCAGTGGCCTGATGTTGGCTCACTGCAATCTCTGCCTCCCGGGTTAAAGTGATTCTCCTGCCTCGGCCTCCTGAGTAGCTGGGACTGCAGGTACATGCCACCGCATCTGGCTAAGTTTTTGTATTTTTAGTAGAGACGTGGTTTTACCATGTTGGCCAGGCTGATCTCAAACTCCTGACCTCAGGTGATCTGCCTGCCTTGGCCTTCCAAAGTGCTGGGATTACAGGCATGAACCACTGTGCCGGGCCCAGGCCTGCCTTAAAGAACGAAACAAGGCTGGGCGCGGTGGCTCACGCTTGTAATCCCAGCACTTTGGGAGGCCGAGGCAGGTGGATCACGAGGTCAAGAGATCGAGACCATCCTGGTCAACATGGTGAAACCCCGTCTCTACTAAAAATACAAAAATTAGCTGGGCATGGTGGCGCACGCCTGTAGTCCCAGCTACTCGGGAGGCTGAGGCAGGAGAATTGCTTGAACTCAGGAGGCAGAGGTTGCGGTGAGCCGAGATCGTGCCATTGCACTCCAGCCTGGGTAACAAGAGCGAAACTCCGTCTCAAAAAACAAAACAAAACAAACTTAAAAAATGCTTAAAAATTTTTGGAAATTTTCTGACTTACACCTTTCAGAAATTAGAGTATATTTCTTTTATACTCAGCAGCTCTCTTAAAGCTTTCCATAAAGAGAAAAATAATGTCTAACAGAAAAAAAGAAATAGGAGTTTTTAAGGTCTAGAACAGCACATTGAAATTTTAACATTTACTTATTTATTCTTTTTTTTTTGTAGAGAGAGGGTCTCCTATGTTGCCCAGGCTGGTCTTAAACTCCTGGCTTCAAGTGATCCTCCACCTCGGCCTCCCAAAGCATTGGGTTTACAGGTGTTAGCCACAGTATCTAGCCAGATTTTAACAATAGAACATGAAATAGAGGTTAAAAAAATTTCCTAGAGCATGTCTTACTAATATAACATCCCAAATATGCTGTTTCTGGATCTTTACTCTAAATACATTAACACACAGTTAGTGTTCTTGTCTGGTAAAATAGGCGTGTGGGACTGAGACTAAAAAGAGGCCAAAAAACTAAACAAAACATTACAAGACTGCCCCCTTTGGTGCACAAAAATTATAGCTACTTCCAAAGTTCTGAAAACTGAATAGAAAGTCTTTAAAGAGTAAAAAAACAAAAACCCTGTAAACCCACCCCAATATGTAAGATTTCCAACAACTGAAAAATAAGTAACTAGAAATGGCTGTTTTTGACCAAGATCTACTGCTTCCTTACAGGGCAGTAAATGATTAATTGACAGATGGTTTCTATGGCAAAGGTTCTTGGGTCCAAGGGAAGAGAGGACCCTAAGAGCTGGGGTTCCTCTGACCACATGGATGGATCTTCCTCATGATGGAAGTAGAGCCTGGAGAAAAATGAACATTCAAACAGACAAGAAAGGAGAGTGGAAGGCATTCTCCTTGAGGGATGTATGCAAAGGCTGGAGCAAAACTTAAGAACTGATAATGATAAAGTTTTATTGTATGACACTATCATACTATGAGATTTTGTAAAATGAATTATATGTATACTGTTTATGTGGGACAGATTCTTGATTTTTCATTCTCTGAACTACTTTCAGCTAAAAATTCTTTGGATAATCTAATTCATCTTCTGCTTGCTGTTACATTGGGAAAAAAATTTAAATCATTTTAACTTCTAGACAGAAAAGCAAAGCAATGCTTTTATTATTATTATTTTTTATGAAACTGAGTCACTCTGGCACCCAGGCTGGAGTGCAGTGGCACAATCTCGGCTCACTACAACCTCTGCCTCCCAGATTCAAGTGAGCCTCCTGCCTCAGCCTCCTGAGCAGAGTAGCTGGGACTATAGGCGCACGCCACCACACCCAGCTAATTTTTGTATTTTTTTAGTAGAGACAGGGTTTCGCCATGTTGACCTGGCTGTTCTTGAACTCTTAACCTCAGGTGATCTGCCCACTTGGCCTCCCAAAGTGCTGGGATTACAGGCGCACACTACTGCACCCAGCCTAAAGCAATGCTTTTATACGAACTATTTCAAGTTAGTCATGTGTGGCAGAAGCAAATGTGTAAATATGATGAGGCTGTAAACATATATACTACAAAGATCAGTCTTGAGCTGGAAGTAGATCAGGGACAGTTCTCCCTGTGATAGAAGAGAGAAAATGGCAGGAGTGGAGGAATGACTTTCCCAATGGCAGAAGACTCAAAAGCATTAACCTGGCAGTATTAGCCACCAGCCTCTGAAAATCTCTTTGAACTTTTAGCCCTGTTGGTCAGAACCACCTCCACTCCTAACAGAACCCTTATTCTGGTCTTGAACCTGACATGTTTCTTGCACAAACACAAACAAGCCAACACTTGCCTCGCTGCCTGTAGCATCTCGGAAACCATGCTTGGGATTCAGGTTGGCAAGAATATTGTCCTTCCATTTGAATCCTCTCTTCGATGGGCTTAATGACCTCTTGGTAAAAATCTCTCTGTCTTCTGAAGTCCCAGGAGACAAGAGCAGTGTCTGCAGAGGAGTTGCCCTGTTTCCCAGGACAGCGTTGTTTGAGACAGAACCGTGTGCTGGTGTTAAATCGCCGAAGCTGGTGGATAATTGTTGCTCTACATTGACGAGTAAAGCAGGGTCACTATTAAAATGGGTTGTGGCATACAGATCTGTGGAGGAAACAGGCTGAGAGATGAACCAGCCCTCTGACTCCCTCATGTCTCACTTCTACCCATACCTGGCCTGTACTCCAAGGGTCATAATAACCACTCCCTAGCATATACCATCAACTCTCTGACAAAACTCCAACTCTGATGGCTGGGCGTGGTGGCTAATGTCTGTAATCCCAGCACTTTGGGAGGCTGAGGTGGGTGGATCACAAGGCCAGCCTGGCCAAGATGGTGAAACCCTGCCTCTACTAAAAATACAAAAATTAGCTGGTCATGGTGGCGGGCACCTATAATCTCAGCTACTCCAGAGGCTGAGGCAGAGAATCGCTTGAACTTGAGAGGTGGGGTTGCAGTGAGCAGAGACAGCACCACTGCACTCCAGCCTGGGTAACAGAGCAAGACTTTGTCTCAAAAAAAAAAACCCCAACAAAACCCAAACCTCCAACTCTGGTTAAATCCAATCGTCCACATGTTCCAAGCCTACATCAGAGCAGGGGAACATAGCCGGAGAACAAAATGCATCTGTTCTGACCTTTCTCACTTCAAACTCATGACCACTATTGTAACTGCACTCTTAATGGTGCCTAGTTCTTCTAATTTTTTTTTTTTTTTTTTTTGAGAGAGTCTCACTCTGTTGTCCAGGCTGGAGTGCAGTGGTACAATTTCAGCTCACTGCAACCTCTGCCTCCTGGGTTCAAGATATTCTCCTGCCCCAGCCTCCCAAGTAGCTGGGTCTATAGGCATGCACCACCACACCCAGCTAATTTTTGTATTTTTAGTAGAGATGGGTTTTCACCATGTCAGCCAGGCTGGTCTTGAACTCCTGGCCTCAAGTGACCCACCGGCCTTGGTCTCCCAAAGTGCTAGGATTACAGGCATGAGCCACCATGCCCAGTCTCTCCCAATAGACTCTGGCCAATTTACTCTTCTATTCTCTGAGACAAATATTTCACATCTCTCTTCAAACTTCCAACACTTTCTCTTCCCTCCTTACTCCCAGATCCCAACCTCCTTTATTTCACGGAGAGGCAATCAAAGAAAACATCTAAGTGATTACACCGTCAAATCTACCAACTCACCTGTATTTGTATTAATAAATTATCTGCCTGTCTTCTTACAATAGATGAACTATCTGTACTTTTATCTAAAGCCAGACTCTCCACTGGTGGACTGGATTCCATTTTCTTATAATGGTCCCTTTTCTCCCTGGCATCATTAGTTTTTCCTCTACTAGATCATTTCTACCAGGATCTCCTTGACTCCGTCCCATCTCCAGCTATAGTTCCATTTCTCTGCTTCTATTTACTATAAAACTCCTTGAAGGGGTTGATATGGGTTGGCCATGTCCCCATCCAAATCTCATCATGAATTATAGCTCCTGTAATTCCCACATGACATGGGAAGGACCTCGTGTGAGGTAACTGAATCATGGGGGTGGGTCTTTCCCATGCTGTTCTTGTGACGGTAAGTCTCACAAGATCTGATGGTTCATAAAGGAGAATTCCCCTATATAAGCTCTCTTGCCTGCTGTCATGTAAGATGTGACTTTGCTCCTCATTCACCTTCTGCAATGGTTGTGAGGCCTCCCTAGCCATGTGGAACTGTGAGTCAATTAAACCTCTTTCCTTTATAAATTACCCCATCTTGGATATGTCTTTATTAGCAGTGTGAGAACAGACTAAGGGTTGTCTGTATTCAGTAACTCTACTGCCTTGATTCCAATATTTTCTTTTCTTTTCTTTTTTTTTTGGAGATGAAGTCTAGCTCTGTTGCCTAAGCTGGAGTACAGTGGCATGATCTTAGCTCATTGCAACCTCCGCCTCATGGGTTCAAGCGATTCTCCTGCCTCAGCCTCCCAAGTAGCTGGGACCACAGGCTTGTGCCACCATGCCCGGCACATTTTTGTATTTTTAGTAGAGACAGGGTTTCACTATGTTGGTCAGGCTGGTCTCGAACTCCTGACCTCATGATCCACCCGCCTCAGCCTCCCAAAGTGTTGGGATTATAGGCATGAGCCACCACACCTGGCCCAATTTTTTCTTAACTTCACCTCAGTGAGGCTTTCATTCTCATGCATCTCCTGAAACTGTTCACTAATGTCTCCTTCATTGGCAAATACCATAATCACTTCTCAGTCCCAGGCTCCCTCCCTCCCTATCAGAAGCAGCATTTGACCTAGCACTGATCACTCCCTCTTTCTTGAAACACATTCTTCACTTGGCTTCCAGGATATCACTTCCTCTTGGCTTTTTCCTCTGTATCTTACTAGATGCTGTTTTCTCACTCCCCATGATGGTTTCTCTTTATATATTTCTAATTGTTGGAGGGCTCAGGACCAGTCCTCAGATCTCTTTTCTATCTATATTCACCCCTTCAGTGAGATTTCATCCAGTCTCACAGTTGTACTGCCACTTCATACACTTATAATCTCTAAATTTATATTTCCAGCCATACCTATACCTTCTTCCCTAAACTCTGGACTAGTATGTCCAATTACGAAATTGGCATCTCTGGAAAGTTTTAATAAGGCACCTGAAACTTAAGATATCTAAAACCCAACTCTTGATATTTATCTCAAAATCTGTACCTCCCATTCTTTTCCATCTTAGTAAATGAAAGCTCCATTTTTCCATTATTCAGAGTAAAAACCATGGAATCATCATTGACCCTCTTTCTCCCACACTTCATGCTGGATCCATCAGCAAACTATTGGGTGTCCTCTTCAGAATACATTCAGAATCTGACTACTTCTGACCACCTCCACTGCTATCTGTCTAACCCAAGCCATCATCATCTGTTATGTCAGTTCCAATCTCTTAAAGCATTAAAAAAAATTTTCTGTCCTTGCTCCCCATAGTCTATTCTCAACCCAACATACACAGTAATTCTTTTTTTTTTTTTTTTCAAGACAGTGTCTTGCTTTGTCACCCAGGCTGAAGATCACAGAACTTGGCTCACTGCAACCTCTGCCTCCCGGATTCTAGGGATTCTCCTGCCTCAGCCTCCTGAGTAGCTGGGATTACAGGCATGCGCCACCACATCCAGCTAATTTTTGTATTTTTAGTAGAGACAGGGTTTCACCATGTTGGCCAGGCTGGTCTCGAACTCCTGACCACATAATCCACCTGCCTCGGCCTCCCAAAATGCTGGGATTACAGGCGTGAGCCACTGCACCAGGCCCACAGTAATTCTTTTTTTTTTTTTTTTTTTTAGA
>NW_022436955.1:10917039-10920629 GCF_009761245.1 Sapajus apella | reverse complement strand
CCCAGGCTGGAGTGCAATGGCGTGATCTCGGCTCACCGCAACCTCCGCCTCCTGGGCTCAGGCAATTCTCCTGTCTCAGCCTCCTGAGTAGCTGGGATTACAGGCACGCACCACCATGCCCAGCTAATTTTTTGTATTTTTAGTAGAGGCGGGGTTTCACCATGTTGACCAGGATGGTCTCGATCTCTTGACCTCATGATCCACCCGCCTCGGCCTCCCAAAGTGCTGGGATTACAGGCTTGAGCCACCGCGCCCGGCCGCCCACAGTAATTCTTAAGTGAGATCACGTCACTCCCTTGCTGTAAACCCTCCAACTACTTCTGATCTCACCCAGAATAAAAGTATGGCATCTTTCTTGCTTCATCTATACACTCTACTTACTTTGCTGCAGCTACACTGGCTTCCCTGAGGTTCCTTGAACATGACAAGTATGTTCCAGCCTCAGGACCTTTGCATTTATTCCCACTGTCTAGAAAGTTCTCTTCCCAGACCCACATGGCTTACACTCCCACTTCATTCAAGTCTCTACTTTTATGGTGCCTCATCAGAGAAGCTTTCTTGACCATTCTATCTAAAGCATCCCCTCCTCCTTATCACTCTCTATGCCCTTATTATGCCCTTATATAATTTTTTCCACAGCGCTAACCATAACCTGACATATATTTACATGTTAAAATGTTTGTCATGTGTCTTACCCCATGAGAATGTAAACTCCATGAAAGTAGGGGCTGTCTTTTTATTATGGTAATATATACACAGAACTTTAGTTTGTTTGCTACTTTATTTGCAGAGCTAGAACAGTGTCTGGGACACTGTAGATGTTCAATGAGTTTGGTTGAATAAATAAATAACAGAAAAGTGATCTCTATGACTAACTCTGAAACTAACTTCTTCTGTTTTTGTTATTGTTTTCAAGACAGAGTCTTGCTCTATCACTCAGGCTGGAGTGGAGTGGCCCAATCCTGGCTCACTGAAACCTCCGTCTCCTGGGTTTAAGCAATTCTCCTGTCTCAGCCTCTGGAGTAGCTGGGATTACAGGCGCGTATCACCATGCCTGGCTAATTTTTTTTTTGTATTTTTCGTAGAGATGGGGTTTCACCATGTTTGTCAGGCTGATCTTGAACTCCTGACCTTGTGATCTGCCCATCTTGGCCTCCCAAAGTGCTGGGAATGCAGGTGTGAGCCACTGCACCTGGCCTGAAACTAACTTTTTCTGAAAGTAACTCAGGATAGAAGTGACTGTAAGTAAAAGGCTAGATGTCCTGAGATGCTACTTAACTAAAATAGCAAGTAGCTGTGATGCTCACTTTCCTACAAATTTTCCCTATTATACGCATCATGTTACACTCATACCCTACAGATTTCTGGGGGTTCTTGAGAACCACTGGTGACCTTGAAATACAACTTAA
This sequence comes from Sapajus apella, assembly GCF_009761245.1. Taxonomy (NCBI): domain Eukaryota; kingdom Metazoa; phylum Chordata; class Mammalia; order Primates; family Cebidae; genus Sapajus; species Sapajus apella. The sequence continues at coordinate 10,919,220 of NW_022436955.1, read as the reverse complement.
GAAATGCTAATGCAATTCCAGAAGGGTTAATTCCAAAATTTTTAGTTACACCTTCTATCTTCATGCCTATGAAGAAGACCTGTAAACTGACAAGGAGCTGTTACCTGAACTAAGCTTCAAAAGCCTCCCAGCGCTGGAGTCAGGGTTTGACAGAGAAGTCAATAAGTCTCCACAGGAGTGCGAAGTGGTGGCCTTTATGTCATTTGAAGGCTTTATGCTATACTCTTGATAGTTCTTGCTTCTCTGAGGTCTTTTACCAAGACTTCCATGCAGGGATAGAGTTTGAGAATAACGACTGTCATAATTTTCCAGACCAACATCTGAAGGTAATTGACAGGGATGGATCTGACTAGAATCACCCACATCCAGGCGTTTACTCAGTGAGGCATCATGAGTAACATGAAAAGTATCAGGTTTTGGTATCAATTCCTTTTCTGGAAAAGAACCTGAAGACTTACTGTCCAAAAAAGATAGTCGGTACCCTTCTCTAGTCATCTTCTCTGGGGATCGGACCGTGGACTGAAGAGGCAAGTAGTGTCTGAACTCTAATCTCCACCAAGGGGAAAAAACAAAACATGGTAAGAATTATTTGTAGCCCAGCTGGGAGTACCTCTGTTCACTGAACATACTCTCTGTCTGCCAGAAACACTTCTCAGGAAGAAGTGGTTTATAATTCTGATCAATGGCGCATAAAGTGAGGAAGGGACTTCCACGTGGAACACCACCACCACCAATAACACGTGGGACTTTTGTGTAAACAGGAAAGAATCTATAACATTATGGAGACAAATTTCTTTTCTTTATTATTTTTTGAAACAGAGTCTTACTCTGTTGCCCAGGCTGGAGTGCAGTGGCACAATCTCGGCTCACTGCAACCTCCGCTTCCCAGGTTCAAGCAATTCTCGTGTCTCAGCCTCCTGAGCAACTGGGATTATAGGCACGTGCCACCATGCCAAGCTAATTTTTGTATTTTTAGTGGAGATGGGTTTTGCCATGTTGGCCAGGCTCATCTCCAACTCCTCACCTCAAGTGATCCACCTACCTCGGCCTCCCAAAGTGCTGGGATTATAGGCATGTGATACCATGCCCACCTAATTTTTGTATTTTTTGTAGAGATGGGCTTTCACCATGTTGGCCAGGCTGGTCTTGAACTCCTGACCTCAGGTGATCCACCTGCCTCGGCCTCCCAAAGTGCTGGGATTACAGACATGAGCCACTGCGCCTGGCCCCACAAATTTTTTTTCATTAGCCAGGTGTGGTGGTAGTCCTAACTACTTATGAGGCTGAGCTGGGAGGATTGCTTGAGCCCGGAAGTTTGAGGTTATAATGAGCTATGATTGTGCCACTGTACTGTCCAGTCTGGACAACAGATTTAGACCCTGTCTCAAAAAAAAAAAAGTGGGAAGACAGAGAGAATGAACTGTCAACCTAAAAATCTATACCCCCCCAAAAAAATACCTTTCAAGAGTGATGGTGAAATACAGGCATCATCACACAAAGAAAAGCTGAAAGAGCTCATCACTAATAGACCTACACTAAAGTATGTACTACTATAAGGCAAGGTTAAATGATATCAGAAGGGAAGTCTGGGAAGAAAAAGGAAGTGAGCAAACAGTGGCAAATAAATGGATAGGTTTAAATAAACATTATATAAAAAATAATGTGAAGTCTTTAAAAATATAAAGAAATTTAAAAATCAATAATAATAACATATAAGTCTTCCAAAGATGATTATAGTAAAAAAACAAAACAAAAAAAACAAAACAAAACAAAAAAAAAAAACGTAAGCCAGGAAAGAGTAAATGGAATAAAGTACTCTAAGGTTTCTGAATTATCCAAAAGAACACTTAAGGTATTAACATTTAAAAATTATGTAAGTTAAGGACACATATTATCATTTGGGGAATAATACTGAAAGCATAGAAAAAATACATAACTTATAAACTAGTAGAAACAAATGGATGAATAAAAAATAATATAAAAGAAGACAAGAAAAGTAAGAAAAAGAATAGTTAGCCGGGCGTGGTGGCTCAAGCCTGTAATCCCAGCACTTTGGGAGGCCGAGGCGGGTGGATCACGAGGTCAAGAGATCGAGACCATCCTGGTCAACATGGTGAAACCCCGTCTCTACTAAAAATACAAAAACATTAGCTGGGCATGGTGGTGCGTGCCTGTAATCCC
>NW_022436955.1:10886471-10912039 GCF_009761245.1 Sapajus apella | reverse complement strand
CTCTTATTACCCAGGTTGGAGTGCAATGGCGCGATCTCGGCTCACCGCAACCTCCGCCTCCCGGGTTCAGGCAATTCTCCTGCCTCAGCCTCCTGAGTAGCCAGGACTACAGGCACGCGCCACCATGCCCAGCTGATTTTTTTGTATTTTTAGTAGAGACGGGGTTTCACCATGTTGACCAGGATGGTCTCGATCTCTTGACCTCGTGATCCACGCGCCTCGGCCTCCCAAAGGGCTGGGATTATAGGCGTGAGCCACCGAGCCCGGCCAGAATATTTACGCTTTAAGCAGAAAAGTCCCACAGGTTACTAGTCATCCAGGACAGTCTTTCATGAAAGCAGAAATTAGTTGGCTAAATAGGGCCCCCATATTGAGACATCTTCATCTCCCAAATCCCATCACATCCAGACTTTTCTGATTAGTGTGGGGGGAAAAATACTCAGTGAGCAAAATATTTACCATCTTCCTGGTGATTGTCACTTGGCATCTCCCTTCTTGCCACTTCCTGTGTCTAAAAAAAGAAAGTTTAGGTAGAAGGAAGTCCATGTGCGTTCAAATGTGAGCTTATTAGACCAGGGGTTCAGAATACTTTCCTATTTTTTTTTTTTTGAGACGGAGTTTCGCTCTTGTTACCCAGGCTGGAGTGCAATGGCGCGATCTCGGCTCACCGCAACCTCCGCCTCCTGAGTTCAGGCAATTCTCCTGCCTCAGCCTCCTGAGTAGCTGGGACTACAGACACGCGCCACCATGCCAAGCTAATTTTTTTGTAGCTTTAGTAGAGACGGGGTTTCACCATGTTGACCAGGATGGTCTCCATCTCTTGACCTTGTGATCCACCCGCCTCGGCCTCCCAAAGTGCTGGGATTATAGGCTTGAGCCACCGCGCCCGGCCCAAGAATACTTTCCTATTAATGGGAAAGACTATCCTTGCAAGCTAGGGAATCAGACCTTTAAGCAAAGGTCCAGTTTAAGTCTATTTTAAAACAGTCACAGTACAAGGAGATTCCAGAGTTGCTTGAATATCCTTAGGAGGTAAAGGACATAGTAAACAATGACTGTATTTTCTCTGCTTTAGATAGCTCAGCATAGAAGTCAGACAACGGCTACTTTCCAACTGCTTTTTCTGTTTAAAGGACTCTCAGACTTATTTTACTGGCTGGTAAAGCTATGAACCACAGTAGCTAAGGGGGTTTTAATAGGCTGAAAATTAATCAGAAGCATAACTAAGCAAGGATTAAAGCAAAACGGAGAACCATCTAGGGTTTGCTTTTAAAAAAATTATCTTAAAAGTATTAAGTATCTTTTTGATAGTCATGGAGAGAAAGAAATCCCACTTCCTTATTACTTAAACTAAAAAGATATAGCAAGCTATTCAATTTCCTTTTTTCTCACTTTAAGAAGTAATTTCAGAGAAGTTTTTTGTGTGCTTTTTTATCTAAGAAGTGCTATTTAACTGGAGATTGCAATACTGTTTGTCTCCATTTCCTTAAGTCAATATGGTTTTAAAAATGGTAACTGAGATTGTTTCTAAGTCACTCAAGTAGAATCTCCAAAAACAAAGAAACTGATTAAATGCTTATCTTTTTAAAAGATGAAGTTATTATATATCCACACTGAACAGTACTCACTTTACTAATTCAATCTTGATTATCCAAATTATGGATTAATCAGAACCTTTGTTGCTTTTCTTTCTCTTCCTGGCTATTTCCTACAATTTTATTGCTCATAAATGTATCAAAGAAAGGGCACAGAAAGGGAGAAGGTGAATATAAAGTAGTCAATTCTACTCCTTGTATCACATTCGCTCACACGAACAAGTCTTATAAAATGGTTGCAACCCTTCTCTCACCAATTTTTTCACTAAAAACTTATTTTTCACTCCTCCCCCATCTTGCATGATCTCTATCTTCCCATTGCCCACAACTTCCATGCCATCTCTACCCCTTAAACTTTGCTTTTTTTGTTATACTGCAGAGGCAGCTTTGGGAAAGCCATCTTTGAAATGTAAGACTCAGTATTAAAAGGTAGAGGTAGAAAATGTAAGAAGCAAGGCAACAGGAGATGGAGATTTTGGATAGAGAAGAGAAAATTTAAAACCAGTCAAAAACTGTAACAGTTGCATTCTTGTTTGAGGACCGAAACACCTGTCATAGATATGCTAAAGTTATATGTATAAATGCATGACATTAGATAACAAGTTAGTGGGAGAGAGGGAAATGGGAGATTGAAATTAATGGAGAAGGCACTCTGCATTCTGTCCTGCCCTTTCCTTTAAAAAGGTCTAAATTGGCTTCATCCAACAAGTCCTCTGAAACCTTCATAAATAATTGAGAGCCCATTAAATTATCAGTATTAATCATTGACTAGTCAACATATCCGCCCGAGAGTGAATACATTACCTGTGTCCCCAGTGGGAAGGTGTCTAATTTCTGATCGGGTGTACCATTGCCCTGGGTTGCAGAAGTACTTAGGGAATCCTTTATTTCCCGGTTGGGGAAGGGAATAAAAAGTCCTTTGTTTGAGTCTGTGTTAAAAGAAAAGGCATACAATGAAGCACTGACCAGACTTCAAAGGCAGCATGTCTAATGGAAAGATACTAGAAGGAAAGTTACAAGATTGAGTGCTAGTTCTGGTGCCACCACTTGGAGACCACGTGAACTTGGGCAAATCACTTAACCTCTCTACATCTCTCGCTTCATTTGGAAAACAGAGATGATAAAATCTAAACTGCCTATCTCTTAGGGTTGAGCCAGGTTAAAAAAATGGATTTGAAATGGCTTCATAAATTATGAAGTGCTCAACAGAAACTGAGTGGAAGGCAAATATTTCACACATTTCCTAAGCGAATAAATAATTAACGTTGATACCAATTCAATAATCTCCAACTAAAAAGGGAGATGCTGGGAATAGACTCCTGGCATTGCACATCTCTAGGATACTAATCAGCAGTCAGCACTGATTGACTATTTCAAACCAGCCTTTTTCTGCCTTGCTTTCTCTCTTTTGTAAAAAGAGAGAAACTAGTCAGGACTTATTTCATGGAGAAGAATGCTAAATCTTTAGGTCTCCCAATATATTTTTTACAGGTTATTTTGTTTTATTCCTCTCTAATGCTATTAGGGAGGTTCTTGTTTTATTGGTTACCACACAGAGAATGTGGAAATATCATTCCCTGTTATTTATAAAATCCTTGTAAAATAATTAATCAACTTAGTGATGGGGCTGGAAATATTCACCATGAGCTTAAATATATTTATCAGTAGTACTTTAGGATCTCTATATAAATTCAAATTTATGGCCGGGCATGGTGGCTCACGCCTGTAATCCCAGGACTTTAGGAAACTGAGGTGGGTGCATCATGAAGTCAGGAATTTGAGACCAGCCTGGCCAACATGGTGAAACTCTGTCTCTACTAAAAATATAAAAATTAGCCAGGAATGGTGGCCCGCGCCTGTAATCCCAGCTACTCGATAGGCTGAGACAGGAAAGCTGCTTGAACCCGGGAGGTGGAGGTTGCAGTGAGCAGAGATCACGCCACTGCACTCCAGCCTGGGCAACAGAGCAACTCTGTCTCTGGAAAAGAAGGAAAAAAAATTAGAACACTCTGTATATTACTTTGAATAATATTTGTTTTCTATATTTTTATTTTACATTAAAAACAATTTTCTAAAAATAGAGACAGGGTCTCTCTGTGTTACCCAGGTGGGTCTAAAACCCCTGGGCTCAAGCGATCTGCTAGCCTCGGTGCTGAAAATGTTAGGATTACAGGCATGAGCCACCATGCCTGGCAAGATTTATTTTCTAATGAAAGAAAAATAATTTTAAAAAAGTAAAGGAAATAATGTTCCATTTTCATTTAAAAAATCCTGTTAGGGCCAGGCACTGTGGCTCACACCTGTAATTCCAGCACTTTAGGAGGCTGAGGTGGGTGGATCACATGAGGTCAGGAGTTTGAGAGCACCCTGGACAACATTGTGAAACCCCATCTCTACTAAAAATACAAAAATTAGCCGGGCATGGTGGTGGATGCCTGTAATCCCAGCTACTTGAGAGTCTGAGGCAGGAGAATTGCTTGAACCCAGGAGGCAGATGTTGCAGTGAGCTGAGATCACACCACTGCACTCCAGCCCGGGTGACAGCAAGACTCCATCTCTGAAAGAAGAAAATCCCGTTACTAGTTTGCAGTTCACCTTTCAAATTTTGATGTTAGTTTAATACATATATTCACAAAAAAAGTGACAAATAAATTTTAATGTTTCTTCCTGTTTTATAATTTTACTTTTTTATTTTTTTTGAGACAGAGTCTCGCTCTGTTGCCCAGGCTGGAGTGCAGTAGCGTGATCTCAGCTCATTGCAACCGCCGGGATTCTTCTGCTTCAGCCTCCTGAGTAGCTGGGACTACAGGCGTGCCACCACCATGGCCGGCTAATTTTTTGTATTTTTAGTAGAGACGAGGTTTCACCGTGTTAGCCAGGATGGTCCCGATCTCTTGACCTCGTGATCTGCCCACCTTGGCCTCCCAAAGTGCTGGGATCACAGGCATGTGCCACTGTACCCAGTCTCAAATTGCTAATCACCAATAAAAACAACACAATCCCTGACTTTTAAAATATTAACATGTAATAACTATTGCAGATATGATAATTTTTAAAGGAAATTAGTGAGGTGATTTTTTTCCCATCATGCACAAACTGTGTGTACTCTTAGTGACCTTATGTTCTCTCCCCCTTTAAATAATAGTTATGTCTTTTATTCAGAAATTCTATTCTTCTGGCCGGGCGCGGTGGCTCACGCCTGTAATCCCAGCACTTTGGGAGGCCGAGGCGGGTGGATCACGAGGTCAAGAGATCGAGACCATCCTGGTCAACATGGTGAAACCCCGCCTCTACTAAAACTGCAAAAAATTAGCTGGGCATGGTGGCGCGTGCCTGTAATCCCAGCTACTCAGGAGGCTGAGGCAGGAGAATTGCCTGAAACCAGGAGGCGGAGGTTGCGGTGAGCCGAGATCACGCCATTGCACTCCAGCCTGGGTAACAAGAGCGAAACTCTGTCTCAAAAAAAAAGAAAAAAAAAAGCAATTCTATTCTTCTGAAGTTTGAACTATATAGCAAAACACTGCAGGTGAAAATACTTCATGTTTTGTATCCAGGCTTTCTTTTCATATTCTCCAGGACTTAATCTGTAGGACTTAATCTGTGCTTCCTGGTCTGCATTTATTTTACCATTGCCCTCCTAGGACAGGTCCTCGTTACCTCCCACTAACTAAATCTAGCTTACCTCTCAAAATCACACATTTAAGCCTGCCTCACCTCTAAGAAATACTTAATTATTACCTATTTTCAAGGGAAGAAAATGAACATAATTACTAAAGAGGCCCTTTGCAACTTGGCCTTATCTCCAGCCAAAAGCTGAGTCAATTTCCTGATCTGTCTCACCTGACTTTGCTGCTGCTTTTCCCTCTACATTGAATGCATTTTTCCCTCAACTATGCCCACTGAATTCTATTTGAATGCCCAACTGAAGTGTTTTCTCTCTTGTGCAGCCTTTTCCCAGGCCTGCAAAGAGTACTAACTGCAACCACCTTTCCTCGAACATCCCTCTGTATCTCTGCCACAGTGGAGCTCTTGTCTCACAGTGAAGCCTACTTGTGACTTAATTAGCTGTAATAAATACTCTCCAGAGTATGTGAAGATGTGACACTATATTAATCATTTCCTTGTCTGCTTAGCCCCTAACACAAGATTTGCCCAGTAGATACGCACTTCTTTGCTGAATTGCTCTCATTTCCACTGGCAGAGATTGCTAACTGCGCTACTCCCATATTCGTTGTTCTCCTCTTAGAACTTTCCCCATGACAGCACTAGATTGTCAACATCTAGTTTTCTACATGAGAGAGAAATGAACTATCTTGTTTCAAGTGACTATTTTGAGAAGCCTTTGGTATTCCGAGCTAATTTTTATTCAGCCAAAACTCCATTACGGCTAAAGCAAGAGATGACATGGATCAACATGTTGAAATAGGATGGATTTCAATGAGTTATAAAGAAGATCTTGACACATCTGCTAGACACAGGAATGAGCCACTGAGGTTGGCTGTGGTGAATTTTTCCTTGTTATTTTAGAATAAGATCAGTATATTTAGGTAGGACTCTATTTAAAGGAAAAGACAACTGGCTAAATGAGTGAATTAGGTCCTTTTCAACTAGTACCTAAAGGATAAATGTAAATTATTCTTAGTAAGGTATTAGTTGTTCTCCAGAATCAGCCTTCTACCCAACATAAACCTTCCAACTAAACCACACTGACACATGGCTTTCTTCACGACTTACCATGCTCCTTACCACTTCCTCACAGTAATTCACACCAACCTCACCAACCAATACGTGCTGCTCCTCTTTTCAGACCACCCCATTGCTCTCCAGCCTGTAAGGTCTGATGGCTTTGTTTCCCTATCTGCCACAAAACCTTTCTCCATTGCCCCACCACACACTGGGCTTCTATAGCATGTCACCAGGGACATCAGTGTTTCTCAAGCTCAATGTTCTAATAAACTCTGAGAATAGGAGTCCAGTTTGAGAAACTGCAATTTAAGAACTAAACTCAGTATATAAAGACATCTTAAAAAGATTATATTGGAACAATTTGGCAGTTTCTTACAAAGCTCAACATACTGTTATATGATCCAGCAATCATGTTCTTTGGTAATTACACAAATGAGTTGAAAACTTATGCCCACACAAAAACCTGCACAAGGTTGTTTATAACAGTTCTAGTCATAATTGCCAAAACTTGGAAGCAACCAAGATGTCTTTCAGTGGGTGAGTAGATAAATAAACTGTGGTACATCCAGACAATAAAATATTATTCAGCACTAAGAAGAAATGTACTGTCAAGCCATGAAAAGGCATGGAAGAAACTTAAGTGTATATTGCTAAGTGAAAGAAGACAATCTGAAAGGCCACATACTGAGTGATTCCAACTACATGACATTCTGGAAAAGGCAATACTATGGAGACAGTAAAAAGATCAGTGGTTGCCAGGGATTACAGAGGATGAAGGAATGAATAGGCAAGCACAGAGAATTCACAGGGCAGTGAAGCTATTTTTGTATGATACTACAATGGTAGATACATGTCATTATACATTCATCAAACCCATAGAATGTACCACCAAGAGTGAAACCTAATGTAAACTATGGACTTCAGTGTTTCAGTACAGGTTTACCTGATTGTAACAAATGTACCACTCTGGGGCAGGATGTTCATAGTAGGGGAGGCTGTACATGTGTGCTAGTAGGATATATGGGAACTCTACTGTCTGCTCAATTTTGCTTTGAGTCTAAAACTGTTCTAAAAAATAAAGTATGTTTTAAAAATCAGATTATTGGCCAGATGCAGTGGCTCACATCTGTAATCCCAGCACTTTGGGAGGCCCAGGTGGGTGGATCACTTGATGTCGGGAGTTCCAGACCAGCCTGGCCAACATGGTAAAACCCTGTCTCTACTAAAAACACAAAAATTAGCTGGGCCTGGTGGTGCACACCTGTAATCCCAGGTACTCGGGAGGCTGAGACAATTGCTTGAACTTGGGAAGTGGAGGTTACAATAAGCCAAGATGGCACCACTGCACTCCAGCCTGAGCAACTGAGACTCTGTTTCAAAAAAAAAAAAAAAAAAGTTTTGGCTGGGTGTGGTGGCTCACGCCTGTAATCCCAGCACTTTGGGAAGCCAAGGTGGGTGGAACACCTGAGGTCAGGAATTTGAGACCAGCCTGGCCAACATGGTGAAACTCCATTTCTACTACAAATACAAAAATTAGCTAGATGTGGTGGCGCACATCTGTAATCCCAGCTGCTTGGCAGGCTGAGGCATGAGAATTGCTTGAATCCAGGAGGCGAAGGTTGCAGTGAGCCAAGATCGCACCATTGCACTCCAGCCTGGGCAACAGAGCAAGACTCCATCTCAAAAAAAAAAAAAAAAAAGTTTCAATAAATGGTTGGGCTTTGGGTAGGATTTGAGTAAAGCATTACAAGCAGAGGGACAGCATTAGTTTAGGGACAGAGGAGGGAGAAACGAAAGACTATTTGGGGAGGAAGGAGTGGTGTGATTGAGTACTGGACATTGTAGCTGATAAACAGAAGATAAGATTTCAGTTTAGGCTGAAGAGACAAATTACAGATAGAGCTTAGGGGAGTCTTATATGACAAGTAAAGGAATTTAGGCTTAATTTAGTAGGGGAGTGGGAGCCAGAGAAGTTTTTGAGCAGGCAAGCATAATGAATTATCACAGCCGTGTTTTAAAAGAATTAATCTGGCAGCAAAGTTCAAAATGAATTGAAGGAGGAAGAGACTGGGAAGCAGTATCATGTAACGGTTAAGAGGACTTTGATGACAGATGGACCAGAGTTTGACTTCCCTAGGGAAGTGGAGGTGGCAGTGAGCCAAGATCCCACCACTGCACTACAGCCTGGGTGACAGAGAGAGACCCTGTCTCAAAAAAAAAAAAAGAAAGAAAGGAAAGAAAGGCTCGTCAATTTGTATCATAGTATAGGGCAGAAACATTCAGCTCAGAGGAGTAGCAGCATCAAATCCTAACATGATTCTGGGTCAGGGTGATGGGAAAGTTGTGGTAACACTGATGAAACCCTAAGAGCTGTTTAGGTCTGGGTGGGGAGGGGCTCATTTGTTTGTTTGTTTGGTTTGGAGGTTATTTTGGACATGTTTAGCTTTGGACATGTTTAGAAAGTTAAACAGTGTTGATTCCAAGTATATATTACTAGTTGGTCAACAGAAATATGAGCCTGGTGCAGAAAGAGACTGGTGCCAGTTGTCAAAGCTAGACCAATATATTTAAGATATGAGGAAATAATATAAAATAAATATAAATAAATAAAACAGGCTGGGCACAGTGGCTCACACCTATAATCCTAGCACTTTGGGAGGCTGAGGAGGGTAAATAGCTTGAGCTCAGGAGTTCAAGATCAGCCTGGGCAACATGACAAAATCCCCTCTCTACAAAAAAATATAAAACTTAGCTGGGCATGGTGGCACACATCTGTAGTCCCACCTACTCGGGAGGTTGAAGTGGGAGGATGGCTTGAGCCCAGGAGGCAGAGGTTGCAGTGAGCTGAGATTGTACCACTGTACTCTCACCTGGGCAACAGAATGAGATCCGCCTCAAAAAATAAAATAAAATAATTGATATATTTATAAATAAAGCTATAAAATACACGAGATCAATAGGGGCAAAGAGTAGAGAAAAAATAGGAGAGTCTGAAGATATAGCCTATTTCTGCCTATTTTGGGGATATGGGAAGAGAGAGAGGAACCTTTCAAAGAGTCAAAGATTATGTGGTTAGGAGACTAAGAGGAAGATCCAAGATAGTGGAGGTTCATTGCCCATTTGAAATGATTGGTGGGAAAACATCACTGTGAACAACTGAGCTAGTGAGAGGTGTTCTCCAGAAAGTTTTCTCCTAGCCTGTGGCATGGCCATTAACATGGCATAACCACTTTGATCATATTGGATTACCAACAGTGCTTACTGGCAACACTCTCCAGGGAATCCAGCACAAACACAATTTTTGGTGAAAAACAAAGCTCCTTAACGTTTCAAAGCAGTAAAATAAGTTTTATATTAAAAAAAAATCCAGGGAACAGCTGGAGCTTCTAAGAACCTTTAGAAATGGGCCCTCTAGCAAAACAGTTTGTTCTTAGAAGAGACGGTGCATTTTCAGACTTTTAAAATATGTTAATGAAGTAATAAGGCATAAATGAAGTCTAATTTAGCTCATACAAAAAGATGCAGTCAAATTATGCCTTAGTGTATTTTTCTCTGACTGGAAATGGATATATAAATGCCTGTACCTAGAAAAAAAGACTAGGCTGTATACCAAAGGCAGTATACCAAGGAACCCTGTATACAAAAGGATTCTTTTTAGGGGATGGGCTTATGAGTGACTAAACTGTTGTTTTTCATGCTTTTCAGTCTTTTCCAAAATTATTAAAATAAAATTGTGTCAATTTTAAAATATAAAAAAATCCTATTTAAAATGAAATAAAGTAATCCATACTTCCAATATTTATATGTACTGGGATATCCAAGAAATGAACATTAAAATCACACCTCATTATGTCTTTTTATTTGTTTTTTGAGACAGAGTCTCACTCTGTCAACCATGCTGGAGTGCAGTGGCATGATCTTGGCTCACTGCAACCTCCATCTCCCAGGATCAATCAAGTCTTATGCCTCAACCATCCAAGTAGCTGGGATTACAAGTGTGTGCCACCACGTCTGGCTACTTTTTATATTTTTAGTAGAGAAGGGGTTTTACCATGTTGGCCAGGAAGGTCTTGAATTCCTGGCCTCAAATGATCTACCCATCTCAGCCTCCCAAAGTGCTGGGATTACAGGTGTAAGCCACTGTGCCTGGCCTGTGTCTTATTTTTTCATAAAATACAGTAAAAATGATTTGTCAATAAATGATAAGAAATCAGGAAAATAAAATATATGTTATAAACTGAAAATCCTTAATGTCTAAACTGCAGTGTAGAGTCAATCTACTAAAGTTATTGCTGGGCTTTTAGGAATTGATTTTCAGAGTTAGTGTATAATTCACTAGATCTTTCCAAGGGAAGAAGCACTGAGATCAAAGAACATTTTCTCAAGTAGAAGGTCACTTGATTTATCTGACAGTGCCAAGCTAATCCACAAGGATTCACTGGTTGCAACTTCTCTGGTGGAAAGCTTTCTTCCAGCCTGTGGCATGACCATTAATGTGGCATAACCACTTTATTATTTATTTCTTTATTTATTTTTGAGATGGAGTTTCACTTTTGTTGCCCAGGCTGGACTGCAATGGTGCAATTTCAGTTCCCTGCAACCTCTACCTCCTGGGTTCAAGTGATTCTCATGTCTTAACCGCCCAAGTAGCTGGGATTACAGGCATGCACCACCATGCCTGGCTAATTTTGTATTTTTGGTAGAGAGATGGGGTTTCTCCACATTGGTCAGACTGGTATCAAACTCCCGATTTCAGGTGATCTGCCCGCCTCGGCCTCCCAAAGTGCTGGGATTACAGGCATGAGCCACCACACCCAGCCTGGCATAACCACTTTAATCATACTGGCTTATCAATTGTATTTACAGGAGTATAGTAAACATTCCCCAGGAATATATCCCAAACACAAGAGATTCCACAGCTGCAAAGGTTCTTGGGTGGGTAGCCCAGAAAGCCCAGGGTATAAGCTGCATGTATGCAAATGAGTTGCCAGTCTCTGACTAATGAAATCATCACTGATGTAATGTAATTTTCTGGGTGTACTAATGATGTAAAGTGATGTAAATGAAATCGAACTTTCCAAGTATAGCCTGTGCTTTGATGAGCTCTGGGTTAGACCTGCTCTGTAAGGTCCTTCTGGCAGTGAGAGGATGGAAGAAAAACACAGCCAGTAAACCTGTGCTTGCTTCAAATCTGTTCTTTCTCAACTATGTGTCTTCATCTTATATTGGCTATGACAGCTGAGATAACTGATGTTTTAATTATATTACAATCACAGAGAGAAAACTTACCCATTTCAATCCTGCTGTCAACATTAGCACTGACTTTTGATGCAGAGCATTCATCTGTTACACAGTTTTTCATTGTCTTCTCCCTAGAGCTGCCCACATAGAATAATTTATTTAAAATTAAAGAAAAAGGGGGCTTCTGAGATCACCAATAAATGCTGTTTAGAAAACAGTTTATGGTGTTAAGATTTTTCTTTTTCTTTTTTCTTTTTGAAATGGAGTCTCCCTCTGTCACCCAGGCTGGATCTTAGCTCACTGAAACCTCCGCCTCCCGGGTTCAAGCGATTCTCCTGTCTCAGCCCCCCAGTAGCTGGGATTACAGGCATGTACCACCACACCTGGCTAATTTTTTGTAATTTTAGTAGAGATGAAGTTTCACCATGTTGGCCAGGCTGGTCTCAAACTCCTGACCTCATGATCTGCCCACCTTGGCCTCCCAAAGTGCTGGGATTACAGGTGTGAGCCACTGCACCCAGCCCAGATTTTTCTCAAATGCTCTAGAATATATTAATTTAATTGTGTTTCAGGTGGGTGCAGTGGCTCATACCTGTAATCACAGAACTTTGGGAGGTAAAGGCGGGCAGATCATGAGGTCAGGAGTTTGAGACCAGCCTGGCCAACATGGCGAAACTAAAAATTTTAGTCTCTACTAAAAATACAAATAAAAAAAAAATACAAGATACAAAAAAAAAAAAACAAACCCAAAAAAACAAATACAATATTAGGCTCTACTAAAAATACAAAAATTAGCCAGGCGTGGTGGCATGCACCTGTAGTCCCAGCTACTCGGGAGGCTGAGGCAGGAGAATTGCTTGAACTCGGGAGATGGAGATGGCAGTGAGCCAAGACTGCGCCACTGTATTCCAGCCTGGATGACAGAGCAAGACTCCATCTCAGGAGAAAGAAAAAAAATTATCTTTCACAAATAATTCCGTTAAAGCCATACTTTGTTTTTTTAAAAAGTAATATTTATACTGGGAAATATGAGAGGACAGTATATAGTTCAGCTTGTAAAGTGTGAAAGCCAGAAGATTTAAAACTTAGATACTCTGTTTTCTTGATACAAACTTAGATCTGAATTGAGGGAGTAGAATAGTTTCTTTTGAATTAAAATACTCATAGTTAGGACACAGAAGGGAAGGTTCTGTTAGCAAGAATTATAGAGGAGACAATTATAACCATTAGTTAGAAAAACAGCCAAGAAAGGCAGGTAGGTACCTTGGGTAGTATACTAAGCACACAAAGCCTAGACTCTATGTACCAGATGCTTTACAATCACCATTTCATGTAATCATAAAAGGCCCCCTACTTGTTATTATCTCCATTTATAGGTGGGGGAACTGGGACTCAGAAAGGTTTACCAAAAAAACTTCACCCAAGGTTTGAGAACTTATAAGATATTAATAGTAATACAGGGTACTTGAGTAACATTTTGCTTCCAGTTTTACAATCTTTTTTTTTTTTTTTTTTTTTGAGACGGAGTTTCGCTCTTGTTGCCCAGGCTGGAGTGCAATGGCGTGATCTCGGCTCACCGCAACCTCCGCCTCCTGGGTTCAGGCAATTCTCCTCCCTCAGCCTCCTGAGTAGCTGGGATTACAGGCATGCGCCACCATGCCCAGCTAATTTTTTGTATTTTTAGTAGAGACAGGGTTTCACCATGTTGACCAGGATGGTCTCGATCTCTTGACCTCGTGATCCACCCGCCTCGGCCTCCCAAAGTGCTGGGATTACAGGCGTGAGCCACCGTGCCCGGCGAGTTTTACAATCTTTTTATGGTAACTAAACAGATAATGATGTAATTAATTATTTGCCATATTAGAAAGTTTATTCTGTTATACATTAATTAATATCTGTATTTTTGTAGTAAATAATACCCAATGCATTTAAAATAGGAATTAATCCATAAAATATGTAATACAGGCCGGGTGCAGTGGCTCACGCCTGTAATCCCAGCACTTTGGGAGGCCAAGGCAGGCAGAGCACAAGGTCAAGAGATCGAGACCATCGTGGCCAACATGGTGAAACCCCGTCTCTACTAAAAAATACAAAAATTAGCGGGCATGGTGGCGCGCGCCTGTAGTCCCAGCTACTCGGGAGGCTGAGGCAGGAGAATTGCTTGAAACCGGGAGGCAGAGGTTGCAGTGAGCTAGGATCACGCCACTGCATTCCAGCCTGGTGCCTGGTGACAGAGCAAGACTCTGTGCCCCCCCCCAAAAAAAAAAAATATATATATATATAAAATACAGTGTTTTAGAAGCATTCAATTTTTGTCTAAAGAATGAATGTTCTATGCAAAGTAACCTCAATAAATCTGATTTTAAAAAATAGGAAACTAAGAATGTTCACTGAAGGCTACACTATAAAATATATAATGGATCAGAGCAGAGACAGCAAAGTCACTGGAAAAGGAAAGGATCTCAGACCAACAGGCATTGACTTCATTCATTCATCATTCATCACATTATTTCTTAGCAACATCTGTATTCCAGACATGGTTCTAGCAACTAGGAATACTGTAATAAGTAAGACCAACAGATCCTTGTTCTCATGGAGTTTATGTTCTAGTAGTAGAGGTAAAAGCAATAAACAAACAAATAAAAGACTTATTCTTAAGAAGGATATAAGAATAATGTTGTGGGGACATGTTCATGATATCTCGTTAAATTAAAAATGGGAAGCTAGGTAGTGGTGTGCACCTATAATCCCAGCTACACAGGAGGCTGAGGCAGGAGAATCACTTGAATCCAGGAGGTTGAGGTTGTAGTGAGCCAAGATTGTGCCACTGCACTCCAGCCTGGGTGACAGAGTAAGACTCTGTCTCAAAAAAAAAAAAGATATTTACCAGAATATAATGTTTCTTTCTGAATGGTAAGATTGTGACTTACTTATTTTATCTCTTGTGTTTTTTTCTGTAGTTTCCAAATTCTCAACAATAAGCATGTATTACCTTTGTCATCAGAAAAAAAATGCTAATAGATACATCTATATGTGACTATAGTACAAGGATATCTGGAAGGATGTATACCAAACATTACTAACAGTGAACTCTCAATTGCAGGATATGAAGTAATTTTGACTTTTTTCAGTGTACTTTTCTGTATTATTAAAATTGTAATGGACTGCTATCTATTTTTTTTAAATAATAAAGCTACTTTTTAAAAAGTATAGGTTTGAGGATAGAAGACAATGTTTCCTTCTTTTGATAGGATTTTAGTAACAAAAAATGGACAAAGCTACCATTCAGAAATTTTAGAGCCTCAAGGTTTGTTCACTTTTTGTTTTGAAGAGAAATGCTTCTCTTACTTTCCTTTAACAAATTTATCTTTAACAATCTTGCCCATGATAATGTAATCCTAATTCAATAGGAAAAGATCACAAACTGATTGATAACTCTACCGAGAAAGAGTTGGTAAGCATTTGTGGGGATAACTAATCTCATAGTATTCTACCTGTGAGCAACAACTTTAGAGAATTTACAATTATACCCAGAGCAGACCCAATAGTTGAAGAAAACAAGAATGTACCCACTGAGGGCCAGATGATCATCCCAGATAAATCTCAGTTTTCAGAATAGATACTTTTATTCCTGATCTGAGGATTCTTATAATTTGTGGGAAATTTCTGCTGGAAAATGAAGAAAGCTAAGCAGGAATTCACTATGTCCTATATCCAGAACCAAACTTAAAAATCTTGTAAAGAATCTTCTTACCTTTTTTCCACCTCTAAAAGAAAATTTCCACTGTTGCCCAACTGACTAAAATGTAGCTTGGCAGCTTTTCTCTCACCTTCACGTACAGCTCGGTCATCTGGAGGCAAAAACCATGGTCTGAGCATGTTTCTTTTTTTGGTGTAACCATAACTAGTAGTTAATCAGAAAACCATATTCACAGAGGAAAAATTAAGACCAGTCTCATCTTGACAGTGTTAGAGACAGGTCACAAAATAATGCTATTATGTTGTCACTGGAGCAGACAGTAACTCAGGGAGACCACAGGGAACCATAGCGACCACACCCTCACAGTTGTAGCTAATCCTTCAGGAAAGCAGAGCTTGCAGCAGCAAACAATTCAAAGACCTAAAGTTAGGGCTGAAAGTCATACCATTGTCTGAAAGAGTTTACTTAGTTTCTCTACAATGACTTTCCCAGGGCCATGTGAAATCCAATTTTGTATCAATAAGAAATGTATACTCAACAATAAAATTATAAGTCCAGCCTGGGCAACATGGTAAAACCCCATCTCTACAAAAAATACAAAAATTAGCTGGCCGTGGTGGTGCGTGCCTGTAGTCTCGGCTATTTGGGAGACTAAGATGGGAGGATCACTTGACGCTGCCTCATAAATAAATAAATAAAGTGAAATAATAAGAAAATACAGACCAGCTCATTTGAAGGAATATTTCTTGTTTCTTGCCAACTAAGCCCCAAAGAATTATTGTATTAGCTTTCTGTTGCTAATACAGTTGCAAAGTTGGGGCACCTGGAAAAACAATTCTCAACCTGGAAATTTTGTGTTGAGGAGGAAGGGGCGGTGAAACCATCAACTGAAGAAAACTAAAGCTGGAAGTAACTGATAAAATCATAGACTGTCATTGACTAAACAATAAAAGAACTCGTCATACATCCTGCCAACACAAAAGAGTTACATAAATATTGACTAATAAACAAATATATCCTGCCAGTGTACACTTTGGGCCAACATCCAAAAGGTTAAGGGGCAGCTGATTTAAAGTAAGATTCTGGGGAAAGGAACAGAGAAGGAAGGTCTTACCTAGTTTCTCCAGAGTTTGTAATGTGTATACAGCAAAAAGCCTATAATCTGTATCTTTCCTTACAACAGGATTAAGTCTCAAATCCAGTTCTTTGAGGAAGGGTAAAGGTTGCAGACGGGACACTTCCACTAATGAAGGAATGTTGTTATAATATAAATTCAGGTCTTGGAGTGAACATAAATACTGGATTCCCTGCAAGGAAAACACCACATTATGAAACAGCATATTGGTAAAGACTAGGAACCTCATAGAAAAAGGTGGAGATGTATATTACTTTCCATGCTTAAAAAAAAAAAAGGATGTTATCTGAGCCCCCTGTGAGAAAGGCAGGGCTGGAACTCCCACTTACTTGTCTGGGAATAAGACCACTGCAGTCCATGAGCACTAGGTGTTCTATACTTTAAATAATTCACATATATGATACATTTCCTTCTTTACAAAATCTGACATTCAAATATCTGGAGTCAATTCTCCACTTCTATTGGCTCTCCAGTTATTCTCCCAACCCAATCCAGTCCTTGCCAGCTATTTCCCAGTGGCCAAGCCACAGTAGCATTCTCTCACTCTGGTCCCAACCCCTCTCCTGATCCCATAAGCACCTTAATTTACAAGAAGAAGGGAGGTAAACAAAAGAGCTGGTTCTGGGGGAAAGGGGCACGGTTAAAAAAAAAGTGTGTGTGTGTGTGTGTGTGTGTGTGTGTGTGTGTGTGTGTGTGTGTTGTGTTCTTATAGCTCAGTGCCTCAAGTATATGGTCAAAGGTCTATTTAGGGAAACAAAACAAACTTATTTCTTTGTTTTTCTCTTCAGAGTTCCTGCTACCATACAAGCTTCCCATTTAATCAATCAGTCAGTTCTTTGTAGAAATGTTCTTCCTTATTCAGTACTCTTTCTGTGGATTTAGCAACCTCACCAGCTACTTAACTGGCAACAGTACCATCAGATCTGGCAAACTCAAGGAGGAAAAGCCACAATTTTCTTCCTCGGCTGAAACCTGCTATTGAAAAGATTTATTTCAACCTTATGCATTTAGCTAGTTAGCTGCTTTTGCCCAACACTAAGTTTCAGGACAATTTCAAAACATGTACATATATGTATAATCACATACTTAATTTTTTTTTAAGACATGGTATCACTCTATCACCCAGGCTGGAGTACAGTGGCACAATCAGAACTCATTGCAGCCCCAACCTCCTGGGCTCAAGTGATCCTCTTGCCTCAGCCCCTGAGTAGCTGGGAATACAGGCATGTGCCACCATATGTGGCTATTTTTTGATTTTTACTGGAGACAAGGTCTCACTATGCTGCCCAGGCTGGTCTTGAACTCCTGAGCTCAAGCAATTTTCCTGCTTGGCCACCCAAAGTGTTGGGATTACAGGCATGAGCCACGGTGCCTGGTTAATCATGTACTTTCAATAGTAAAAATGCTTGCCATAAAAGGAATTCTGTCATTGAGAATTATTTCAGAAAGGTAAAATTATTTTCCATTATGTATTTATAAAATAATGTTTTTATTCTCCTCTCATTTAAAATTATCATTTTCTCATTGCAAGAAATTTAGAAAACTCAAAGATAGATACAAAACATTCCCAAACAGAACCCTGTATATACTTTGATGCATTTCTTTTTTTTCTCTCAAATTCCATTAACTTCTACATTGTTAATGGGTCAGTGGTTAAAAATAGCTATCAGTGCCCTTGGCCTCACTCTCAGGGCAGTACACCATTAGGACTATCTTTCATGGTCTAATGGCCCAGCTCAAGTTTTTTGTTTTTTTGTTTTTTTCCGAGAAAGAATTTTGCTCTGTCATCCAGGTTGGAGTGCAGTGGCACGAACACGGCTCATTGCAGCCTCGAACTTCTGGGACAAGGGATCCTCCTGCTTCAGCCTCCCAAATAGCTGGGATTACAGGCACATGTCACCAGCTATGGCTTTTTTTTTTTTTTTTTTTTGAGACTGAGTCTCACTCTGTTGCCAGGCTGCAGTGCAGTGATGCAATCTCAGCTCACTGCAACCTCCACCACCCAGGTTCAAGCGATTCTTCTGCCTCAGCCTCCCAGGTAACTGGGACTACAGGTGTGCGCCACCATACCCAACTAATTTTTCTATTTTTAGTAGAGACGGGGTTTCACCATGTTGGCCAGGATGGTCTTGATCTCTTGACCTTGTGATCCGCCTGCCTCGGCCTCCCAAAGTGCTGGGATTACAGGCGTGAGCCACCGCGCTGACCTGGCTTTTTGTTTGTTTGTTTTTGTTTTTGTTTTGCAGAGATGGGATCTTGCTTTGTTGCCCAGACTAATCTCAAACTCCTGGCTTCAAGTAATCCTCCTGCCTCAGCTTCCCAAAGTGCTGGGATTATAGGCATAAACCACCACACCTGGCTCAAGTAATCTTTTAATGTCTCTCAGTGTAAAAACTAAGGAAACACTTTATCCTCCTCTCACTTTTCCCAGTTGGCATGAATTTATGTACTATCCAAAGTTACACTACGAATAATCAAAAAACATTCTCTCCGAGGAAAATTAAACAAAAGGATTCAGAACTGTTAAAGATTAATATAAAATCATAGGTGCAGCTAGGCACGGTGGCTCACACCTATAATCCCAGCGCTTTGGGAGGCCAAGGCAGGTGGAGCACCTGAGGTCAGGAGTTTGAGACCAGCCTGGCCAACATAGTGAAACTTTTTTTTTTTCTTTTTTTATGAGACAGAGTCTCACTTTGTCTCCCAGGCTGGAGTGCAGTGGTGCAATCTCGGCTCACTGCAACCTTCACCTCCTTGGTTCCAACGATTCTCCTGCCTCAGCCTCCAGAGTAGCTGAGATTACAGGCATGCACCACCACACCCAGCTAATTTTTATATTTTTAGTGGAGACAGGGTTTCACCATGTTGGCCAGGCTGGTCTCAAACTCCTAACCATGTGATCCACCCACCTCAGCCTCCCAAAGTGCTGGGATTATAGGCATGAGCCACTGCTGCACCTGGCCAAAACCCCATCTTTATTAAAAATACAAATATTAGCTGGGTGTTGTGGCAGGCACCTGTAATCCCAGCTACTCAGGAGGCTGAGTCAGGAGAATCTCTTGAACCTGGGAGGTGGAGGTTGCACTGAGCTGAGATCACACCACTGCACCCCAACCTGGGCAACAGAGTGAGACTCTGCCTTAGAAAAATAAATAAATAAAATAAAATAATAGATGCAAAAAATATAGAAAACTAACATTACTGAGTGCTTCCTATATGCCAAGCACTGTACTGAGGGTCTTATATATGTTCTTTTTGATTACATGTGTTAACTTGATTTCTTTTAAATAGAGATGGGGTCTCACTATATTGCACAGGCTGGTCTTGAACTCCTGGGCTCAAGCAATCTGCCTGCCTCAGCCTTCCAAAGCTCTGGGATTACAGGCGTGAGTCACCATGCCCAGTCCTGATTTGATTAATCGTAATAATTTTTTCATCCAATTTACAGAAGTGGAAAGAAAGGGAGTATAAAAACAAATTATAGCAATGTTCACTTAATTTTTTAGCCTGAAAAAGAATAAACAAAAGAGGAGACCTAAGCAACTCTGAATTAATACTTTCTTTTTACATTTTATCTTTTCATTTTTTAAATTGGATCCTATCACCTCTGAAAGAACCAATTATTTCTGAAACTGATAGGCCAAATATAAATGGCTTAAAGACCTAGTTGAATTTGGAGTTGCTGATTTTAGAGTCCTAGATGGAAATCTGATCTTGCTGGGGCTTTTGATCTTTTAGGCCCTTAGCTAAACCTTGGGATTTGGGTCTGGATGTGTTGTTCAACAAATATCCCTAGGAAGTATAAAACTGGTAGATGACCCAGGAGATTGGTAACTAATCCTGGATAGCATCTGTGAGTCTTTGTCACCCTCAGTCTTGCATAGAAGGGCTTTGCTGCCAGGCACAGTGGCTCATGCCTGTAATCCCAGCACTTTGGGAGGTTGAGGCAGGCAGATCACCTGAGGTCTGGAGTTCAAGACCAGCCTGACCAACATGGAGAAACCCTATCTCTACTAAAAATACAAAATTAGCCACGCGTGGTGGTGCATGCCTGTAATCCCAGCTTCCCAGGAGGCTGAGGCAGGAAAATCGCTTAAACCCAGGAGGCAGAGGTTGCAGTGAGCTGAGATCACACCATTGCACTCCAGCCTGGGCAATAAGAGCAAAACTTCATCTCAAAAAAAAAAAAAAAAAAAAAGGAAGGCTTTGCCAAAACAGGTACAGAGCTTAGGCAAAATGGGGAACATGTGGAAGAAGCAGTATTTGGGGATCTAACCACAGAAAACAAAACTTGCATCTCTGTGTGTGCACACTCACGATTGTAGAGTTCTTTGTGTGTGTCTGCTAATCCACACGCATACTGTTCATGTTTGGTCCCTCCTGTCTTACTGTACTACCCTCTACTCCACCATCCCCTGACCTAAATTTTTCCAAGACTACACCTTCCTCCTCCTCCTAGAAAAAATCCACAATAACAACACATGCCAGTGTTTCTCCATGTATGCTTTATATACCAACATCAATAGAATTATCTGAGTATGTCCTGAGCCTACCCTAGACCTACTAAATCAGACCTATTCTCACAGTAGGGACTGAGAATCTATATTTGGAAGTGTTCTTCATAATTTTTTATATACATTAAAATTTATACTGTTGCCCTAGGCAGTTATATCTTTTTATTTTATTTTATTTGAGATAGAGTCTTGCTTTGTCACCAGGCTGGAGTGCAGTGGCACAATCTCAGCTCACTGCAACCTCTGACTCCCTGGCTCAAGTGATTCTCCTACATCAGCCTCCTGAGCATCTGGGATTACAGGCACATGCCACCATGCCCAGCTAATTTTTGTATTTTTAGTAGAGGTGGGGTTTTACCATGTTGGCCAGGATGCTCTCGATCTCTTGACCTTGTGATCCACCCGCCTTGGCCTTCCAAAATGCTGGGATTACAGGTGTGAGCCACTGAGCCCGGCCAGCAGTGATATCTTAATATAGTTTTCCCAAAGTATAAAAGAAATTCCCCTCCCAATATTTTATAACAAACAATTTAAAATATACTGCAAAGTTGAACGAATTTTGTAGTAAATAATTATATTTAGTTGGGAATCATTTAAAGGGAAGATTCTATATTTCCCATGATGACATGATCTATCTCTTCTTTTTTTTTTTTTCCCTCAGGTAGACTGTTATAGCAGACATGATCTATCTCTTATTTCTTCCCATAAAAAAAAAAAAAATTGGGCAGATCAGGCTGGTCATAGAATATAGAACTTACCTTAAGGCTAGTGATCAGATTCCTTGACAAATCTAAGGATCGGAGATTTTTAAAATTTCTGAAGGCATCACCAATGGAATGGATTTTTCCAGCATAAGATCCCTGCAATGAAAGAGACTCCACCAGTTCTGAAAAGAGATCATCAGTAGATATATTATGATCTCTGGTTGGATAAATAGCAGAGTCAGTGAAAGTAGGCCTTTCTTTCTCCCATATCCCAACTGTGAAAGGTCCTACATCCAAGCCTCATAAGATCAGATCTTCTTTTTAAAAGCAGCAATATGATCTAAAATAGTGACACTGAACCTTAGTTTTATAGAGCCCTTGGGTTTTTCTAATTTCCCTGAACAATATACTAAAAGTCTCCAAAAGTTCTCAGAACAAAATTTCAAAAGATATTCAGCAACCCCACTGCTAGGATTTAGCTCTATGGATAATAGCCCACAAAATTTTGCCAGGTTATATAAAATATAGCACAAGGATGTGAATTTCAGAGAGGTTTTAAGATAATAAAAAAATTAAAAAGAAAGAAATAGAAAACTGTCTAAGGTCCATCAGTAGAAAAATACAACTAGACAGCCTAAATAATAATACATTGATACAAAAGGCAATATACTACATTTGTGACCTTGTTCAAGTCACTTAACCTCTCTGTGCATCAGTTGCCTCATCTGTAAAATGGGGGTAACAATGGTACTTAATTCATAAGATGTTATAAGAATTAAATTAATATGTGTATACAAAACATAGAACAGTGAGTGCCTGGCCACAGGGTAAATGCTACACAAGTATTACCATAATACAGCCATTAAAAAGAATGAGTTCGATTTGTAGATGCTCATATGGAAAAATCTCTAAGACATTAAGCGAGGGAAAAATATTTTTTGCATGTATAACTTTATTTAAAGAGAGCGAGAAAGTGAGAGTATGTGTGTGTGTATTCTAGACACACACACACACACACACACACACACACACACGAAGAAGTAGAGGAAAGTCAACTAGACTTCTTTATTGTTTGCGCTTCCGCCCAGGCTGGAGTGCAGTGGCATGATCTCAGCTCACTGCAATCTCTGCCTCCTGAGTTCAAGAAATTCTCCTGCCTCAGCTTTCCAAGTAGCTGTGAATACAGGCGTGTACCACCACACCTGGCTAATTTTTGTGTTTTAGGTAGAGATGGCGTTTCAGCAGGCTGGTCTCAAACTCCTGACCTCAGGTGATCTACCAGTCTTGGCCTCCCAAAGTGCTGGGATTATAGGCATGAGCCACTGAGCCTGGCTGTCAACTAGACTACTAACAGCACTGAAGAGAGGAGAATCTCAAAATTACCAGTACGAACTCACTGGCAAGTGTGGTAGGCCAAGCTGAGAATAGAAACCAAAACTGGATTCTGTAGAACAGAATCCAATTTGCAGATAAGTGCCAGGAGACTGCATTGAAACAAGGTTTTAAGGTGCTAGAGCAGTCCAGGCCCCATAAACTTTATTATTTATTTATTTATTTATTGAGATGGAATCTCACTCTTGTTGCCCACGCTGGAGTGCAGTGATGCAATCTTGGCTCACTGCAACCTCTACCTCCTGGGGTTAAGCAATTCTCCTGCCTCATCCTCCCAGGTAGGTGGGATTAAGGTGTGCACCACCACATCTGGCTAATTTTTTTATTTTTAGTAGAGACGGGGTTTCACCATGTTGGCCCGGCTGGTCTCAAAATCCTGACCTCAGATGATCCACCTGCCTTGGCCTCCCAAAGTGGTGGTATTACAGGCATGAGCCACTGCCCCCAGCTCCCATAAGCTTTAAAAAGTCATAAATCAATTCAGGAAAACTTTCCCAACCTAGCAAGGCAGGACAATATTCAACTCCAGGAAATACAGAGAACACCACAAAAATATTCCTCAAGAAGGCCAACCTCAAGGCACATAATTGCCAGATTCACCAGGGTTGAAATGAAAGAGAAAATACTGAGGGCAGCCAGAGAGAAAGGTCAGGTTACCCATAAAGGGAAGCCCATCAGACTCACAGCAGATCTCTCAGTAGAAACCCTACAAGCCAGAAGAGAGTGGGGGCCAATATTCAACATCCTTAAAGAAAAAAACTTTCAACCCAGAATTTTACATCCAGCCAAACTAAGCTTCATAAGCGAAGGAAAAATAAAATCTTTTGTGAACAAGCAAGCACTCAGAGATTTCATCACCACCAGGCCTGCTTTACAAGAGCTTTTGAAAGAACCACTACAAATAGAAAGGAACAACTAGTATCAGCCTTTCTAAAAAAATACCAAAAAAATAAAGAACATCAACATATTTAAGAAATTGCATCAACTAACGGGCAAACAGCCAGCTAACATTAAATGACAGTATCAAACACACATATATTGTTATTAATTTTAAATTTAAATTGACTAAATCCCTCAATCCAAAGACACAGACAGGCAAAAAAAGCCAAGACCCATTGGTATGCTACATCCAGATCCATCTCACATGCAAGGATACATAAAGACTCAAAACAAAGGGATGGTGAAAAATTTATCAACCAAATGGAGAGCTAAAATAAATAAATAGAAAACAGGAGTTGCAATTTTTGCTGATAAAATAGATTTCAAAGCAATAAAGATCAAAAGAAGCAAAGAAGGATATTACATAAAGATAAAAGGATCAATGTAACAAGAAGAGCTAAAGATCCTAAACATATATGCACCCAATACAGAAATACCCAGATATATAAGACTTACAAAGAGACTTGGACCCCCACACAATAATAGCGGGAGACTTCAACATCAATATTAGATAGATCAATGAGACAGAATGTTAACATCGATATCCAGGACTTGAACTCAGATCTGGAACAAGTAGACTTAATTAACATTCATAGAACTCTCCACTTTAAATACACAAAATATACACTCTTATCAGTACTACATCACACGTATTTACAGGTTTAAATGAAATATTGGTTGGCTGCTTGTTAATTATTTTATTCCCTCATTTTTTTTTTATGTCTCTATTATTAAACACAATTACAGGCATACCCAGTTTTAGACTGCATTCTAGCCCGGGCAATAAAGCAACACCCCTGTTCTCTCTCCCTCTTCCTCTTCCTCTTTCTTCCTTTCCTGTATTCTTTTTCTTTCTTTTTTTTTTTTTTTTAATTCTTTTTCTTCCTTAAAAAAAAAAAAAAAAAAAAAAAAAAGAAACTTCTAACAGATATGGAGAGTTGGGCATTCCTTTCCAGATACAGTGGTCAGTCAGAGCTTCATAAAGATGGTTCTCCCACTGGCAAGGAGCAAAGCCACCTTCTGAGAAGGTCACCCTTTTCTCCTGGGAGTGCAATTTCAGGAAAAAAAAAAAAAAAAAAAAAAAAAAAGTCATAAATCAAAGATCCCTTTCAGGACAAGACTCATACCAGTGAAAAATTAGTGGGAGTAGAATCTACATTGAATGGAGGAGGGACATAGATGAAAAGGAAAGAAAAGGTCCAGATATGAATAGGGGAGGGAAGCAGAGTGGATGGATCTCAGGAAGCATGTCATGTTTTATAGTACCTTGTGAACACAACAGAAGAGGGAGCTCCAAAACCTTGAAACTAAAAAAGCTATTCTGACCCACCTTTCGAGCCACAGAAAAGGATTATAGTCAAATCTTATATGAGGTTATTATTTTTTTAAAGGAGCAGAATGATAATTGTAAAATTAAAATCACTCCAGAAAGATGCATCCACAAATGAAAACTGTAACTTAATGTTTCAAGACAAGCTTAAAAACATCATAGCAATGTAGCAGCTCTCAAAATGTGGTCTCTAAGCCCCTGGAGGTCCCTGAGACATGTACAGGGGTCCATAAAGATAAAACTACTTTTAAAAAAGTATTTTCATAATAATATAAAGAAATTAATTATTTGGTTCAATTCATTCACTTCAGAGGGCAAAAAAAAAAAAAAAA
>NW_022436955.1:10871541-10886371 GCF_009761245.1 Sapajus apella | reverse complement strand
TTTTTTTTTTTTGAGATGGAGTTTCGCTCTTGTTACCCAGGCTGGAGTGCAATGGCGCGATCTCGGCTCACCGCAACCTCCGCCTCCTGGGTTCAGGCAATTCTCCTGCCTCAGCCTCCTGAGTAGCTGGGATTACAGGCACGTGCCACCATGCCCAGCTAATTTTTTGTATTTTTAGTAGAGACGGGGTTTCACCATGCTGACCAGGATGGTCTCGATCTCCTGACCTCGTGATCCACCCGCCTCGGCCTCCCACAGTGCTGGGATTACAGGCTTGAGCCACCGCGCCCGGCCTACAGTATTAACATTTACATTTATGGTATAAGAGCAAAAACTACTGGCACCTTAAGAATGAATCATGGCTGAGTTCAGTGGCTCACGTCTGTAATCCCAGCATTTTGGAGGCCGAGGCAGGTGGATTACTTGAAGTCAGGAGTTCAAGACCAGCCTGGTCAACACGGTAAAACCATGTCTCTACCAAAAATTAGCCAGGCATGGTGGAGCATGCCTGTGATACCAGCTACTCGGGAGGCTGAGGCAGGAGAATTGCTTGAACCCGGGAGGCAGGGGTTGCAGTGAGCTGAGGTCGGGCCACTGCACTCCAGCCTGGGCAACAGGGCAAGACTCTTGACTCAAAAAAATTAAAATAAAATAAAATAAAATGTTGATCTTTATAGTATGTGAATTATATCTTTTTAAAATGCACCTATCTCTACAAAAAAAAGAAAAAGAAAAAATTAGCTGGGCATGGTGGTATGAACCTGTAGTCCCAGCTACTCAGTAGGCAGAGTCAGGAGGATTGCTTGAGCCCAGGAGATTGGGGCTGCAGTCAGCCATGATCATGCCACTGCGCTCCAGCTTGGGCAACAGAATAAGACCCTGTTTAAGAAAAAAAAGCAAAATAAAATAAATAAAATTTTCCTGACTTTGAAGGCAGTGTATTGGTAATTCTGTGGTATGTAATGATCTAACACCTTGTGAGTCTGTTACAATGTGACAAAAGCTAAGGACAATTATGGTTCCATCAATGACTCACAGCATTTCTCATGCCTTTCACTGCGGTCTGTTTTGAAGAGCAGACATTTTCAGAAGGAGCCTGAATTATCATTAAAATGATAAACTGCCACAAAGACAAACATTCTTTAATGATTCACATGAATGCATGTCTTAAGAGGTCATGGATTTGGTTTCTGTGTTTATAAAGAGTGAAGACAAATAAATCAGAGAACAAATCAAACACTGCATAGCATAAATGTCAAGAACAAAATAATGATCTTCCAATTTTAATACATGCGTTACATAACCCCAATGGGCAAAAATTTTCTCTTTGAAAACAGCAAATCAAGTAGTCTCTCTAATGAAAACCATTTACAGCTCATTTGGAAATTGAATTAACAACCTTTAACAAAGCTTGTTTATAATGACAATGAATGTTTCTAATAAATAAAACTTTTTTAAAAAAGACCTCAGGAGTCAACTTGAAAGATCGCCTATTAACTAAATTTAGGATAAATTGAACATCTATTATGATAATAACTATAATGGATTAAAACACACATTGAAATATATTGCTATGGTTTGAATGTTCCGTCCAAAACTCATGATGAAGTATATTAATTTATTCAGAGACAGGGTCTTACTTTGTCACTCAGCCTGGAGTGCAGTGGCACTATCATACTGCACTGCAGCCTCAAACTCCTGGGCTCAGGGGATCCTTCTATTTCAGCCTCCTGAGTAGATGGGACTACAGGTACACACCACCACACCCAGTTAATTTTTACATTTTCTGTAGAGACAGGGTCTTGCTATGTTGCCCAGGCTGGTCTCAAATTCCTGGCCTCATCCTCCTCCCTGGCCTCCCAAAGTGTGTAAGCCACCATGCCCAGCCTTCATGTTGAAATGTAATTGCCAATGTAACAGTATTGGGAGGTGGGGCCTTAAGAGGTGATCAGGTTGTAGGGGCTTCATGCTGTTATTGTGGAGTTAGTTATGGGAGTTAGTTATCCTAATAAAGGAATCAATTCAGTCTTCTCCCTCTCTCTCTTTCTCTTTCTCTCTCTCTCTCTCCCCCCCCCCCCCTCCCCCTCCCTCTCCCTCTCCCTCTCCTTCTCCCTCTCCCTCTCCCTCTCTTCCTCTCCGTCTCTCCCTCTCCCTCTCCCTGTCCCTCTCCCTCTCTCTCTCCCTCTCCCTCTCTCTCCCTCTCATCTCATGCATGCACCTTCTGCCCTTCCACCATGAATGACCCTCACCAGGATGCTGGTACCATGCTCTTGGACTTCCTAGCCTCCAGAACCATGAGCCAAATCAACTTCTGTTCTTTATAAATTACCCAGGCATTCTGTTATGACAACAGAAAAGAGACTAAGACATATATATATGTGTGTGTGTGTGTGTGTGTGTGTGTGTGTATACACACACATATATATATATATTTATTTATTATTTACTTATTTGTTTTGTGAGACTGAGTCTCACTCTTTCATCCAGCATGGAGTGCAGTGGTGCGATCTCAGCTCACTGTAACCTCTGCTTCCTTGGCTTAAGTGATTCTCCTGCCTCAGCCTCCTGAGTAGCTGGGATTACTGGCGCCCATCACCATGGCTGGCTAATTTTTTATTTTTTTTGTATTTTTAGTAGAGATGAGGTTTCGTCATGTTGGCCAGGCTTGTCTTGAACTCTTGATCTCAGGTAATCCGCCCGTGTCGGCCTCCCAAAGTGACTGGGATTGCAGGTGTGAGCCACTTGCCCAGCTCTAAGACATATATTTAAATCGATGAGTTTATAATGGTAGTGAGAAAGCAAAACAGTCCTCACTCGTCACCTTTAGAGAATGCTAAGAAAATAACTCATTATTCTGAAAGCTGGAACATCAGGTGAAAAACATCAAGTTTTATGCTGCCTTTTCTACACAAACTGTACCTCAGGATAAGCAAACAGTTGATGTGAGGAAATTTCTCTTTATAGAAGTATTACAGCTAATGAAGAAGAATTAAAGAAATAGACAATTACCATTTTGCAATCCCTAATGAGTTAACTCAGATAATCATATTCAGTGGCTGATATCACAAAAAGAACACTAGGCACTATATACTTCCTAATATAAACATACACCATTATCTATGAAATCATCTTGCAAACAAAAAAAAAAATCCAACCCAAATCTGATGAAGCCTCATCTAACTACCAATTCATAGGAAGTACAGGGAACATGGGAAAATGTTAGACATGTTAGGAATGCAATGAGCAAAATTCAGGTTATAGTAAACTCTTTCTTCAAAAACAATTGAAAATGCGAGGGGAAAAAAGGGAGAGCCTACAGATCAAATAAGACTTAAGACATATATCAACCAATTGCAATATATGGACCATGTATGGATTCTAATTTTAAAAAATTATAGGACAATTGGAGAAATAAGAACACTAGTTGGATAGTTCGTGATATCAAGAAATTACTGTTCACTTTGGGAGGCTGAGTTGGGTGGATCACTTGAGGTCAGGGGTTCAAAACCAGCCTGGCTAACATGGTGAAACCCCGTCTCTACTAAAAATACAAAAAAAATTAGCCTGGTATGGTGGCACACACCTTAAATCCCAGCTACTCGGGAAGCTGAGGGAGGAGAATTGCTTGAACCCGAGAGGCAGAGCCTGCAGTGAGCCAATATCATGCCACTGCATTCCAACCTGGGCAACAGAGGCAGACTCCTTCTCAAAAACAAAACAAAACAACAAAAAAAAGAAATTACTATTAAATTTTTTAGGTTGCATATGTGATTTTTTAAAAAGTGTTCTTATCTTTTAAAAATACATACTGGCCAGGTGCTGTGGCTTGCGCCTGTAATCCAAGCTTTTAGGGAGGCTGAGTCGGGTGGATCACTTGAGGTCAGGAGTTCGGGACCAGCCGGACCAACATGGCAAAATCCCGTCTCTACTAAAAATACAAAATTAGCTGCGCATAGTGGTAGGCACCTGTAGTCCCAACTACTTGGGAGGCTGAGGCAGGATAATCACTTGAAATGGGGAGGCAGAGGTTGCAGTAAGCTGAGATCGTGCCACTGCACTCCAGCCTGGGTGACAGAGCAAAACTCTATCTGAAAAATAATAAATAAATAAAATACACACTGAAATATTAATAGAGGAAATCATATACTTGGGATTTGCTTCAAAATAGTTATAGGGGGTTGGGGTTGGGTGGAGGATAGGTGAAGTATACATGAAATAAGCTTGGCCATGAATTTATGATAAATGTTGAGGTAGGGTAATGGAGTTCATTATTCTGTTATCTCTACTCTTGTATATATTTGAAAATTGCCACAATATAAAATTGTAAAATAAGTGATATATGCGTATATATGTAGAGAATATTTCTGGAAAGCTATCCAAGATACTGATAACAGCAGTTGCCTTTGGGAAGCAGAACTAGGCCTATGAGACAGGGACGGCGGAGTCAAAACTTACTTCTCACTGTACAATTATTATATTACCCATAGAATAAATTGCATTATTTTAATAGTCAAAATGAGCAAATAATTATATATATTTCCCCTCTCTACCAAATAATTAATCACTAGACTGCCAACATGCTCTAGTATATCCTGTTCTGGTATAACTCTTGACTGCACAACATATGCTTGCTTCAGCTACCATCCATTTCTGTAGTCTCCTTTACAGCCAAACATTTCAGCAAAAGTTCTTACTTTCACTGTCTCCTCCCTTCATATTTTTTTCATACCACTCCAATCTGGTTTCACTCTTCCCCACTCTCCCAAAACTCCCCCTGTCAAAGTCACCAGTGAATTCCATGTTGCTAAATCTAACAGGCACTCTGCATTTAACTTGCTCAGCCTGTGAATAGCATTTGGCAGAGTTGACCATTGCTCTCTCCATACGCTACCCCTTCTTAAATTCTAAGATACCACATTCTTCCTCCATTCAACCTCTAAACATAGAACTATTCCAAAATTGAGTCTTAAGCTTTCTTTCTCTTCTCCATCGACATTCTCTAGCTGAGTTCATTCACTCCTGTGGCTTTAAATGCCATCTATTGCTAATGTCTCCAAAACTTACATCTCTAACCCTGACCTCTCCTCTGAGATCCAGACCCATATATCCAACTGCCTACTTAGTACCTTACACTTGGATGTCTAATAGGCTTATTTTATTTTACGTTTTGAGAGAGAGTCTCGCTGTGTAGCCCAGGCTGGAGTGCAGTAGCGCAATCTCGGCTCACTGCAACCTCCGCCTCCAGTGTTCAAGCGATTTTCCTGACTCAGCCTCCAGAGTAGCTAGGATTACAGACACGTGCCACCACGCCCGGCTAATTTTTGTATTTTTAGTAGAGACGGGGGTTTCACCATGTTGGCCAGGCTGGTCTCAAATTCCTGACCTCAGGTGACCCACCCGTCTAGGCCTCCCAAGGTGCTGGAATTACAGGCGTGAGCCACCGCGCTCGGCAGTTCTGTCACCTGCCGCAGGATCTCCCTGTTCACTTTGTTTCTCCTACTCTACTTCTCACTCCCTTCTTCTCTCTCAATTCCTCGGGCTCTGCCCCAGACTCCCCCGTTACTTCAGTTCCTCCACCTCCACCTCCCTGTAACCTTCTGCCTCAAGTTACCCCTCCTCAGCCTCAGGTACTGCTCCTCTGTGGTTCGCTCGCCTCTATTTCAGGTTCCCCTGCTTCCTCTTCAGTTTTCTTCCCACAGCTTCTGACCCTACGTTCCCGGTCCAGACCCTCCCGGCCAGACCCTACCCGGTTGCTCCAAGGTCAGCGCCCCCAGGCGGCGGATGCCTTCCTCGTCCAGCTCCCACTGTTCCGCCATACCCGGCCGCCGCTCGCCTGTCGCCGCCCGCGGGACGGCCAGGTGCGGGCCAGGCCCCGCCCACGGCCCCGCCCCGCCCCCCCGCGCGCCGCCGCGACCCCGGGAGCCGTTATTACCCGGGTCACGCGCCCGCCCGCCCGCAGCTGGAGCCGCGACCATGGTACGGACTGGCGGGGGCGCCAAAGGCACCAAAGCGGCGAATGGGAGCCGCCGTTGTGGCCCATGATTAGGGCTACCGTGTTCGAGACCTTGCTCTGGGGCATGGGGGAGAGAGAGGGGTCCTCAGCTGGGAAGGATTTGGGGGGCTGGCTCTGAGGAGTTAGAAAAACGCGCTGTCTTGAGGGATGAAGTGTTCTGGCTCTGAGGATGTGGGGGACTCCCTGTCTGAAAACTGGGGGGGGGGGGTGCCAGTTTGACCGGGTGAAGGTCTTCATATCTCAGCGCTGGGAGATGCTGACTCTGGGGCAAGGCGAGGGTGTGTGTTGGGGGGGATCCAGATCTGAAGGATTGGAGTGTGAGGACAGCTCTCTAAGGCATGATGGGGAGCTCCAGATCTGAAAGGTTGGCAATCTTGGCTCTGAGGAGTTCAGGTCCTGTCTTTAGAGCATGAGGTGTTCTAGCTCCAGAAATTGACTTGGACGGGCTGGGCTCAGTGGCTCACACCTGTAATCCCAGCACTTTGGGAAGCTGAGGTGGGCGGATCACCCAATTCGAGACCAGCCTGGCCAACATGGGAAACTGTCTCTACTAAAAATACAGAAGTTAGCTGAGCGTGGTGGCACGGCCTGTAGTCCCAGCTACTTGGGAGGCTGAGGCAGGAGAATTGCTTGAACCCGGAAGGTGGAGGTTGCGGTGAGCCGAGATCACATCGCTGTACTCCAGCCTGGGCGACCTGAGCGACAGAGCCAAAAAAAAAAAAAGGAAAAAAGAAAAGAAAAGAAATTGACTTGGGAGAGAGGGATCAACGTGGCGTGGGAAAAAGAGAAGCTCTTTGGGAATAGGGTGGGGATGAATGCTTTAGGACTACCCTGTTTCCTGAAGTAAGTTTGGCAAGAGGCCTTTTGTCTTGTAAGCACCACAGGTCCCCCTAAACTTGCCTGTGACTGAGGACTGTCCCCAGGCTGGGATAGCTATGCACTAACCAACCCCTGAGCAGTCTTTGGGAAAGAACAGTCACATCCCTAATCCTTACCCTCACTCCAGTAGTCACCTCTTAAGAGCCCACCTGTGGATGGGACGTGTGTAAGAAGGGAGTGTGAACTCTTGAGCCAGGACCCTCTTGTCACACCCTATCCTTAACAAGAAAAGAAGAACTGAACCAGATCTGGGGCTCACCTTCGAGAAGTAGGTTTTCTTTGGCATCCAACATCTGCACACTCTGAGCACCCCCACTGAGTTCTCAGCCACCTTTAAGAACAGAAAGCAGAATCAAGAGTTCTTCCTTGTATATTTATGCTTTCTAGTCTAGGTGGGACCCTTAGTCACTTTGTTTGTCACATTCAGCCTTAGCCTGAACATGAACTTTTAGAAGGGCTGGGACTTAGAATCCTAGATAAGCTCATTAGATTGGCTTTTCTGGCTCTGCTTCTGTCAGTTATGTAATCATTTCACAATTTGTCATCTTTCTCTTAATACTTCCTTTAAGTCTTCTAGTCTCAAATGTGGCATATGTAATTGCCCCTCTTTATGTCTGAATATTTAGACTAGGCTTGCTGTGGGAGAGATGGACCCCATCCCATTCTTTCTTGCATGGATTTATTTTCCTTCCTTAGCTGTTAGAATAGGAAATGCAGGTTCTTTTTGGAACAGGGAGCTTTTCCTCTCTTAAGTAATCATCTTTTACTTTAACACACTTTTCCCCCATGAAAGTCTTCATGCAATTTTATAAACATTCAGAAAGACTGAAAGAATTGTACAGTGAGCACCACATATCCACCACCTACATTCTACAATCAACATTTTGCTTATATTTGTTTTATCACATGTCCATCTAGCAATCCTTCTATCTGTTCATCAATCTCTTATTTTTTTATTTATTTCAAAATAAGTTACAGATATCAGTACATTGAGTCTAATCACTTCAGCATACATAATTTTTATTAGAATTTGATATTGTTTTATGGTTCTTAGGTAAAACTTTATAGACTATTTACTATCCTTTAAAAAATGCTTTTACAAGGTAGTGTCCTTTATATTTTAAAATTTGAGATGGATAGTTTATATGTTTGATGGCTCTCTACTTTTCCATTATATTAGTAAACTAGGTCATCTTGAAGCAAAGTAGACAATTCACTTATAAATAGATGAACTTAAATTTTATTTTTCTAACAACGTCTTGTCCAGCAGATGAACAGATGACCTTAAACTTTTAACAATGAGCTAAGGAAGGTTAATGATCTTTGCTGCCTTTGTGTATATGAAAAGTTATCTATAGCATTCATCCCCCAATAATGTAATGTCTCTGCAAGTAAGATCCCAAGATAGTTCTGCATGTGCTCCATGAAATGGACAGTACCTCATCTATTTTTGTTACAGATTTATTGAGATATAATTCACATACCATACAATTCACACATTTTAATGTGTACAATTCAGTAGGTTTTAGTATGTTCAGAGTTGTGTAACTCTTACCACAATCAATTTTAGAACATTTTCACCATCTCCAAAAGAAATCCCATACACATTAGTAGTCGCACCCCATCTCCCCATAGCCTCTCCAGCCCTAGGCAACCACTAATCTATTTTCTATCTCTAGAAATTTGCTTTGTCCACACATTGCATATGGACGGAATCATATGTGATTTTTTTGTGTTTGGCTTTTCTTTGGCATAATGTTTCAAGGTTCATCCATGTTGTTATCATGTGTCAGTACTTCATTCCTTTTTATTGTTTATTTTTATTTTTCGTTTGAGATGGAGTTTTGCTCTTGTTGCCCAGACTGGAGTGAAATGGCACACTCTCCACTCACCGCAACTTCCGCCTCCCGGGTTCAAGCAATTCTCCTGCCTCAGCCTCCCGACTAGCTGGGACTACAGGTGCTGCCACCATGCCCAGCTAATTTTTGTATTTTTAGTAGAGCCGGGGTTTTACTATGTTGGCCAGGCTGGTCTCGAACTCCTGACCTCATGATCTATCCACCTCGGCCTCCCGAGGGATTACAGGTGTGAGCCACCACTCCCAGCCTATTTTTTATTTTTTTAGAGACATGCCTCACTCTGTTACCCAGGCTGAAGTGCAATGGTATGATCATAGCTCACTGCAGCCTCAAACTCCTGGGCTCAAGCGAATCTCCTGCCTCAGCCTCCCAAAGTGCTGGGATTACAAACTTGAACTACCATGTTCATCCCATTCCTTCTTATTGACAAACAATATCCCAGAGTATGGATATACTACATTTTGTTTACTCATCTGTCAGTTGATGAACTTTAGGTTTATTTCCACCTTCGGCTATTATGTTCTATGAAATCGTCTAGAAATTTTAGTGGGGACACATGTCTTTATTTCTCTTAAGTATACACCTAGGAGTGGAATTGCTGGCTCATAGAATAACTCCATGCTTAACGTTTTCAGGACCCATCAAACTGTTTTTCAAAGCACCTGCACCATTTTACATCTCCACCAGTAGTGCATGGGTGTTCCAGTTTCTTTGTCGACACTTGTTACTATCTATTGTTTTCATTCTAGCCATACTAATGGGTGTGAAGTAGTATTTCATTGTGGGTTTTGATTTACATTTCTCTGATGACTAAGGATGTCGAGCATCCTTTTTTGTGCTATTGGTCATTTCTATATATTCTTTGAAGAAATATCTACTTAGATGCTTTGCCAATTTTTAAATTTTGTTATTTGTCTTTTTCTTATTGAGTTTAAGAATTCTTTATATATTCTAGAAATAAGTTCTTTATCAGAAAAATGATTTGCAAATATTTTGTTCCATTCTGTGGGTTATCTTTTCACCTTGATGATGCCCTCTAAAGTGCAGAGGTTTTTAAATTTTGATGAAGTTCCATTTATCTAGTTTTTTGGTCACTTTTGCTTTTAGTGTCACATCTAAGAAAGTTTTGCCTACTCCAAGGTCAGGAAGATTTTCTAGTTTCTTCTAACAATTTTATAGTTTTAGGTCTGTGATTCTCTTGAAGCTAATTTTTGTGTATGGGGTGAGATGGGGTCCAACTTTATTATTATTGTTGTTATTATCTTTTATACATATGGATGGGCAGTTAGCCCAGCACCATTTTTTATAAGGACTATTCTTTATCCATTGAATAATGTTGGATCCCTTATCAAAATTCAATTGATCATAAATGTAAGGGTTTTATTCTGTACTCTCAATTCTATTCCACTTATCTTTATATTTATCCTTATGCCAGTAGCATACTGTCTTGATTGTTCTAGCTTTGCAATAAGTTTTAAAAATGGGTGATGTGAGGGCAATCTGGCTGTGACATCTGTCACTCCATTGATTGCCAGGGTTGATCTGGCTGATCTGGCTGGCTAGGCAGGTATCCACTTCTTCCCACACTGCTCCACATGCATCCCTCCTGAAGCTGCGTGCTCAGTCAGAGGACAACCACCCTGATAAAGCAGGACCAGTCTTCAGTCAAGGGTATATGAGTAGCTGCTCTTCCTAGCTAGAATCTCCAAACAAGCTCTCAAGGCCCATTGTAGGAGAATGTAGAGTAGTCAAACTTCCAAGATTTCAGACACATCCAAATGAGGCGCTGCATGTGACAGTCTGCCTTTAAAAAAAAAAGTGGGAAATATGACTTCTTAAACATTGTTCTCCTTTTTTCAAGACTGTTTTAGCAATTCTGAGTCCCTTGTATTTTCGTATGAATTTTAGCATCAGCTTTTCAATTTTTGCAAAAAGTCAGGATTTTCACAGAGACTGTGTCGAATTTGTAAATCGATTGGGAGACTATTGCTATTGCCATCTTAATGATATTAAATCTTCCAGTCCATGAGGATCGATATTTTTTTCATTTATTTAGGTCTTTTAAATTTGCAACAATGTTTCGAAGTTTTCAGTGTACATTATTTCATTCTTTTGTTAAAATTGAATTGTTTTCTTAATTTCACTTTCAGATTGTTCACTGCTAAAATATAAAAATACAATATTTTTAAATGTTGCTCTGCATCTTTCAACCTTCTTGGGCTCATTTGTTTGATGTTTTTGCTTTTCTTTTGAAACAGGGTCTTGCTCTGTCAGGCCAGAGGACAGTGGCACAATCATAGCTCACTGCAGCCTCGAACTCCTGGTCTCAAGCCATCTTCCCACCTCAGGCTCCTAAAGTGCTTGGATTATAGGTGTGAACCACCATTCCTGGCCTGGACACATTTCTAATAGTTTTCTGGTGAATTCCTTAGGATTTTTTATGTATAAGATCATGTCATCAGCAGAGAGAGAGAGTTTATTTCTA
Organism: Sapajus apella; assembly: GCF_009761245.1. Taxonomy (NCBI): domain Eukaryota; kingdom Metazoa; phylum Chordata; class Mammalia; order Primates; family Cebidae; genus Sapajus; species Sapajus apella. Next base: position 10,875,135 of record NW_022436955.1, on the reverse strand, counting down.
CCTTATCAATCTGGATGCTTTTTTATTTCTTTTTCTTGCATAGATCTCTTTTTCGTTCCCCTTTTAGGAGGAGTCTGGCATGTCTCATGAATCAGCAGAGGACTTATTTCATTTTAACGTAGGGGGCTGGCATTTCTCAGTTCCCAGAAGCAAACTCTCTCAGTTTCCAGACTCCCTGCTGTGGAAAGAGGCTTCAGCCTTGACCTCTTCAGAAAGCCAGAGGCTATTTATCGACAGAGATGGTTCCACATTTAGGCACGTGCATTATTACCTCTACACCTCCAAACTCTCCTTCTCCAGTTGTGCAGAACTGAACTTGCTGTATGAACAAGCATTGGGTTTGCAGCTGATGCCTTTGCTGCAGGTAAGATGCTCTTGTTTTCCGGGAGTGGTAGATGAGTAACATGACTTTACATCACTAAATGTTGTTTCCTTTTATATGTTGGTTGCTGAGATGACCCTCTTAACAGGCAAATGTAATAAATGTGTTAAAGTAATAAATAAGTTCCTTATCAGTATAAGGGTAAGAAGGAAAAAAAGTAATATAAACAATGCACTGAAATTACCTGTTTTTGTCTTTTTGAGACAGGGTGTTTATTGCAATCACAGCTCATTGAAACCTCCACCTCCCAGGCCCAATGATCCTTCCACCTCTCACCTCAGTCCCTCTGAGGAGCTGGGAACACAGGTGCATGCCACCAGGCCTGGCCAATCCTTTCCATTTTTTGTAGAGAAGGGGTCTCCCTATGTTGCCCAGATTGGTACTGAACTCCTGGGCTCAAGTGATCCTCTCTAACTGGCCTCCCTAAGTGCTCCCTTGGCCTCCCTAAGAGCTGAGATTCAGGCATGAGCCACCACACCCAGCCTACATGTTCTTAATAAAGGATTTCATCCCAATTGTGCTTTAGTTATACTAGCAGCCACCATGGACCCAGGATGGGATTTATTATCCACTGAGAGGGTGCCCTTGGCTCTTGAAAATCCTATATTAAGCTGCTTCTTGTTTTTGTTTTTTGAATCTTAAAAGGAGAACACTTTAGGCATTTTAGGATTGCTATGTACATGTCTGAGATTTAAAATCTAAAAGATTTATCAAGAATATCACCTCTCATTGTGGCTGTTAGGTACATAACATGCATTTACAGCAAAGCAAAAAGTTCTTATCCTGGGCCACATGTTGAGAGTGAAAAAAAAAGTCCTGGGGGCCGGATGCGGTGGCTCACGCCTGTAATCTCAGCACTTTGGGAGGCTGAGGCGGGTGGATCATGAGGTCAGGAGATTGAGACCATCCTGGCTAACACCATGAAACCCCACCTCTACTAAAAATATAAAAAATTAGCCAAGCATGGTGGCACATGCCTGTGGTCCTAGTTACTCAGGAGGCTGAGGTAGGAGAATAGCTTGGACCCAGGAAGCGGAGGTCGCGGTGAGCAGAGATTGTGCCACTGCACTCCAGCCTGGGCAACACAGTAAGACTTCATCTCAAAAAAAAAAAAAGTTCTATAGAATCTTTCCTTTGCCATCACTTCTTTGTTTTCAAAGAAACTTTTTTATTATTATTATAAGAACTCTAAATACCTTTACTTATAAACCATTAAAGTACCACCAAAAAATATTACCTTTCTTTCCTAATTTTTCTCCAAGCGACAGAAATGATTTCCGTGGCTGATCTTAAGTAGTTTATTCTGTAGTTTTTGAATAATTCTTTTTAACCTGGAAAAACTAAATATTACGACTGGGAAGGACCATTGACCATCCTCCATATTAATCCCACTGTCTGGACAAGGTGTTTATTCCATCTGTATCAGCACTAACCCAACAAGCTGCAGTGCAGCTCAGCGTACCACCAACTGTACCTCAACACATTTTAGAAGAAAATTGGGATAAACCATTTTATCTGGGCCATGAGAACATTTCATAGTGCATGTTTTTATGGATGCTTCTTACTAAATAATTCAGTGTTTTCTCTTAAAAGTCATTCTATGTTTAGAAATCAAAACTTCTTTTTTTTTTTTTTTTTTTTTTTTGAGATGGAGTTTTACTCTTGTTTCTCAGGCTGGAGTGCAATGGTGTGATCTCCATTCACTGCAACCTCTGCCTCCCAGGTTCAAGCGATTCTCCCGCCTTAGCCTCCTGAGTAGCTGGGATTACAGGCACCTGCCACCACACCTGGTTAATTTTTGTATTTTTAAGTAGAGATGGGGTTTCACTGTGTTGGCCAAGCTGGCCTCAAACTTCTGACCTCAGGTGATCCACCTGCCTCAGCCTCCCAAAGTGCTGGGATTACAGGCATGAGTCACTGTGCCTGGCCTAAAAACTCTTAACATTTTCTCAGGCAAATTGTTGTATTTTTTCTTTTTCTTTTTCAAGGCTACCCTCTTGAATTTAACTTTTTTTTTCTACTGCCCCAGGAATGGAGTATTAGAATTGTTTACAAGTGGCTTCAAAACCACTTAAATGGTCTGGCATGACAGGATTGCTGATGACTCTATGCCAAGGCATCATTTTGTGGTAGAAGGGAGGGAATAACTTGCATGTTGCAGAAAATCAGAGATCAAGGCAATTATTTTAAGAACCATTTTAAGGAATACAAGCCTATTGTACAGTGTATTAGGCCCTTTAACCCCTTTGCTGTCTTCACTTCCCAATCAATATATTGAGGAAGCAGCTTCTTTTTTTTTTTTTTTTGAGGGGTCTAGCCCTGTCCCTGGCTAGAGTACAGTGGCATGATCTCAGCTCACTGCAACCTCCGCCTCCTAGGTTCAAGCGATTCTCCTGCCTCAGCCTTCCAAGTAGCTGGAATTACAGGCTTGCACCACCACACCCGGCTAATTTTGTATTTTTAGTAGAGACAGTGTTTCACCATGTTGGTCAGGCTGGTCTTGAACTTCTGACCTCGTGATCTGCCCACCTCGGCCTCTCAAAGTGCTGGGTTACAGGCATGAGCCACCGCACCCAGCCAGAAGCAGCTTCTAAATGGGAGGCTGCACCCTAGAAGCCAATGAGTTGGTCCAGTTCCAAAGTTCTGCGTTGTGTAAGCAGAAGTATTTAAACAATCATGTGAATCTGCCTCCTTAAAAAAGACTGTAAAACAAATGCTTGCACTCTGGAAATGGTGTTTTCAAAGAAATAAATATTTGAGTTGGCCCAACTGAAATGGTGTTTATTTCTTGAAGCAGAGTGTAAATACAGCTGGGAACCAACAGCCGCCTCAAGCTGATCGACAGCTTCACACATTTCCACTGTTTTTCCACTGCTAAGGCCTATCAGATACTCCGATTTTTGACTAAATGACCAAATGCTTTGCTTGGAGAAATTGGAGTTTGCCAGTTCTTAGTCTCTAGACCCTACTCAGGCAGCCCAACATAATGCATTCACCCAGTATTTACAAAGATTATTCTGGGTTCCAGACATTATTCCTGTGGGCTTTGGAAAGGGAAAACATAGGATGATCCACTAAAAGTATAATATGAGCCATGTATGTGAGCCACATATGTAATTTTTTTTTCTGTTTTTTGCCTGAACATAGCTGTAAACTGTTCAGAGACACATATGTAATTTTAAATTTTCTTTTTTTTTTTTTTTTTTTTTTTT
>NW_022436955.1:10868101-10871441 GCF_009761245.1 Sapajus apella | reverse complement strand
GCCTCCTGAGTAGCTGGGATTACAGGCACGCGCCACCATGCCCAGCTGATTTTTTTTTGTAGTTTTAGTAGAGACGGGGTTTCACCGTGTTGACCAGGATGGTCTCGATCTCTTGACCTCGTGACCCACCCGCCTCGGCCTCCCAAAGTGCTGGGATTACAGGCGTGAGCCACTGCGCCCGGCCAATTTTAAATTTTCTAAAGCTGCATGTAAAACAGTAAAAAGAAACAGGTGACATCAATTTAATAATATATTATTATATTCAAAATGTTAACTATATATTCAAAGTATTCAATATATTCACAATGTTATTTCAATATTTAGAAATTGAGAAAATTTACATTCTTTGTGATGTGTTCGAAATTGAAATCCGTTATGTGTTTTATACATATGGCACATTTCAAATTCAGACTGTCACATTTCTTTTTTTTTTTTTTTTTTTTTGAGACAGAGCCTCACTCTGTCATCCAGGCTGGAGAGCAGTGGCGTTATCTCGGCTCACTGCAACCTCTGTTTCCTGGTTCAAGTGATTCTCATACCTCAGCCTCCCACGTAGCTGGGATTACAGGAATGCACCACCACGCCCAGCTAATTTTTGTATTTTTAGTGGAGATGGGGTTTTGCCATGTTGGCCAGGCTGGTCTCAAACTCCTAGTCTCAAGCAATCGGTCCACCTCGGCCTCCCAAAGTACTGGGATTACATATGTGAGCCACTGTGCCTGGCCTCAGACTGTCATATTTCAAGTAGTCAATAATCACATGTGGCTAGTGGCTATCATATTAGGCAGCATATATCTAAACTGTTCTAAACTGTTAGTACTCCTCACTAAAGAGTCCTTCAGATTTAGCCCCTAACGATAAAAATGGGACTTTGCCTCCTGCTAACTAAGGTTCCCATGCACTCAATAAATGCAGATCCTACTCAGAATTATCTGTGACATGGTAGGCTTTGATGGAAAGCCATGTAGAATGACCAACCAGCAGCACAGATGGGAAGCTTCTAGAGGACAGGCACCCAGGCTCACGCTGCTACACTTCTCTTTACCCCTCCCCATTCCCCAAACCCCTCAATTCCACCTGCCCACCTAACTCCCACCCCTAGCCTGTAGTTGTGGCCTCCAATGATACACTTGATGCTTATTAGTGTCTTATTGTGTATTGAGCACCAAACTTATACCAAGCTCTGGAGATACAGGAGTGAACCCTATAGCTATACAATGTCAGGTAGACATAAATGCTAGGAAGACAATTAAACCAGTGCTTCCTGTGTAATAATGAAGGAGGAGGGCATTTCTGTATTCCAGGACTTCTTGGAATTTCAGATTGTATTTATATAATTTTTTTTGTAGTTTTTGTTTATTCAATCCGTCTTTTAAACAAATGTATATTGCTACATTTTCCCCAGTATATCATTGTTTTACTGTCCTTATAGCACTGTAATTTAGTTGAAAGAATAAAACATTTATATCAAATCTGCTTGTCTTTTAATGTTCAGATGGGTAGTATGTGGCAAGAAGGGTAAGGGGATAGCAAGTGACTGAAGCCAGGGAAGTGACTCTTGTATTGAGTGATCAGAGGTGGGGCATGGTGTCTCACACCTGCAATCTCAACACTTTGGGAGGCCAAGGCAGGAGGATCTCTTGAGCCCAGGACAAGACCAGCCTGGGCAACATGGCAAAACCCCATCTCTACAAAAAAAATTTTTTTTTAATTAGCCAGACGTGGTGGTGCGTGCTTGTGGTCCCACCTACTCAGGAAACTGATGTGGGAGGATCAATTGAGCCCAGGAGTTTGAGGCCACAGAGAGCCATATTTTCATCACTACACTTCAGCTGGGGTGATAGAGCTAGACCTTGTCAAAAAAAAAAAAAAAATCAGTGATCAGGCAGCAGGCCTCACTGACAAGGCAACATTTGAGCAGAAATCTGAATGAAAAAGGGACAAGGCATGCAGGTATCTGGGGAAAGAACTTCCAGGCATTAGGAATAGTTAGGCCAGACACGGTGGCTCATGCCTGTAATCCCAGCACTTTGGGAGTCCGAGGTGGGTGGATCACTTGAGGGCAGGGTTGGAGACCAACCTGACCAACATAGAGAAACCCCATCTCTGCTAAAAAACACAAAAATTAGCTGGACATGGTGGCTCATGCCTGTAATCCCAGCTACTCTGGAGGCCATGGCACGAGAATCGCTTGAACCAGGGATGTGGAGGTTGCAGGGAGCTGAGATTGTACCACTGCACTCCAGCTTAGGCAACAGAGTGAGACTGTTTCAAAAAAAAAAAAAAAATAGTTAAACGCTACTGGTTAAAGTGGCTCTTTGGCCCACCCGGAGGCCATTGCAAAGTGCAGTGAGAGGTAGGGAGATGTCAAAGGTAGATGATAAGGTCAGAAGAAACCAGATCTTGCAGAACCTTGAAAGCCATGGTGAAGACACAGGATTTATTCTAAATCTTATAGGTAGCTGTTGGAGGCTGAGGCAGGAGGATTGCTTGAAGCCAGAAGTTTGAAACCAGCCTGGGCTACAAAAAATTAAAAAAGAAATTTAGCTAGGGTTATGGCTCATGCCTATAGTCCCAACTACTTGGGAGGCTGAGGCAGGAGGATCACTTGAGCCAGGGAGGTTGAGGCTGCAATGAACCATGTTTGCAGCACTCCAGCCTGGGTGACAAAGCAAGACTTTCTCTCTCTCTCTCTCTCCCCACTACCTCTCTCTCTGTCTCTGTCTCTCTCTCTCTCTCTCTCTCTGTCTCTCTCTCTCTCTATATATATATATAGATATAGATATATAGATAGATAGATATTCTAATATATATATTATGCTAAGTGAAAAAAGCCATCATATCAGCTAAGTGAAAGAAACAGTCCCATTGTATGATTCTATGTATGTAAGATAGACACAGCTGGGTGCAGTGGCTCACACCTGTAATCTCAGCACTTTGGGAAGTCGAGGTGGGTGGATCACTTGAGCTTAGGAGTTCAAGACCATTCTGGGCAACATGACAAAACCCATCTCTACAATAAATAAATAAAATAAAATAGCACCATATATTGTATGATTCTACTTATCTAAAATGTGCAGAATAGGCAAATTTATAGAGACAGAAGGTAGATAAGTGTCTTCCTAGGGCTGGGACTCAGGGTAGGAAGGATGGGTGAGTGAGAATGGAGAATGAGCAGTGACTGTTAATGAGTACAGGGTTTCTTTTAGGGGTATTGAAATAGATTGTGGTATGGTTGCCTTGATTCTGTTAATAGACTAAAAGCCACTGAACTGCATGCTTTAAATGGGTACGTTTTATAGTATGTGAAAGAAAGAAAGAAAAAGAAATAGAAGAAAGA
>NW_022436955.1:10778970-10868001 GCF_009761245.1 Sapajus apella | reverse complement strand
TAAGGAAAGAAAGAAAGAAAGAAAGAAAGAAAGAAAGAAAGAAAGAAAGAAAGAAAGAAAGAAAGAAAGAAAGAAAGAAAGAAAGAAAGAAAAAAAAAGGGAAAGAAAGAAAGAAAGAAAGATTGAGACGGAGGGAGGGAGGAAGTAGCTGGGCACAGTGGCTCACACCCGTAATCTCAACACTGAGGTGGGAGGATCACCTGAGGCCAGGAGTTTGAGACCAGGCTGGGCAACATAACAAGACATCATCTCTACAAAAAATTTAAAAATTAGCCAGGCATGGTAGCATGTGCCTGTAGTCTCAGCTACTCAGAAGGCTCAAGCAGGAGGATCATATGAACCCAGGAGTTCAAGGCTGTAGTGAGCCGAGATTTCACCACTGCATCCTAGCCTGGGTGATGGAGCAAGACCTTCTCTAAAAAAAAAAAAAGAAAAGAAAAAAGAATGAAAGATCATTGGCTGCTGGCTTAACCTTAGATCAAGAATCTGCAAATTACAGTCCATGGATGACATTCAGCCACTATCTTTTTTGTAAAGCTCGTGAGCTTAGAATGGCTTTTACATTTTTAGATGGTTGAAGAAACATCAAAATTATTTTGTGCTATGTAAAAATCATATGAAATTCAAATTTCAGGCCAAGCACCGTGGCTCACACCTGTAATCCTAATACTTTGGGAGGCCAGGGCAGGGGAATAACCTGAGGTCAGGAGTTCAAGACCAACCTAGCCAACATGGTGAAACCCCGCCTCTACTAAAATACAAAAATTAGCGGGGCATAATGGCTGGTGCCTGTAATTCTAGCTACTCAGGAAGCTGAGATGAGAGAATCACTTGAACCTGGGAGATTGTGATTGCAGTGAGCTGAGATCGCACTACTGCACTCCAGCCTGAGTGGCTAAGACTCCATCTCAAAAAAAAAAAAAAAAAAAAATCAAATTTCAGTGCCATTAATAAAGTTTTATTGGAAAACAGCTATGCTCATTTGTTTATGTGTTGTCTATGGCTGCTCTCAAGCTACAACACAGAGGTGAGTAGTTGGGTTGACAGAGACCATGTGGCTAGCAAAGCCTAAAATATTTACCGTCAGGCCTTTTACAGAAAAAAACTTGCCGACCCCTGGCCTGGACTAAGCAGAGCAAGGGAGAAAGCAGACAGACCAGTTAAGAGGCCCCTGTAGTATCCAGATGAAAGATAATGGTGGTTTGGTCTATGGTGGTAATAGTGGTGTTAGAGGTGTTCAAACTCTGAATATGTCTTGCTGACAGTGTTTGCTGATGAATCAAATATAGGGTGAGAGAGAATGGACAACTCTTTTGTTTCTCTCCTGAGCAACCAGATGAACGGTGGATTTTGAAGGATGTGTACACAGGCTTAGGGGGAAAAATCAGGAGTTAGGATCCGAACATTGCTGATTTTGAGAGAAAATGAAATGGCAATAAAACCATTCAAGTGAAGGTGGTTGGGAGGCACTGGATGTACAGGTTTGGAATTCATGGAAACAGGCCTAGAAATAAAAATTTGGGAGTCATCAAAGCTGATAACGTAAATCTATAAACCTGGATGTTTTGGAATACTGTATATTGTTTATAGGGGAAATACAAAGTAGTCATTATAGGTCTATACATTAATATCACAGGGCTTCCTAGAACTTCCTGCGTAATTTGGGAAGGCCACTTTACCTAAATGTAAACTGATCTGAGCCCTTCACATCCACCAGCCTGAGAGGGAGTCACAGCTGCAGGGTGTGGCATTTCCCTTCAGGGTCATTCACCAGGGTTTAAAGTTCATGGCAAATTATTGATTCTCTTTTACTTTCCCCCTGAAGTACACACTGAGGACAGTATGTTGACAGGACATGCTACTTGTGTTTTGTTTTTCACATCTTCCAGGGACTTCTCAGTTTGAAACTTTTAATTGTTCCACTTGTGAGCATTCTGCTATCAGCAAACAACCCAAACACACCTTCATTCCTTGTACTTAAGGGAGCCAGGGAGTTTTTGTGTTGATCACACAAATGACATTTTTAAGAAAATAGACCAGTGGCAGTCTCACATTTCCCATTATTCATGATGTGAGATTACGACTGTGATCTTGGAAAGGAAGGGGATGACATAAACAGCAGATATTCATCCCAACTGTGTAGCTTGTCTATGGTGTGGGTACGTGGATGACTCAAATGCAAACCCCTTGACACGGCATCAGGGCTCCTCATGGGAGGAGCCTGGGCTTCAGGCTTGCCTAGTTGGGGTGCTCCAATCCAGCCTCAGCCCACCCCTGGTCACCTGATCCTTCAAGCTGAGAAGCTCTGGACTTGGAAGGCTGCTTGGACAAGCTGCAAAGCCTTTAACTTCAGCTGCCTCATCAGTAAGACACTCACCAACCACATCTGTCTCAGAGTCATGTCATGGTAAATGAGCAAACGTGTGTGAAAGTGTGTTAAAAAAAATGTGGAGCCCTGTGGAAATATAAGACATGTTTATCTCAATTTTACCACTTAGATCACTATCCAGGGTTAGGATGGACACAAACAATAGCAAATCACAATCATAACAGGTCAAAAGTGGTTTTGAGCACTTGAAGGAAAATGATAGCAGAAAATAACAAGTTTTTAATGATTAAATAGAAATTCCTCTTTAGATTGTGTAAGATAAATTACTATTATTCAACATAAAATTCTAATAAAACCTGTTTCAAAAATCAGAAGAGAAACAGTCATTGGGACTTTGAATATCAGCATGTCATCCTATAACCCTACATTTTTACATGTTTGTGTGATTGCCTAATTTATTTCAAAACACTTAAGTCACTGGATGTGGTGGTTCACACCTGTAATCCCAACACTTTCAGAGGCCAAAGCAGGCAGATCACCTCAGGACAGGAGTTCAAGACCAGCTTGGCCAACATGGTGAAACTCCGTCTCTACTAAAAATAAAAATAAAAATAAATTAGCTGGGCATGGTGGTAGACACCTGTAATCCCAGCTACTCGGGAGGATGAGGCAGGAGAATTGCTCAAACCCAGGAGATGGAGGTTGCAGTGAGCCGAGATCGTGCCACTGCACTCCAGCCTGGGCGACAAAGCACGACCCTCTCAAAAACAAATAAAACAAAGTAAGTCACAGTCACATACTGTTTCTCCTGATCTTCATACTAGAATTGGTAGTTACTTGGTTTAGATTCTCAAGATAGTACTCTTCTTTATCTAACAGACTCTAGATAACCTGAAGGAAGGGAAACACCATCTACGCGTGCGGCCTGCAGACATACCTGTTGCAGAGAGAGCATCTCTGAACTATTGGCGAACATGGAAGTGTATTAGCAAACCCTCAGAATTTCCAATCAAAAGCCCAGCCTTCACAGGTATAATTGGGATAGGCTGGCCCTCCCTAAAGCCCACACCAACTTTCCCTTTCCTCACCCTAACAGAAGTGGGTTCCATCCAGAGAGCAGAGAGTGCCTGATTTCTGAGGCAGTCTCTGTCATCCCCTTTGATCTTCTGCCCTGCCACAGGCCCTCTCCATGACTGCTTGACTGCTGGAACCAACATCCTCCCTCACACTCACTCCTCTGCATTCTGGTTTCATGTGGGCAAGGCGAGGCTTCGTTCCACTTCCTCCTATTTGTCAGGGAACTCCACCATTCTTTCAAGTTTCCTCCAACCACCACACACAATGTCCCCAAATGAGCACTGTCTGATGGGTGCCTCACAGCACATGAGTACAAAGCATTTATGATTACTGATGGGTTTTAGTTTCCAGGAGTGTCAAAAGCATCTATTTTGTCTGTAAATCACTGTGTTTGGTTTGATCAATTAGAAAGAATCAAATGGGTAAATAAATTTAATTACTTTGGGTACATAAGTCAAAATGTCACATGTGCCACTGCCCTTCACTCTTTATAGAAAAAAAAAGATTTCCAGCCAGGCACGGTGGCTCGTGCCTATAATCCCAGCACTTTGGGAGGCTGAGGCAGATGGATAATCTGAGGCCAGGAGTTCAAGACCAGCCTGGCAACATGCTGAAACTCTGTCTCTACTAAAAATAGAAAAATTAGCTGGGCATGGTGCCATGTGCCTGTAGTCCCAGCTACTTGGGAGGCTGAGGCAGAAGAAACCACTTGAACCTGAGAGACAGAGGTTGAAGTGAGCCAAGATGGTGCCACTGTACTCCAACCTGCGTGACAGAGTGAGACTCCATCTCAAAAAATTAAAAAATGAGAAAGAAAGAAAAGGAAAGAAAAAATATATACTTCCATGCCCCACTCCCTACCACACTACTTCTGAGCCTTAGGGTACATCTGAAAAGAGAAAGAAGGAAGATGTGTCTGGCAAGTGGCAAGGACCATCTCTTGGGTGGTCTCTCTAGCATCCTCTGGGGCCACTGGGTCAGGGAAAACCCTGCTGGAATAAGATCCCTGGCTTCTGGGAGGTGGCGACACTGCCTGCATATTCTCTTCCAGGCCTACATGATAAGGCGCCTCTGGGGCTCATGGACACACCCCTGTTAGACACAGAAGAGGAAGTGCATTACTGCTTCCTGCCACTAGACCTGGTGGCCAAGTATCCCAGCCTAGTGACTGAAGACAACCTGCTGTGGCTGGCTGAGACAGTGGCCCTCATCGAGTGCGAGTGCAGCGAGTTTCGCTTCATCGGTGATTGCTCTGTCCAGGGCTGGGGCGGGGGATGGGTTGATAGGGCCCATCCACCCCTCCCCATCCCATGTCGCACAGAGGCCTATCTTGGTGCTCAGAGCCTCAGGAGCTGCCCTAGGAAGAGGTGGTGGAAGCATGACAGAGCCTTCCAGGAGGCAAGCAGATTCCAGCATTAGAATCTCTAGACTCAGGGCTATTTTATTCCCTATTTGTTTTGGGATGGCCTGGTTGTAAAAGGGCACAGGAAGGTGTCAGGGGCCACAGGAGTTGGTGCGAAGGGCAGGGTGCTGAGCCAGTCACCAAAGTCAGCTTCTCTTCTTACTCTGCCCTTATGTATCCAACTGGCCTCCAGGCCTCAGTTCCTCTTACCATAAAATGAGGAATCCAGATTGTTTCAAAGGATGGTGCTACCTGCTCTCAATACCACCAAACTCAGAATAAGAGGGAAGGAGGGTAGATTGTGACAGATTCTCCCAGTCATAGAATTGTCCACTTGAGCTAGTGGCCTAAGGTGGGATGAGATTTTCCACCTTGGGCAGAGAGAGCCTCTCTCCCCTTACTGGCCCAGGATGAGCTCTGTTTGGGATGTGAACTGAATGACCTCTTTGACTCCAAGATGCTACTGCTGTCTAGATACATAAGAAAGTAAACACTCAAGTCACACTAGGGACCCAAATGTCTGGAACCCCAGTCATTCATATTCATAGATTCATAGTCACCTAGAAAGTTGTCTGTGATGTGCTTCTATATCTCCAAGTTGATTCACACAGGACATTAGCGTTGGCTCCATCTCTGCCTCCCATACTGCAGTCCAGGCAGGGACAAACTGCAAGTGCCACCTGCCAGCCCAGGCTCAGCTGGGCCCCTCCTCTCTAAGCAGCAAGACAACTCCCTCTTTTGGAATGACCTGCTCTTGGGTCAAGACTCACAGGGTAAGTCTCAGGACCAGCATGCTCACCAGAAGGGCCTGGCTTGGGAACCCAGGCCAAGCCACAGGAGGCCATATCCATGGCCTCAGACACAGGAAAGCAAAGTTATGTGGGGTCTTTCATCTTGAAAACCACACACTCAAAGCTAATCTAATCAGGTATGTTGAGAAGTTGTTTCAGAACAAGGAGAGCCTAGGATAATTTACAGCACCAGAAACCTGTCAAAACCAGGACCTCCAGTTAAACCAGAAATAGCCTCATTAACTCAGTGTTCCTCTTTGTTTTTCAAGTGAATTTTCTTCGCTCACAGAAGATGTTACTGCCGGATAATTTCTCTAATATTGATGTATTAGAAGCAGAAGTGGAAATTCTGGAAATCCCTGCACTCACGGAAGCTGTAAAGTTGTACCGGATGAGCATGGGTATGTTGCCAGGAAACCTTGGCCTCCCCTTGACAGTTTTGGTTTGACCTGGAAAAGTCAAGCACAATCTCCCCTTCCACAACCACTTCGGGCTTTAGGGGTTAGTGATAGAAGTGGGTCTCTTCTGGCTGACTTTGAATCCAAGAAGAGGATTCACAGCCTGAAATCCTATGTGCTGCTCTGCAGGCTCAGCCTTCCCACTGAGGGTGGGGAGTTGGCAACCAGCCAAGGGTGTAGGGACCCCAGCCTATCCTGGAGCAGGAGGAGCCCAGCCTGGGTGGGAAGCTAGGCTGGAATGTCCTGGGCCTGAGAGCAGGCTTCCCAGGGGTAGGGGAGGTCTGCCCTGCTTGTGAGAGTGGTGGGGACTAGGAGCACCCACTAGCCACTCCCATCCTTCCTCTTCCAGGCACTGTGGGAGGTGTGGGAAATGCACAGTGCTTCAGTCATCTCACCCTCCCCCAAATTCCCTCATCACCTCACCTCAAAACCCCCGGCTACTGTGCTTGCTTCTGCTTATTCCTGACACTTGCTAACCGCTATCTAGCCCAGGTCTTCGTTCGTGCTCCCAGCCCTACCTCATTTCAGCTTGTTCTTCCCTTCACGGTTTTCACTGGGGCCATTCATCATTCCATTTCCCAACTCCACCTCCATGGAAGCTACTGTGCATGTTGTAGGGCACCAGCTACCTGAGCGTGGCTTCAGCCGGCATCCTGAGAATGTGTAGAACTCCATTGCACATGGGAAGCTTTGCCTGGGCATCACCAGACATTTCTCCCATGGCAATCAGGCCTTTCCTTATCTTCAGGTGTAGATTTCCCAGCCTTCTCCCAGACAATAGAAACCTGTCCTCTTCACTGGGCATGGTGGCTCACGCCTGTAATCCCAGGACTTTGGGAGGCCAAGGCAAGCGGATCACTTGAGGTCAGGAGTTCAAGACTAGCCTGGCCAACATGGTGAAACCCCATCTCTACTAAAATACAAAAATTAGCCAGGTGTGGTGGCGTGCACCTGTAATCCCAGCTACTTGGGAGGCGGAGGCAGGAGAATTGCTTGAACCCGGGAGGCGGAGATTGCAGTGAGCCTAGATTGTGCCACTGCACTCCAGCCTGGGCAACAGAGCAAGAGTCCATCTCAAAAAACAAAAAAAAGAAAAGAAAAAAAGAAACCCATCCTCTTTGTAGGGAGTGGCATGCTGCAGCAGGTCTCAAGACCCTGTCCCAGGGCCTTATAATCCACTTAAGGCGATATGAGTTCAGTCCCTTCCTTCAAAGCCTTCTGTGACTCAGAGAACATAGATCATTGTGAAATGGTAGCGCAGTGCTTGCTCCACAGAGCAATGCAAAGATTGAGAAAGTGTGTTGACAGCCAGGCTCTGGAAGCTGGCAGCACTCCTCAAACACAGAGTGGCTTTAGCCTTCTACAAAGCATCACAACTAAGGGAAACAGCTGCGGTAACCTTGGAGATGAACAGAGCTGACCTCAAATCCTAGCCCTTCCCCTGCCTAGCTTTGCAGTTTAGGGCAAGATACTTCATTAGCCACTCAGCAGTTTCTTCAACGTGAAATGATGATAGCACTACCCCTTCTTGTGGGGTTGCTCTGAGGATTGGAGATGATCTACGAACATCCCCCAGCAGTGTGCCCGATGGCACATCATTGCCACTGGAGGAGAGTCCTGAAGGCTCCTCCAGAAAACTGTGTTCTCCGGACTGTACCCTGGGCCCACAGCAGGACAAAAAGGTCCCACCCATAAGCGAGCAACCCAAATACCCACCCTGAAAGTAATACCACACAGTATGTCTCTGGGGGAAATTCTGCCCTGGAGAGTCAGTAATAGGGGCTGTGAATCCAGAAAGCCTGTAGCATTCATTGAGTTTCCAGGCTGTGGTTGCCAATCTTTATCCTTGGATGGTTATAGCAGAGCTTGGAACTAATGGAGACTCCTGCAGAGGCTGGGGCCAGATGGCTGCTTTCCTGAAACTTTTGAAATTTAGACGCTAGTGATATAGCAAATGAATCCCCCCATTCCCAACTCACCTCCCAACAAATAGTTATGACTTCTAAGCCTGAGTATACAAAAAAAAAATTGTACTGATTTTGAGAAGATCTCAATTTGGACTGTGCAAGGAAATATCATCCCTCTGAGCTTCCTCAGTATAATGGAGGCAGCAGTAGGAACTGAGCCCCACAGCCTCCAATCCAGCTATGACCATGGGGGGCCTAGGAGTCACCCCTTTCTCCCTGGTACAGGTGGCTGTTCCCGGACCACCTGTCCTCCCCTGAGTCCTGGGAAGGGGGCCTGCACAGCCAGCTTGGAGTCCGTGAAGCCGCTGTACACAATGGCCCTGGGTCTGCTGGTCAAGTACCCAGACTCCGCACTGGGCCAGCTCCGCATCGAGAGCACACTGGATGGAAGCCGGCTGTACATCACAGGAAACGGTGTCCTCTTTCAGCACGTCAAGTGAGGCCGTCCTCAGGACACGCTGAGTCCCATCACGCTCAGCTCTGCCCTTCCCTAGGAATAACCTGGGCCCTTCCCACTAGCCAGAGGGCAAGTTTGTCCTTGGGGCCAGCCCATCATTTTAGCCACTCCCACACAAGCACCACCACACTACCACCAGGTTAGGGCCTCAAAGGAGAGGGCTGGTGCCAAGGTACAATGGTTGCTAAAGTTCAAAGGCTTCAGATCATTTCATATTTCTGTCCTCTGCAGTCCATTTCCCTGGTTCTAGCTCTGTGCTAGGTCTGAGGTGACCAGGCCACAGTCACGCCCTCAGGGAGCTGGGTACCTCCCCATGTAGACCCTCTGCAAAGCTCCTCCCTCCACTCTTGGGAGGCTTACTTGACACACAGAAAGGCCAGAGCCAGGGGTGAACCCCTTAGAAGCAGGGCAGGGCAGACTTCCCAGAGGTGTGATCCCTGGCCCTTGCTTTGTGGGATGAGCTCAAGTGTCCTCATTAGCGCAGGGGCGAGGAATCCAACCCTGCTTTGTAGAAGGGCAAACTGAGGTGCAGAACAGTAGAGCAACTCTCTTAGGGTGAGAAAATAGACTGGCACCAAAATCGAAGGTAGAAGTGGGATTTCTGGAGCCCCTGGGAGAGGGTCAGCTGACACTTAATGCTGTCTTTTCCCATATTGTTTTGGGCTCTTTTAGCCCATAAAGTCCATTTCTCTCAGAGATGGCCACCCTGATGTCACAGAGGGCAAAGACAGGTGCTTTGGGAGGGAGGGTTTGAAGAAGGGGGATGATGTTCAGACCCCAGCCTTTTTCCAAGACTATGGCAGGCTGCAGCATGGTGACTGAGATGTCTTGGGCAGACATGTATGGGGGCAAGAAGGGATTGTTTCCCTGGCCTGACCCTGGAACCTGAAACAGGACCTAGAGACATGAAATTAGTCAATTTAGAGGGCTTTGCTGAAATAAGTCAAGCTCAGCTCCAAAAATGGGACCTGTTGTCCAGGCTTACTCTCCTACAAGGTTAACCAGATTTCTGGTTAAAACAAGGAAACGATGTTAATGATGCCTGGTTTGAGCCAGTGTTGTGGCAAGGTACCCTAGGCATGGAAAGTTTACAGCCTTAACACTCTTTGGGTGTAGTGCTGATGTTCTTCATAACAGGTCTTTCCTCTGGGCAGGAATTGGCTGGGGACTTGCCGGCTGCCCCTGACTGAGACCATTTCTGAGGTGTACGAGCTTTGTGCCTTCCTGGACAAGAGGGACATCACCTATGAGCCAATGAAAGTGGCTTTGAAAACTCATCTGGAGCCGAGAACTTTGGCACCCATGGATGTGCTCAGTAAACGAGAAAGCTTCTGGGTTTGGATTTAGCATCAGGGGGTGTCTGGGATGTTGGAAGGAATAGATGAGGAGGCCAAGAGGAGGAACTGTAGATGGAAGAGGAGGGGAAAGCCAGGCCAATATTTTGGGTTTGTATGAAAGGGAAAATTTCATGTTAAATGCTCCCTCCTCACCTCCAAGGCCACAATTCATCTTGAGCCGCAGACAGAACTGTTACCCAGTCTGGGGCGATGCAGGACCCCCAGGGCAGGCCTGCCTTGACTCTGGGAGCTGACACGCTATACCTCTCACAACCACACAGGGAGGAGCCTCCTCTGATAAACAGAGCTGTCCCTGGGTCCATTTAACAACTGAAGAAGAGTTTCAGAGAAGAAAACTCATTCAAGTTACACAGTGGTCATGCTGGGGTTTGACTCTGAGTCCAAACCTAACATTGTTTTCACCAGCTGCCTGTAATTTCTTACTAGCAAAAATTTGGGGGGCAAAGTTTAAGCTGTATTACTATCACTTAGCAACATTCAACATTTATTGATTACTGGCCATATACCAGGACAGGAGTAGACATTGGTGGTACAGAAGTAAGCAACACAGACTTAGTCCCTGTCTTCCTGGAGTTCACGGTCTAGTTCTATACATCTTATCTCTTGGTTGTATAATCTAGTTATATACCCTTCATTAATTACAGAGCTCATTAGAAACTGCTTCCCAAACATCAGAACAAGACCTACATACAGTCATCTCCAGGAAAAGGGTCATGGTTTTCATCCTCCCAGCATACAGCCCCCATTCTCCGGACATGCCTAGAGGCTTGATCTCATAAAAGTGACAGGGGTTTGATGAGAGTTGGCTCCAGGACATTTGCCAAACCATGAACACAAATACACAAAGGGAGACTCCTAGCTTCAGTCTGAGTGGCCCCATGAAAAGCCACACACCCAGCCAGAAACCAGAGGCAGTTGGCATTGTAGTTTGACAGTCATCAGCCCAGTTTTCCTGAGAGAGGGTCAGGTAAAGAGGGGCAGTGCCCTTGCCTGCCTCACCACCCAAGAAATGATATGGTAAGCAGCAGGCAAGGTCAATGTCAGGGATTTCTGATGCTTCTCAGAGTAGGCAACACAATATAACTGAGGAAGATATTGAGACTTAACATGAAATATACTACTGACCAAAGGGCCCTACCTGCTTTCCCTTCTGGCCACATGACGATGTGTTCTATTTCCTTGATTCCCATAGATGAGTCAACGGCAGAGATCACTGTGTATTCCCCAAAACAGATCATCAAAGTATATGTTGGAAGCCACTGGTATGCAACCACCCTGCAGACACTGCTGAAGGTACTGCTACCCTTGGCCACCCTGATCCCCCTCTGGCTTCACCACCTGAGCTGCTCTGGGGGCCATCACCTGGCCCTCACACAGCTTCCAGCACCTGCTTAAAACAAGGGCTTTCCCCTGACTCCATTGCCCAAAGTGCTCTCAACAGAGCAGAAGTGGGCCAGGTGTGGTAGCTCACGCCTGTAATCCCAACACTTTGGGAGGCTGAGGCAGGTGGATCACTTGAGGTCAGGAGTTCGAGACCAGCCTGATCAACAGGGTGAAACCCCGTCTCTACTAAAAATATAAAAATTAGCTGGGTGTAGTGGCACGTGACTGTAATCCCAGCCACATGGGAGACTGAGGCAGGAGAATCGCTTGAACCCAGGAGATGGAGATTGCAGTAAGCTGAGATCGCACCACTACACTCCGGCCTGGGTGACAGAGTGTGACTCTGTCTCAAAAAACCAAAACAAAACAGAGCACAAGTGGACCAAGCAGCCTACTGGGAAGCCTCTCCAGAGTTTGGGAAGGCCCTCCGGAGTTTGGGTAGGGAGGGGGCCAACTCTGAGAGGTCTGAACTGAGAAGGAGGTACCTTGAGAGGCTGGTCTAGAGGCCATAAAAAGTTGAAGCAGGGATGATGTGCTTCTCCCTGGATGCTCTGCTCCCCACCATGGTTCCCTGTGACTGACAGACAGGGAGATGGAAAATCCCAAAGCCTCTGCTCTAGTATAGTTGGGAAAGGGAGTGAGAGAAGATTGACCTGCCTCTTACTAAAGACCTAGCCTCTGAGACTGAGTCTGGTGTCCAACCCCCTCCAGTATCCAGAACTGCTGTCCAACCCTCAGAGGGTATACTGGATCACATATGGACAAACTCTGCTCATCCACGGGGACGGCCAGATGTTCCGACACATTCTCAACTTTCTGAGACTTGGCAAACTATTTTTACCATCTGAATTTAAGTAAGTGAAGCAAGAACATGGTAGGATGAAATCACGAAGGCTCTCCCTTAGCAACAAAGGAGACCTGAGTTGCAGCCTTCAGGGAGGAGGTTATATTATTTCCATCGTGGGAGCTGTTGGCAGTGGCAGCTCCAGGATCTCATGCCCGCTCCCACACTCCCACCCTAGCTGCCCAGCCGGACATCTCCTTGTCGTTTGCAGGGAATGGCCCCTTTTCTGCCAGGAGGTGGAGGAATACCACATTCCATCCCTCTCAGAAGCACTTGCACAATGTGAAGCATACAAGTAAGGAAACTTTATCACGACTCCATGTTTAGAGTTTGGGTCTTTACATCCCTCTTGAAATCCTGTCCTAAGCCCACTTTCTAAAGGATTCTGTTCTCCCTGAGGTTGAGGGAGTGAAGCAGGCCCATGATTGGCCAGTGACCTAAGCAAAACCCTTTAAGATCCCCTTCTTCCCTGTTGTCTAGCATTAACTTCCAGCCAAAGGGCAGACCTGACCAACTGGCCGATGGCCTGATGGGTCTCTGCTCACTAACCAAACCCTCTGGGTTTCTGCAGGTCATGGACTCAGGAGAAAGAATCTGAAAATGAAGAAGCTTTTCCCATCAGGAGGCTGCACGTGGTGACAGAAGGGCCAGGGTCACTGGTGGAATTCAGTAGAGACACTAAAGAAGTAAGCCCCAGCCTCCTCTGGTTGGTGTTTTCCTCAAAAACCACTACCACCGGGCTCAGGGTGGAGCAGGGCAGGCCCAGCTACTGAGGGGTACAGCAAAACAAGAGCAGGGCCTACATGGGTTCTTAGGACAGGACGTGGCTTCTGAACATTGAAGCACAGGAATTTACTGGCCACTTGTGGCCTGGGATGCTAATTGTATCTCCTGTTGCAGTGACAGGCCACTGAGCTGGCACCACTCCCACTCAGCCTGAGCAAAGTTCAAATGGGTGACCCCTGTTAGGGATGAGATTATTTGGAGAGAGCAAGTGAAGTCTTAGAGGCCCAGCTTATTCGATCTAGGGCAAGGCATTGATATCCATGCCCAACATATCGAGAGTTACTGTGCCCCTCCCTCCCCAGACCACAGCCTACATGCCTGTGGACTTCCAAGACTGCAGTGATAGGACTCCATGGAACAAGGCTAAGGGAAACCTGGCCAGGTCCAACCAGATGGAGGAGGCTGAGCAGTACACCCGGCCCATCCAGGTGTCCCTATGCCGAAATGCCAAGAGGGCAGGCAACCCCAGCACATACTCACACTGTCCTGGCTTGTATACCAATCCCGGACACTGGGGGAGACACCCTGAGAGCCCCACCAAGAAGAAATGCACCACAATCAACCTCACACAGAAATCTGAAACCAAAGACCCTCCCGCTACTCCCATGCAAAAACTCATCTCCCTGGTGAGAGAATGGGACATGGTCAATTGCAAACAGTGGGAATTCCAGCCACTGACAGCCTCCCGGAGCAGCCCCTTGGAGGAAGCCACCCTGCAGCTCCCCTTGGGAAGCAAGGCTACCTCCCAGCCCAGCACCTCAGCTGCCTGGAAAGCCCATTCCACAGCCTCAGAGAGGGATCCAGGACCACAGGCAGGGGCTGGAGCTGGAACGAAAGACAAGAGGCCAGAGCCAATCTTTAAGCCATACTTCCCCCCAAAAAGAGCTGGTACCCTGAAGGACTGGAGCAAGCAGAGGCCCAAGGAGAGAGGTGAGTCCTGTCCCACCTTGACCTAAGTCTTATTCACAAGAGAAGGCAAACTCCTTGGCTAAGATGGCAGAGCAAGTTAGTGACAAAGGAGGACTAGAGCCCCCTGCTCACCAACACTATCTCTGTGCCAGGCAGCACAGAAATGATTGGCACACTGACATGGTTGGAGGGGCCAGGAGAATACATATGGTGAAGGGATGAGTGCTGTGGGAAGGGGGCACCTATGAAGTAGGAGCACAAAAAAGGCTGAGGGCTTGGGAGTCAGCAGGGGAAGGAAAGAGAAGTCCAGGGTGTTTGGAAGCACACCGCATGGGTCTAGCTTGAGGACAGAGCTTCATGTGCAGACATGATAAAAGATGAGGCTGAAGACAGAAGTCTTCAGGGCTGGCCTTGTAGGCAGATTCAGGACATGGTACTTCGTTCTGCCCAGGATGGGAGTGAGCAGCCTCTGAAAGATTTTAAACAAGACCACAGGGTCAAGTGTGCTGATCAGAAAGTTTGCTCCAGGAACAGAGGAAATGCAGCAGGAGGCCAGGCATGGTGGCTTAAGCCTGTAATCCCAGCACTTTGGGAGGCCAAGGTGGGCAGATCACAAGGTCAAGAGATCAAGATCATCCTTGCCAACATGGTGAAACCCTGTCTCTACTAAAAATGCAAAAAAAAATCAGCTGGGCATTGTGACAAACACCCGTAGTCCCAGCTACTCAGGTGGCTGAAGCAGGGGAATTGCTTGAACCCAGTAGGTAGAGATTGCAGTGAGCTGAGATCATGCCACTGCACTACAGCTTGGGTGACAGTGTGAGACTCCATCTCAAAAAATAAAAATAAATAAAAAATAAAAGAAAGAAATGTAGGAGGAGCTAGGTGTTGGAAGCCACCTGGAGTTCTTTCTAGGCTGGGGAAGCAGGCTAGGCAGCTGGGGGAGGGAAGGAGGGATGGACCAAGGAGGAGCCAGGTTTCTAGCTTATGTGACTGCAAGGGGATGGTGGGTCCTTACTTAGGTGCGGGTAAGAGAAAGAGCAGAGCTTGGGGAAGGGCACATACTGAGTGTGAAATGCCAGGGGACATCCAGGTGAAGCCCAGGAGACAGCAGAGGCTACAGGGACTGAGCTGGGGAGACAGCATGTGTGGCCAGCAAAGGGGAGGTAGCCAGGGAAGTATGCTGAGAACCGCTGTGCCAGGCTGTTGCCTCTGCTCCCTCAAAGCCCTGCCTGTGGTATTCTGTCACCTTCCCTATTAGTGGCTCCAATCCTGCTTGGAGGGGCCTTCTTGGACTGCCTGTGAGCTCTAAGTTGGTCTGTCAGTCTTGGGGTGAAAAATGTCCACTCTTTGGACATGCAACAAAGGCTGGTCCCAAAAGCTCTCAACTTACACTTTTATAAACATTTTCAGCCCTCAGCTGGGTTACTGTCAGCCCCATTTGATATCAGACTTCATTCAACAGAGGAATTTGGAGTTTTTTGGAGTCCCAAAATTTTCAGGATTTGGCTTGCAGCGATGCCAGGGCAATGAAGAGAGGAGAGGCCAGGATAGGCCCCTGCCAGCCCAGGGTGTCACTTCTGAGAAACTGGAGATGGCAGTTGTTGCAAGGCTGGGGTGACTAACTGTACTGGCCTGTCACCAGAGGTCCCCTCCCTGCTTGGGCTCTGAGGTGGCTTAAGGAGAGCCCCTGCTTATGTAGATTTCATGGTAATTGAAGAAAAGAATTTAAAAAGCCTGGATGTGGTGACTCACACCTGTAATCCGAGCACTTGAGGCCAAGGTGGGCAGATCACCTGAGGTCAGGAGTTCGTGACCAGCCTGACCAACATGGAGAGACCCCATCTCTACTAAAAACACAAAAAGTTAGCAGAGTGAGGTGGCAAGCACCTGTAATCCCAGCTACTTGGGAGGCTGAGGCAGGTGAATCACTTGAACCTGGAAGGCAGAGGTTGCAGTGAGCCAAGATCACACCACTGCACTTCAGCCTGGGCAACAAGAGCAAAACTCTGTCTCAAAAAAAAAAAAAAAAAATTAAAAAAAAAAAAAGGAGAGCCCCCTCCCTACATTGTTTTCACAGAAAGCCCTGCCCCTGAGCATCCTCTGACTGATGCTAGTGAGATAGACAGCCCAGGGGTCATCCTCAAAGTGACTCACCCCCCAGTGGTGGGCAGCGATGGCTTCTGCATGTTCTTCGAGGACAGCATCATCTACACCACGCAGGTGGACAACCTCAGGCACACACCACCCACAGCCAGCCCCCAGCCCCAAGGTGAGGCTCTGGAGCCGGGCCCAGCCCTGAGCCTCCTCGTGAGGATGGCTGAGCCCCTCCCAGGGTACTTTAGGCAGAGACAGTGTCCCCTGGGAGCCCTACCCTTCTCCCCTCCTCACTCTGTCTCTAAGGCCCTAGCTGTTGACAGATGTAGCCACAACCACTTTCCTTCCTCCACAGAAGTGACTTTCCTGAGTTTCTCTCTGTCCTGGGAAGAGATGTTTTATGCGCAGAAATGTCACTGTTTCCTGGCTGACATCATCCTGGATTCCATCAGGCAAAAGGACCCCAAAGCCATCACAGCCAAGGTGGTCTCCCTGGCCAACCGGCTGTGGGTATGTGTGATAGGCCCCAGCCCCTGGGGCACCCTGTTACCTTCTCCACCTCTTCCCCTACCGCACAATAAGTGGTGCAAGGCAAGAGGAAGTAAGCCAAGATGGGGGTAAGGAGAAGAGGCCAGGGGCAGACGAGTAGTGGGACAGGCAGGGATGGGCAAGCAGAGCAATTGCACCTGGACCAAGCCTTGGCCAAAAGGCAGATTTGCAGTGACAGTGCTTGCCCCCCACCCCTGTGGCTCTGTGGGCCCAAGGAAGTCCCTGCTCTGCATCTCACTCTGAGAGGCTAGGAGCTGCCCCAGCCCTGCCTGACTGTGGGCTCTCCTGGCAGACCCTGCACATCAGCCCCAAGCAGTTTGTGGTGGATTTACTGGCCATCACTGGCTTCAAGGACGACCGGCACACCCAGGAGCGTCTGTACAGCTGGGTGGAGGTGAGGGCCACTTGCAATCCCCATGGAATCCACCGACCCTGTGGATGCCTCAGATGTGCGTGTCTTGCTGCACCAGGGCTGGGTCAGCACTTCTCAGAAGGCTAGACAGGCAGCTTAGGCCACTACTCCAAGGGAGGGAGAAACTGGATGAAATTAACCAATCCAGAGTAGTCAAAAACCAGTATTCAGGCCACTGGTTTTTATAGTTTTCCTCCAATGATACCAGCTGTGCCTTCATCACTAACAACCCTGGCCACACTTAGGGACGCATATCATATGAGCCCAAGCCTTAACTCATATGGGAGTTAGACGTTTTCAACCAGTGATACCAACTTCACCTATTTGGCCATGATGTCACCATTTGTGTACATTACTTCCATATTTAAACTACTTTTAAGCATTCTTTACAAGAAAATGTTTAGTAAGGGAAAGTAATGATCAAGGTTTTTTTTTCCCTTTTCTGATTCCTTAATCTAATTCTAACATTGAGGTGGAAACAATTTAGGCAGATTCTCACTGATCTGACACTTCCATAATCAAGGGCATTATTATAACACCTTTCACCATAAGCATGCTAGTATCCAGTTACCATTAAGCATCCGGCTTGTATGTGGTTTGTAAAGGTGAGGTGAGCACGTAGGGCTAGAATGTGGAAAACCAGTACCAGGAAACATGTTTTCAACCCTCCAGTCATTCTGCTTAGTTCCCTGATAACCAGTTCTACCTCTACCCTGTGACATGCCCTTGGGCAAAGCTGAGTCCTAAAGCAACAAAAGTCCCCAACAGCCAGGCTTGCCCTGTCACTGCCCCATAGGAGAACCTACCCACATGGAGCTAGAGTAGGCAACTGGCCAGGAATTCAGAGGTAAGACTGGCCTTTCCTTCCAGCTTACACTGCCCTTCGCCAGGAAATACGGCCGCTGCATGGACCTGCTCATCCAGAGGGGCCTGTCGAGGTCTGTGTCGTATTCCATCCTGGGAAAGTACCTACAAGAGGACTAGGGTGCCCAGAGATGCAGGCCCTCATGCCCCACCCGCCAAGCCTCATTTTAACTGGACATTGCCCCAGAATGCATGTGCCCACCAAAGGGTACATATTAGTCTACTTTTTATTATAAAGAAATAAAAGAGTAAATCACACGTCAAAGAACTAGACTCCTTCTCTGAGACGCCAAAGGCCTAACAACCAGTGAGATAATTTTAGACAACTCTATTGAAAGTTATTAAAAAAGACATCAAGTCAAAATAAAAAGGAAAAAAGGGGCTGGGCCTGGGGGCCAGGATGGGTAAGCATCAGGGCACAGTAGAGGTGGATCTTCCCCTATGGGAGGTGAGCTTGGCTTGAAGGCCAGGGATTGGGGAGCAGCTGCTAGGAGCCCACCTGTGTTCCTCCTGAAGGATGGGGGTAGCCTAGTCACTGCCCAGAGGCACATGGTCCCCCACCAGCTCTACAGCCAAACTCCCCTAGAGAGGCCCCATGCCAGTTTGTCCAATGGCCACAGACATCAGAAAGGGTAGTCAACAGGGCTGCACACAGGCTGGAGGTAACCCAGGTGTCAGCCACACCCTGGTCACAGCAGATCCAGAGAGGTATTGTTCCTTGGAGCTGCAGGCTACTGAATCCCTGTCCAGTCCCGGGCTCAGACCTGCAAGACCAGGTCAGGCATGAATGCCTGCTTCCCTACCTCTGAGCCCAGGGGCTGTCTGGGGAATGGCTCAGGCCCACCCACCCCCAGCTCTACCCAAAGTAAAGGCCTAGGCTGGGCTGGGGAGCGGCTGGTCACAGTCACAGGCCCTGCCTGGGCTGGGGGAGGGCTCGTGGGTATAGGGCAAATGGCACTCACATAGGATAAGTCCTCGATGCCCCTACCCAGGGCCTGCCCTGACACACAGCTGCTGTCAGAGCCACTGGAGCCACTGGCTGATGGGCATTGGGATGAGACCTCTGAGTCCTCAGGAGCTAGGGAAGGGAGACTAGGTGAGCTGTCAGCACGAGGCCACAAATCCCAAACCATGCCCTCCTGCCTCTGGCTAAGCCCAGACATACTCAAAGAGGGCAGGCTGCCCAGCTCCACCTCGGCCTCCAGTGGTGCTTCCTCCGGGAAGTTGGGGGGATACAGAGGACATCGGAGACCCAGAAGAGCCGGGTCTCTGTACAGGTGCAGGTTGAGGGACCCCAGAACAGAGCAAGAGGCAGGGTCTCCAGGAAGGGAGTTTGAGGCCCCCAGGTAGAGGCTGTCAGAGTCAAATGGGGCCACAGCAATGGAGGCCCGAGAACGAACTTCTGAGTAAGAGAGAGGGTCAGGCTGGGACAGGCCAGAGCCTAGCCTGGCCCCAGATCCCGAGGAAAGCAGGGGCCAGCACTGTTGGAGGGCCACAGCTTTCCAATCCCCACCCCCATGCCCACCCCCTGTAGTCTGGCTGCTACCTCGGCACTTCAGGACATAGTTGACGGTGCGGTCATTGATAGCTTCCTCACTGGGGGCAATGTCTCGGAAGGCCTTGTTCCCCACACCCATGGACACCATCTCAGCCATGCGCACCTCTGGGTGGAGAGTGGGCATAAGTGGGACACTTCTGGACATAAGCCTGTCCTTAGGCCTCTATCTCCCCACCTCCCAAATAGGTCTTTCCTGTACACCCACATCCAACACATT
Source organism: Sapajus apella (assembly GCF_009761245.1). Classification (NCBI taxonomy): domain Eukaryota; kingdom Metazoa; phylum Chordata; class Mammalia; order Primates; family Cebidae; genus Sapajus; species Sapajus apella. Next base: position 10,848,543 of record NW_022436955.1, on the reverse strand, counting down.
AACTGTCCTGTGAGCTGAGCCTTTCTAATGCCAAGTGCTCCTCCCAACAATCCTGTGGGACAGGTGCCATATTCCTCTTTTAGAGATGAGGCCCCTGGCCGGGTGCAGTGGCTCACACCTATAATCACGGCACTTTGGGAGGTCAAGATGGGAGGACTGTTTGAGCCCAGGAGTTTGAGACCAGTCTGGGCAATAAAGTGAGACCTCATCTCTATGAAAAAATTTTTTAAATTAGCTAGGCATAGTGATGCATGCTTGCAGTCTCAGCTACTCGGGGGGCTTAGGTGGGAGGATTGCTTGTGCTCAGGAGGCAGAGGCTGCAATGAGCAGAGATCATGCCACTGCACTCCAGCCTGGGTGACACAGCAAGACCATCTCCAAAAATAAAAAAAGAAAGAGAGAGCGCGCCATGAAGCCCTGATATTCAGAGAAGTTCATGTTGTGTCCAAAGTCGGAGGCAGTAACAGCAAAGCTGCCTGGCTTTGAATTCCTTTCTCCTGCACTGGTGGCGGCCGCTGGGCCTCCTCCCCGCGCCTCCTCCCCGCTTTCCAAGCTTTTCCAGGTCCCTGGGCTCCTGTGGGTCAATGTAAGCTCTCCAGCAAGGGCAGTGTGTGGTGAAGGAAGGGCAGGGACCCACCCTTGTTGTGGACGGCCTGCCTCCAGAGCAGGCAGGAGATGTCAGCCGTCCAGGCTTGTTTGATGGCCAAGCTGGAGGCCTGTAGGACAAAGGTGTCTCTGGCCTTCCGGCGGCGGAACCAGATCTCGAAGCGCAGGTTGCTGTCCCCACAGCACTCAGTGAGACCAAGGTCTGCCATCTGTGGCCAGCGGGGAGAGAGGGGTTTGGTAAGGCATGGGGTGGGAAAACAAGTGCTGGGGCCCAGGGTGGGCAGACCTACCTTGAAGGAGCGCTTATAGGCAAATGTGTCTATGCCCGTCGGCCCGTGGCGAGGCTTGCTAAAGAGCAGCAGCTCCTCGAAGAGGAAGATGCGGCGAACGGACTTGTGGCGCCCAGTGCGCACCACGAACTCATCCTGTCGCACCAACTGACCCTGTTCCTTGAGGTTAACCTGCAGAGTTGGGGGCCAGTGGGTGCCGGGCCTCTTTTGCCCTTTTTTTACACCCTCCACCTTGCCCACCAAGGCCTGGGATGACTCACATCACAGCCCTGGATGGCGTCCATGGCCAGCAGGTCATTGCCGTGCCGCAGCTGAAAATGCACGAGACTCTGGGCCTCCTGCAGTGCGCTGAGCTCCCTCGTGGGACCCCTGCAGGCCCGTGCCAGTTCCTGCAGCAGTAGCGCATACTTGCCCATGCGCTGGATGGGCTTTAGCAAGTAGGAGGCCAGGTCCAGGTGGTCCCCCAGTGCTTGCTGCTTGTCCTGTGGCCAGGTGGGAGGCCACTGAGTGGTTTGGGAGCATTCCCCACATCCCTTCCTCCTCGTAGTCTCAGGCCACCTACCTTGAAGAAGGTGTGCCCATAGCTGGACATCAGGGCATCCGAGCGAGGCTTATTCTTGCTGTAGAGCGCATACATCCCAAACTGCACCCTCTACAAGGACATGTGGCTCAGCCCCAGTGCAAAGGGGCCAGCTCCCTAAGGCTGGAACAGGCTAGACCACCCTCAGCTTGAGAGGACGAAGATGCCAGTAGATGGCTCCTGGGGAGGCCTCTCCCTACAAACCCGATCTGCCCTGCTTTGAACAAAGGGGTGATCTGGCAAGAACAGTACTGTGCAGAGGGGGTGTGCCCACAGGCCCCCGAGGAAGAAGCCCCTTGCCCTCAGACTGAGCCCCTGCCTTCAGCTCTGCTCCTCCCACGGCTCTAAGAGCTCACCTCACCTGGGACCATCCCGCTTACTACACTCAGACATTTTATTGGCAAGTCCCCTTCCTCCAAACGACCTTGCACTTGTGCTCTTTCCTCTGGGTAGGACACTCACTCCAGCCCCTCCCCGATTCCTCAGCTTAAACATCAGCCCCTCAAAGGCTTCCTCTAGTGCCGGGTGTCCTGGCATTACTCAGGCCCTCTAAAGTGGAGCCCCTGCCCCAACAGTAAGCACCTATCCTGCTTATTTTCCTCTTAGCCCCAACCATAATCTACAAATGTCTTTTTCACTTCCATGTCTCCTCTACTGAACCAAGGGCACCCTCAGGTGCAAGATCTTGCCAGTCTTGCTCATAGCTGTACCCAGCACAGGGACTGGCACCAAGCATGTGCCCAGAAAAAACTTAGGGAGTATGGCAAAACAAGCTGGGACCACGTGGCCTGTTGGGCTTACATGGCGCAGGAAGGCATAGGCCACTCGAGGCGGGTGCCGGGTGCAAGCCTCCAGCTCACGCAGGAAGAAGTGGCAGTGGAAGTCCCGCAGCTTCTCCAGGTTGCCAAAGAGGTGGGTACGCTGGCCACGGAGGCCCTGGGGCACATCGGGGCGATCCAGCTCGGGGAAATAGTGCACCACTGTGTACTCTAGGGCCCGGACATACTCTCGCTCTGTGGCCACCATCTCTGCCAGCACCAACTGCAGCCTATCGGGTATGGGGAGTCAGGACTCAAGACATCTCCCCTCCACTGCCCTCCTGCCCTGCCCACTACCCGCACCTGTTGGGGCTCCTGGGGTCAGAGCTGCCTGGTGGAGGCACAGTAGGGGATGCCTGGGACTGGGCACTTCCTCCAGCCTCTGGTCTGTGGCAGGCACCAATAGTGGCCGCGTGGTGGCAGTGGCGGGCAGGTTCACTGAGACTCTGCCCCAGATTTCGATCAAAGCTGTAGGCCTTCCTCAGGGGAGGGTGGGCAGGTGCACTGGGGACCTGGCTGACACACAGGCTAGCAGTGCTGCCCACCAGTGGTAGCTTCAGTGCAACCTCGAGCTTTTGGTCCAGGGCCAGCCAGGTGTCCTGGCACCGTGCCCAGGCCCAGCGGCACTCCTGGCGGATGGCCTCTGAGCCTAGCCCTGTGGCCAGAGCCCACATCTTTCGGAAATGGGCAGGAGGCAAGTCAGGGTGCCTGGTCCAATGCAGCTGCAGCCGCTGCAACACAACCCTTGGGCGCTCCTGCTCCAGCTCTGCCAACACCTGCTGCCCCTCCTCAGCCCACGTCAAGGCCTGCAACACCAGGGCCAGACAAGCATTAGAGGGGGATCCCGCCAAGCCCGCTGGGCACTCTGCTCCTCTACCCACTCCCAATCCCCACAGGATGCTGACCAGGACCCAGCCCCAGCAGTTGGATTTTAGGGTCAGACTGAAGGCAAAGGAAGAGACTGCTCACTATACTCAGACACTCAGGCAGCATAACCAGAAAGAGCTCAGGCTGTGCTAAGGCTGGGGCTACCACCCCTCCAGCTACAGGTATCACTTGGAGCCGGGGAGACTCTCACCCACCTCTCTGAAGAGCTGAAACAGCCTCTCAGCATCTGCCAGCCGCTGGCACCGCCTGGCCAAAGCCCTAGAGAATTCAGTCAGCTGGGCTCGCAGGGCCAGAAAGCGTGCCCCAGGGGGGCCCAGCTCAGCTGCCTCCCAGCCAGCCAGTGGCTGCAGAAGCTTCTCTCCTTGCCTGACCTGCTCCTGCAGAGACAGAGACTGGGCTCAGCCAGCCCAGGCCTGGTGGTCCAGCCAAGTCCACCCAGATCCTTCCCGCTGACATATCCACATGTCCCCATCAAGTCTGTCCTGTGGTGGAAGATCTCTCCGTATCTCCCCACTCCCCACCCACATCCATTCCCCTTCTCCACAGCCAAAGTCCCTAGAGAAATTGCCTATCCTCACCATCCCGTCTTGCCCTCCATGCCAGCCCTCTCCAACTCCACTTTGCCATCCCCAGTGCTTCCCAGGCCTTACTGACTCCACCTCTCAGCGCCATTCAGCCACTCTCTGCTGGACTCCCATTGCTTCTGATTCTCCTCACTCTTTCCAGTGGCTCCTCCTGCTCCCCTTTTCCCTCATCTAGGCCATTGAACACTGAGGATCCTGAGGACAGTGCACTCACTCTCCCAAGCACTCGTGTGACCAACTTCAAACGTCATCCAAACACCCCCATACCAAGTGATCCTCCTCAGCCAGACCTCTCCTCTGAGCTCCAGGCCGAAGACCCAAGAACCTTTCTCTCATCCCTCACAGCCATCTCAGGAGCACGCCCAAGACTGGACTCATGAATGCCCCTCCCCCTAGATGATCTCATCTCCTAGTCTGTCAGGAACAACACCCATTTATCCTTGCAACATCCCTGTCCCTTACCCTCCCACATGGGTCCACAGCAAATCCCATCAACTTCTTCAACCCATCTTCCCTGCCACTATCCTGGCCAGAGTAGGCACTGTTTCCCACCTGGACTACTGCAATTGCCTCTTCACTGCATTCCCATGCCCACTGTCTACTCGGAAACTAAGGTAATCTTCCTAGAATACAGATCTGATTATGCGGCCCTCCTGACTAAACTTTACACTGATGGCTACAGGGCCCAGTGATGTGGCCACTGGCCAGGCTTGTCTCACTGCATCTCCCCCCACCCACTCTCCCTCCCTCTCTGCTCTGCATTTAAACCTCACTGGTCTTATGGTTCCTCAGGCATACCACCTTCCCTCCTGCCACAGGACCTTTGCACATGCTGTCCTCCCAGTCTGGAATGTGCCCCCATCCTCAACCCTCTTCTCCCTAGTTGATCCCAACTTATCTTTCAACTCTTAGCTCAACAGTCACCCCCAAAAAAGCTATCCTGACACCTTTTCTGGGTAAAGTCTTGGTTATACCCTCAGGCAGAATCACTTGCAGATTCTCTCCAGAGATCTTGCCTGGGTTTGCAGTCACATATATGACTATAAGGTCCAAGAGAGTAAGGGATTGAATTGCCTTCATGCATTTCTGCATTCCTAGTTCCTGCCATTGCATCTCAATACCCGTGGCATAAACGAGTGACCACACATACCTGGGCAACCTGGTACAGCTCCCGAAAAGGGCCTTGGGCCTGGAGCATCATGTCCAGTGAGGCTTCCCCAGGCTCCTCCAGTGCTGGCCAGCCCACCTGCTGCAGCCACACTTCAATCTGGAGGGGCACAAGCAGGGAAAGGTGAAGAGAGCTGCTATGGGTGGGGTGGCACACATCTAATATCAGGGGCAGGGCCCACTCTAGGCAAGTAGTTCCAACCTGGTGCAGTCCGCCCTCCTGGGTCACCAGTGTTTGGACCAACTCCAGGGCCTGTATTCGCTGGTTGCTCTGCAGTGTCAGTTGGTGCAGCAATCCATCCACATGGTCATATAGCTCATCAGCCTTGTCCATTGCTGTCCTGGAGTAGGGTACACTGTCTTGGACCCCCTGCCTTCCAACCCTCCACCCTGTCCTGGCAACCACAGTCCTGCCTGGTTCTGAGCTAGCCAGTTGAGTCCTGGCCTAGAATATGGTAGGCTGGGGCAGGATCTGGGGGCTGGGCTTGCACACACCTGTAGTCTGGGCTCAGGGCCACCTCTGGGACCTCTTGCTTCAGCCATGTCAGCTCCTGGCCCCCCTGGCATTGTAGCCATGCCAGCCGTGGCGAGTCTAGCACCTGCTGCATCAGGACCTCTGTCTGCTGTAGCAGCTGACTGACCTCCTGTGATTGAGGGCAATAAGCAGTGGAGGTGGCCATGGAAGACAATGAGGGAGACAGAGAGCATTCATGGAAGGACTGGGAGGGGACACTCACCCCAGGTTCCATGGGCTGGGGCACAGCCTTCATACTTTCAATGGCCCCCTGGAGCAGGACACAAGCCGCCTGACAGTTCTGCAGTAGGGCTTCCAGCCGCTGTGAGCAGGGGAAGGCATGACCAGAGCAGCATGCAGTGTTGATCCCACGCTTCCTGGGTTCCAGGCAACTGCAGCCAGCTTTGTCCTGTTCAAGCTATCCCCAGAGACGCTCCTCCACAATCCCAAGTTGCCAATATAACTGCCCCCACACCCTGCCCAGTGCACTGACCCTCCGGAAATCCAGCCAGGCCTGATGGCAGTAAGGAAGGCCTCCTCCTAGCCAAGTGGGCAGCTCCGCTGTTGGGATGTGGGTCAGCAGGCTCTGATGACAAGGCAGCTGCTCCAGCTGTTGAAGAAGAAGGCGTTGTGACCCAGGCCTGTGGGGAGGTACCCCCATCTCCACCCCTAGTCAACTGGACTCAGTACCTGCAGCCCGGAAGGCACCTCCTCCAGCAGCATGCTTCCCACTAGCAGCACCTGGTGCACGGCCCCTGGGGCTGCTTCCTGCAAGGAACCTGAGCTCAGCCGTATCCCCAACTCTACAGAAAAGGGCACGGTGGCTCATGCCTGTAATTCCAGCACTTTGGGAGGCGAGGTGGGCAGATCACCTGAGTTCAGGAGTTCAAGACCAGCCTGGTCAACATGGTGAAACCCCCTCTCTACCAAAAATACAAAAATTAGCCAGGCGTGGTGGTGGGCGCCTGTAATCTCAGCTACTTGGGAGGCTGAGGTAGGAAGATCACTTGAACCTGGGAGGTGGAGGTTGCAGTGAGCCAAGATTGTGCCATTGCACTCCAGCCTGGGCGACAGAGCAAAATTCTGTCACCAAAAAAAAAAAAAGAAAGAAAGAAATGAGAGGAGCTATAATCCAGTACTCACTTGTAGTTGGCTGAGCCCAAAGAAGAGGGAAGAACTTGGGGAACAAATTCGAGCATCTATTAGCACCGTCAGTCCCAGGGCCTGGACTTCAGCCCTAAAGGGGTGAGCCTCAGTTCAGTACCTGACTCCCAAGCCTTACAGTTGGCTCAGGCTTAGTCTCCCAACCCCCTCCCTCAAACCTGGGGATGCTTCGCAGGTAGAGTAGGAGGCGGATGAGTTCCTGGCTGCTGCACTCGGGCTGAAGCCAGGCTGGACTGTGGGCACACAGAAGCAGCACTGCTCGACCTTTCACATCCCGAGTACCTGTGGGGAGGAGGCAGTGAACTCCCGCACTGTTGGGCCACCTCACCTCCACCGCCTCTTGGGCCTCCTGGCTACCTGGCAAGGTGGCCACGCCACTGGCCAGCAGCTCCCAGCAGAGGTCTTGGGCCAGGAGGCAGTCAGCAGGCTTAGGGAGGCTGGATCCACTGGGGGCTTGGGAAGGGAAATGACTTGGTTCTGCTTTGGGCCACCTATCTAAAGACCCCTCCTTGGACCTGGGCTTCAGCCTCAGTAGGGTCAGAGACCTCCAAGGTCTTGACACTCATCTCCAGGCATCCCCATTTCTTTCCCAGACTTCCCTAGCCCAGCCTCCCTTACCTGCCTCCAGCAGCTTTGACGATGTCTCTGATAAAGGGTCTCCAAGGCCCACAGGATCACTGTCCAATCCCCCAGAGCTCAAGCCAGATGGCATTGCCCTGCTTGGATCTGGGTCCCCTACCAACCCTACCCCTGGGCTGTCACTCTCACCCTGTGCCAAGCTGAGGTGGGAGGACATGGGGCATAGGAGGCTCTCCACTCCAGAGAGGCCTGGCCCTTCTGAGAGGACTGAGGAGCTTTCTACTATGCCCCTCTGGGCATTCCCTAATCCACCTGCAGCCGGGGGCAACTGAAGCTCCCTGGACAAGCGGCTGCCCTGTAACCCCTCATCCTGGGCTGCCCCGGCTGATGGTCTTGGAGCACCTGGGTCCTTAATGTGCATCTGGGAAGCAGATTCCTCCTCTTTCCAGGCATCCCTGAAACTGCACACAGCAAACCTCCAGTCAGTGGCATGGCCCTGGGAGTGTGGGGACTCATTCCCATCCTCCAGGGACCTTTGCATTACGCCCTCCTAAAGGTGGGCCTGGGGGGGCCAGTGGGAGAGGGCGGGGCCTCGGTGTGAACCGAGCTGAAGGCAGTTGAGTGGGACTCTGCAGGCAATGCAGGCAAAAGGCACTAGGCCGCAGGAGGTGCCAGTCTTGGAGCCAGAGCACAGAAACTGCAGTTCAGGCCTGGGGAGAGGGAAGAACGTTAGGGGTGTCCCTCTGAGCAGGTCCTCCGTCGCACGCCCATGGGCCTCTGCCCCATGTGTCCCCACTCTCAGCGTCCTCACGGCCACGCTGTGCGGCCCACGCCCGTCGGGGCGGCCCCACCACAGCACCACGCTGCCTCGCCTTCGCGCTCCCGCCGGCCTCGCCGCGAGGCCCTGGCGCGTGCCCCCCGTCTCCCGCTGGCGACACTCACGGCCCCGGGCTGCGCCGCGAGGCACCGCGAAGCCGGGGAGACTTCGAACCGACCACGGCTTCGACGGCTGGTACAGCGCTGCCGCGCGGCGTCACATAACGCCGCCTCCCGGCCGCTGGGGTGGGAAAGCAGGGCCACCGGGAATCAACGCCGCACCGCCCCCTGGGGGCCGGAGGATGGAGCCACAGCCTGCGCAGGTCCCGACGGGGCACAGCCAGCCGAGCAGTGTGTAGCCGAGGTGCGGGCCCCGCAGCAACCCCCACCCGCCGCGGTCCTCCCCACGGGCCAGGACGGCCTCCAGCCCCGCCCCGGCGCAACCCTGGGCCCCGCAGACCGCGTGCCCCACCCACGGCGTCGCTGTGCGCGGGTTGGGGCAGCGACCAACGGCCGGCAGCTCCACGGTGCCCACTCCCCCGGCCTGGCGAGGACGCTGGAAGCGCTGTCCCACCGGGAAGGCCGCGGGGGTGCGTGCAGGTGAGTGCGCGGGGGTCGCCGCGGGGCGAGGCGGGGCGGGTCGGGGCGGGGGCTCCCAGAGGCTTCAGCCGGCTGAATGAGCCGAGGAGAGGGAAACGCCTTCTGTGTAGGGAAGCGGGGCGCTGCCTTAGCTTGGGCACCCAGAGACAGGTCGCTTGATCCCACGCAGGATGGGGCTGCCGTCGGGGTGGGAGTGAGACCAATGGGTGGAGCTGACCAAGGCCTGCGAGAGTCCGCCAGACCCTCCCCTGCTTTGCCATCCCTGGCACCTCCTTACCGCCCTCTCCACAATGACCAGTCCAGGAGACCGGCGCTGAGGTGGGGTCCTGGAGCCAGAGTCCCCAGCCCAGGCCTGGATTCTCCACTTACCTGCTGGGGGCGCTCCAGGAACTCTGCTCTTTGAGCCTCACCCTCCTCACCTGTAAAAATGAAAAGTCATTTTTCTCCTGGGGTTACCATGCGGACTAGGGAAGGCCCCCTGTGTTATACGTCCACCCACTCACTGCCAGCTTTCAGGCTGTGTTGGTGCCCTGTCCCCCATTTCACCCCCAGTCAGGGGATCCTGAACTGATGTAAGTCACTTGGGTAGCTGTGCGATTTGAGGTCCCTTTGGGGCATGTGGGCTTGGCCTGACGCTCCCCAGAATTTGTGGGAAGATTGTGGGAAGGTCAGCTCTGTGACCAGAAGGCCCTGAGCCCCAGAGTGTGCCCAGGCCATGGCCCCTGAGGAGACTGGGTACCAGATGTAATGGCTTCCCTGGTTCTAAGCCCTCTTTCTTGAACCTGGGCATTACAGCAGGCAAATTGGGACCAACAGCAATCTCCCCCAGCCCAGCCCACCGCGCAGAGTCCAGACTTTCAGGCAGCTACCGAGGAGCCTTCTTCATGAGCAGGTCAGGCTGCCAGAGGAGAGCCTTGAAGTTGTCCTGCTCCATCCCTAACTCCCAGCCAGACCTCTCTTCCCACCCTCCTGGCTTCAGGAAGCATCATCCAACCTTGGCTCCCTCCCCAGCTCTGTCCCAGGGCCACCCCCACTGAGTCACTGCCTTCTGCTCCTTCCCTCCCCTTCTGCCCACTGGCACCCACCAGCCAGGCCCCCCAGGAGCCCTAAGAGCCCCGGGGGGAGGGCCTGCTGACAGACACACATACCCTTGTGAAAGGCAGAGGCAAACAAGAACCTCAAGCCACAGGCTACAGCTGATCCTGGCACCCTGAGCACAGCTGGCAGATTCAGGGGAGGTACAGTCACACTGAGATAGAGGCAGGGCTAGGCCCTGGTTTCTCCACTCCACAGAGAATGTGCATTGTAAGCTTCATGGAAACAGAGACTGCGTGTTATCCACTTCTGTACTTCCAGCATCCAGCACAGGGCCTGGCACAGAATAAATGCTTTGGGGTATCTGACACTGGTCACACTACCCCTGCCCTCCTGAGGCTCCACATCTATGTATCAGATGGAAACCAGAGTCACAAATGGAGACAGATTCAGAGACTCAGCCCAAAAGGAGACAGAAGAGGCAGAGGGCTACAGGATGCATGGCCCAGGATGGCAAAAGTACAGATAGAAATGGGGATACACTGAGGCCTAGTGGGGAATATTGGGGAGCTGGGCCTGCAGCCAGGCTGGGGTGGCTGACCACAGAAGGCTTTGTGGGCTGAGATTGCAGGACTGAGCAGTGATTCATGGAGCCCGTCTCTGTGGCTCTCCTGGCAGCAGAATCAACTCACAGCAGCCTTTTCCACTGAGATCATAAAATGAGAATGGGCCTCCCTCCCCTGACCCTTCCCCAACTCTCCCTCAGCCTCCCATTTCTTGCCAACATGACTCAATCAAAAATAAAATGGGCCGAGCACAGTGGTTCATGCCACAAAATCCCAGCACTTTGGAAGGCCAAGGAGGGCAGATTACCTGAGGTTGGGAGTTCCAGACTAGCTTGGCCAACATGGCAAAACCCCGTTTCTACTAAAAATACAAAAATTAGCCAGATGTGGTGGCACACGCCTGTAATCCCAGCTACTCAGGAGGCTGAAGCAAGAGAATTGCATGAACCCAGGAGGCGGAGGTTGCAGTGAGCTGAGATCATGCCACTGCACTCCAGCCTAAGCTACAGAATGAGACTCTTGTCTCAAAAATAAATAAATAAATAAAAATGGGGGGAGGGTTGTGGGCCTCAGTGGGCCTAGTGACAACAGACCCACAGTCATTCACCTTACACATCCCTCTTCAGTGTGACCCCAAATACTGAGGGCAACAAATACCCCAGAACTTCCAGATCTCTCTTGCCTTTGGCCTAAATAAACTCCAAACTCCTTGGTATGGCATTCAAGGCCATTTACAGGCATCACAGCCTTCCCATCTACCTCCCAAACTGGCCTGGAAAATCTGATTACTACTCTAGTCTCACACTGGCTTCTCTTCCTGAAGGCCCATGCCCAACTCCCCTAATCAAAATCCTTCCTCCTTTGAGACCTGGGCGCAGCACCTCCTTCATGGAGCCTTCCCTAGCCAAGTTCTCTCAGCTCAGGCCATCCTGCCCAGCCACACGGCAAGGACCCATGGATGAGTGCTTGATGTACTTCCTCTCCTGTGTCCAAGACACCTGCCTGCCTCCCCGTCAAACCCACCATGCTTATCTACCCCCACACTGCAACCTCCACCTCCTGGGTTCAAGTGATTCTCCTGCCTCAGTCTCCCAAGCACCTGCGATTATAGGCGTGCACCACCATGCCTAGCTAATTTTTGTATTTTTAATAGAGATGGTATTTCAGCATGTTGGCCAGGCTGATCTCAAGCTCCTGACCTCAAGGGATCCATCTGCCTCAGCCTCCCAAAGTGCTGGGATTACAGGCATGAGCCACTGTGCCCGGCCTGACAGATGACATTTATGATCCCTTACCTTGAGCCAGGCCCTGTGTAGATTCTTCCCATTAAATTTTATCATTTAATCTTGACAGCAGCCTTACGAAGTGAATATGATTATCTCATTTGAAAGATGAGGACACTGAGGCTCAGAAAGAGCATGTAACACACCCAGAATGACACTGGTAAGTGACAGCTGAGGCTGTTGACTCTAAAGTGTTGACTACGGCCGGGCATGGTGGCTCATGCCTGTAGTCCCAGTGCTTTGGGAGACAGAGAGGTAGATCGCCTGAGGTCCGAAGTTCGAGACCAGCCTGGCCAACATGGCAAAACCTCCATCTCTACTTAAAAATATAAAAAATTGAGTCCAGGCGTGGTGGCTTACACCTATAATCCCAGCACTTTGGGAGGCCAAGGTGGGTGGATCACGAGGTCGAGGATCAAGACCATCCTGGTCAACATGGTGAAACCCCATCTCTACTACAAATACAAAAAAAATAGCTGGGCATGGTGGCGCACGCCTGTAGTCCCAGCTACTTGGGAGGCTGAGGCAGGAGAATTGCTTGAACCCAGGAGGCAGAGGTTTCGGTGAGCCGAGATCGCGCCATTGCACTCCAGCCTGGGTAACGAGCAAAACTCAGTCTCAAAAAAAAAAAAAAAAAATTATCCGGGCATGGGGGCGGGTGCCTGTAATCTCAGCTACTTGGGAGGCTGAAGCAGGAGAATTGCTTGAACCCAGGAGGCAGAGGTTGCAGTGAGCTAAGATCATGCCATTGCACTCCAGCCTGAGTGACAGAATGAGACTCTGTCTCAAAAAAAGTAAAAATAAATAAGCTGTTCACTACTGGTTGACTACTAGGCCTTATCACTGTGGACCATAAACAACCTGAGGGCAAAGCCCAAGTCACTCTTCCTTCTTATCGCACCTTACCTTCGCATAACGCAGAAAAAGTAAAGGTAAGTTGGCTAAACGTATAACCTTCCAAGTGTGTCAAAAGTCCTTCAGATCCAGAGAGCTAGAAAGTAGGTTAGCTATTACCTAGGGCTGAGGAGGGCCAGGGATGAGAACTGACTGCTAATGAGTACAGGGTTTTTTTGGGGGGGATGATAAAAATGTTCTAAACTTAGATTGTGGTAAGGGCTGCACAACCCTGTAGGTGTATTAAAAACACAGAACTGTGCACTTTAAATGGGTGAATTTTTATAGTATGTGACTTATATCTCAAATATATAAATATTTTTTAATTTAATTTTTTTTTTGAGATGGAGTCTTGTTCTTTCACCCAGGCTAGAGTGCAGTGGTGTGATCTCGGCTCACTGCAGCCTCTGCCTCCTGGGTTCAAGCAATTCTTAGGCCTCAGCCTCCTGAGTAGCTGGGACTAAAGCCGTGCATTACCATACCCAGCTAATATTTTTGATTTTTGATAGAGACAGGGTCTTGCTATATTGCCCAGGCTAGTCTTGAACCCCTGGCCTCAATCGAACCACCTGCCTTGGCCTCTAAAACTGCTGGGATTACAGGTATGAGCCACTGTGCTCAGCTCTGAAATATTTTTTTTTTTTGGGGGGGGGATGGAGTTTCTCTCTCTCTGCTTCCCAGGCTGGAGTGCAGTGGCATGATCTCAGCTCACTACAACCTCCACCTCCCAGGTTCCAGCCATTCTCCTGCCTCAGCCACCCGAGTAGCTGGGATTACAGGCGAGTGTCACCATGCCCGGCTAATTTTTGTTATTTTTAGTAGAGATTTGTTATTTTTAGTAGTACAAGACCACATGTTGGCAAGGCTGGTCTTGTACTCCTGACCTTAAGTGATCTGCCCACCTTGGCCTCCCACAGTGCTGGGATTACAGGCATAATCCACATCCTTGTGCCAAATTTCTTTTCTTTTTTTTTTTTTTTTTAGACAGAATTTTACTCTTGTTGCCCAGGCTAGAGTGCAATGGTGTGATCTCAGCTCACTGCAACCTCCAACTCTCAGGTTCAAGTGATTCTTCTGCCTCAGCCTCCCAAGTAGCTGGGATTATGGGTGCGCGCCACCACGCCCAGCTAATTTTTTTTTTTTTTTTTTTTTTTTGTATTTTTAGTAGAGATGGAGTTTCACCATGTTGGCCAGGATGGTCTCAATCTCCTGACTTCATGATCTGCCCGCCTCCAGCCTCCCAAAGTGCTGGGATTATAGGTGAGAGCCACTGTGCCCAGCCCAATTTTTTTTTAAGTCCTTCAGACACCAGGGGAATTGGACTTGGGGACTACTGTTATCTAGGGATTTCAATTACTGTTTCTGGACCCCACACTATCTGATTTACATCATAAACACTCATGGCCAGGTGAGGTGGCTCACACCTGTAATTCCAACACTTGAGGAGGCCAAAGCAGGAGGATTGTTTGAGGTCAGGAGTTCAAGAACAGCCTGAGCAACATAGTGAGACCCTATTTCTAGAAAAAAAAAAATATATGCCAGGTGTGGTGGCTCACATCTGTAATCCCAGCACTTTGGGAAGCTGAGGCAGGCAGATCACTTGAGGTCAGGAGTTTGAGACCAGCCTGGCCAACATGGTGAAATCCCGTCTCTACTGAAAATACAAAAAATTAGCCAGGCATGGTGGCATGTGCCTTTAGTCCCAGCTACTCAGGAGACTGAGGCATGACAATCGCTTGAACCCAGGAGACAGAGGTTGCAGTGAGCTGAGATCATGCCACTGCACTCTAGCCTGGGTGACAGAATGAGATCCTGTTTCTAAAAATAAATAAATATAGTAAAAACAAAAGTTAAAAAATTAGCCAGGCATGGTGGTACACACCTGTAGTCCTAGCTACTTGGGAGACTGCATCAAGAATATTCCTTGAGTCCAGGGATGCAGTAATCTATGATTGGCCACTGCACTCCAGTCTGGGTGATAGAACAAAATCTTGTCTCCAAAAATAATTAAACACTCCAGGTAACCAAACCCCTTGAGCCCTTGAGATTGCCCTCCCACCTGTCATGTGCAAAAGGCTACTTCTGTTCATGTGTCCTATACCTGAGTCCAGGTTTTCAAGAAATGCTTATCTGGTTCTAGGTGTGTGATGGCTGCATCAGGGCAGCTTGGCACCTGACCTCTGGGGTCTTTCCCTGCTAGGCTTTCTCATTTTGTAGACTTCTAGTTCTGTGATTCCATGCCAAAATAGTGATCCTCTTGACCACCACTGCAGGTCCCCTGCTAAGAGGACAATATTGGAAAGGTATGGGGGATGCATGACAGGGGACCAGAGGATGAACAGTTCTGCCTAGGATTCCCCTCCATTCTCAATCCTTGGGGCAGGCAGTTGGGTTTTCATCTCCTTCACCAGATGCCCCTGTTGTCCCCCACCCTAAGAACCGCCTGATACATGGACAGAAGACACTCATCCATCTGAGAGATGTTTAATGTATCTTAGGGTCAAGGTACAAAACACAAGGCAGGTGCTAACCCCTGGAAAATCACCTGCCACCCAGTCAGCCCCTGCTTAGCCAGGCGTCCCAGCTTAGTCAGGCGTCCCAGCCCCCAGAGCAATGGAGCAGTGGCCCTGAGATACTGGGTTCCTTTTCTGGGGAATGTTCAGGTGGTAAGATGACAGCCCAGAGGCCACTATGTCCCCTCCTCAAAAAACCCAGACCCAAGGATCAGAAAGGTCCAGACTTGGACCTAGAGCAGCAGATCCCAGAATGACCCCAGCTCAGCAGCGGTCTTGAACTGAAGTGTGGCCCGGCCCCCTAGTCTTGGTCTTAGAAAAGGAGGAACTATTACCCCAATACCTGACAGCAAAGGGAAGGGGCTAAAGCAGGAATTGGAAGCAGAGGTTCCCACTGCCCTAAAAAAAATGGACTATGGGTAGCTGACCCAGCAGGGCAGCAAAGCCCAAGGTTGAGGCCTGCCTCACTTCCCACTCCAGTTCCTCTGAGGGCCAGCCCCTCACGAAGCCTCACTGTCAGGGCACCACTGACCCAGTGCTGGGGAGGGAATGGGGACAGGGAAAGCTGGCATTCACTGAGGAATGATGCCCTAGCTTTCGGGGCAGGAGCAGCTGCCTATAAAGTCTCCGGGAAAACCCACTAGGGAAGGGGGACCAGCAACCCAAGTCTCTGGGCCTAGCCCCTAGGAGGCCTGGACTGGATCTGGAGCCAGAGTAGAGGCCTTACTGAAATGGAAGGTGGCAGGGATTAGGAGCAGGGAGGTGGTGAGAAAGGGCCCTGTGAGGACCAGCTCAGGTGACCCCTATGACCAGCCCCAAGGAAGCCCAATTGCTACTTCAGCCCAGACCCCTCTGGCCTCATGTCAAGTTGCAAGGATTCTTCCCATCGCCCAGGGAGCATTTCCCACAGGGATTCCACCTCCTACTCCTCCCCAAGACCCTGGGCTACAGCCGGCTGCCTCTGTTGAACTGGATACACCAGTGGGAGTTAGTGCCTGGGCTGAGATGGGTATGGTCCTTGTGGCCCATAAGAGGCTGCAGCTCCTGCTGCTGGGGGAGGTCAGCACTGCTCTCACTGTGAGAGCGGCCAGCCTTGGCCAGGCTCGGGGGGAAGGCAAAGCTAGGGTGTGGATCAGAAGGCGGGTAGAGAGGGGCCTGGGGCTCTTCAGCGCCCCGTGGATGGGGAGGCAGGCAGGTCAGAGTTGGGGCCTGGTTACAGGGAGGAGATGCTAGGCTCTCCAGGGATGACATGCTCTGGTTCCAGCCTGTCTGCATGTCCACAGGCACAATCTTGGTGGTTTCCGAGGACACGTACACAGCCAGGTCCCCTTGCCCACTCTTCCAGGGGAGCTCCTTCTCTGCACAGGTTGGGGAGGGGGGAATGATTCGTGGGCTCGGGCACACTTCAAGGCTTCCTGGGGACAAAGAGTGTACATGAACTCATTACCAGTACAGTGGAAAACTCAAGTATAAGCACATTCTCATAAATTCATGTGACAGTTTTCATATGCCATCCATTTGTGCGATTATCTGATGAATGTCTTGCTGAGGGGAAGTACCACAGCTGGTTTTGCTCTCCACTGTATCCCCAGCACCTAGCACAGGGCCGGGCACACAGTAGTTGCTCGAGAAATACCTATCTAACAAATGAAAATAAGGAAAGTTGGCCAGGCGCAGTGGCTCACACATGTAATCCAAGCACTTTGGGAGACCAAGGCAGTGGATTACCTGAGCTCAGGAGTTAGAGACCAGCCTGGCCAACATGGTGAGACCCCATCTCTACTAAAAATACAAAAATTAAGTCAGTCGTGGTGGTGCACAGCTGTAATCCTAGCTACTTGGGAGGCTGAGGCAGGAGAATCGCTTGAACCTAGGAGGCGGAGGTTGCACTCCAGCCTGGGTAAGAGTGAGACTTTATATAAAAAATAAATAAATACAATAAAAATAAAAAGAAGATAGCGAAAGCAGGAGCCAGGCAGGAAGGAAGCCCCATCTCCAGTCCCCTCACCCTACTTGCAGCACGGGTCTCTGAAACAGCTTCCTGACAAAGCCCCATTCCATCTAGCCAGTGAGAGAGAAACACCAGCTGCCAGGGAGGGTAAGAAAGACATGGAGGTTGCAGGTCAAAGGTTTTTCTGCTGGGCATCCTGCCTGAGTACCCACCACAGCCCTTTGGTGGAACAGAGCCCAGGAATGTGAGCTTATGCAAACCTAACAGCAGGCCAGAGCTTTGCCGCAAAGGGATGACGCGGCATAGGGGACTTAAGAATCCCAGAACTGGCCGGGTGTGGTGGCTCATGCCTGTAATCCAAGCACTTTGGAGGCCAAGGCAGGCAGATCACCTGAGGTCGGGAGTTCAAGACCAGCCTGACCAACATGGTGAAACCCCATCTTAAAAAAAAAAAAAAAAAAAAAAAGAATCCCAGAACTGCAGGGGCAGGGCTGAATTACAGGAAGTCTGAGGTTCTGAAGGAGGAAACCTGGAAAGAGAATCCCTGTGGCCACCAACCACCTCAGCTCTTCAACGTCAAGCACAGCATGTATCTGTTCATTGATAAAGTCCTGAGCAGCCCAATAAGCTTCTTACTTGAACACATGTGTGAAATGTATTGATGCTATGATTAAGTAAAATGGTATCTCTTGAAAGACCTAGAATATTAAAATGTGATAACAACAACAAAAAGTGTAAAACAAAAAAAACCTTTGCTATTCACCTTTAGAGGCTGCTAGGGAACTAACTCTTTGGTCTGAAAACTGATAAATTAAAGAATCAAGCATTTCCTGTGTGAACTGTACCTCAAAGTAACCAAATAATTGATGAGGTGGATATTTTTTGTTTTTTTGTTTTGTTTCTTTGTTTGAGACAGAGTCTTGCTCTGTCACCCAGGCTGCAGTGGTGTGATCTCAGCTCACTGCAACCTCCATCTTGCAGGTTCAAGCTATTCTCCCGCCTCAGTCTCCAGAGTAGGTGGGATACAGGAACCCGCCCACCACCATGCCCAGCTAATTTTTTTTTTTTTTTAAATATCTTTAGTAGAGACGGGGTTTCGCCATGTTGACCAGGCTGGTCTCAAACTCCTGACCTCAGGTAATCTGCCCACCTCAGCCTCCCAAAGTGCTGGGATTACAGGCATGAGCAACTGCCTATAGATTTACTGGTTTAAAGGAAATTTAAGAGACAGAGCAACATATTAAATGACACTTTGGGGATGCAATCAACAAAATCCAGACAGAGAAGGACTGCAGGACAAATAAGTGAGTTTCTTCAATAAATACATTGTGAAGAGAAAAAAAATAGGAGGTTTGGGAGAAACCTATAGATCAGGGTTTATCAAACTTGACACTTGACATTTTGGGACAGCTACTCTTTGCTGTGGGGGGTTATCCTGTGCATTGTAGGATGTTTAGCAGTATCCCTGGCGTCTACCTACTCAATACAAGGGCATCTTCCCTGACAACCAAAAATGTCTCTGTGCAGTGCCAAGTGTCCCCTGGGGAAGCAAAATCACTCCACCACCATCCCCCTTGAGAATCACTGCTATAGGTTAAAAGGGACATTGAACAAACCTACTGTAAAATATATATATATATATATATATATATATGAAGACAATCAGGGAAATTTGAGCAATGATTTAATATTTGATGACAGATTTTAGACATGGTAATGGCATTGTGGTTATATATATATTTTAAAGAATCTTTTTTTTTTTTTTTAAGGGACAGAGTCTTGTTCTCTTGCCCAGGCTGGAATGTAGTGGCGTGATCATAGCTCACTGCAGCCTCAGCCTCCTGGGCTCAAATGACTATAGGCAGGAATCAAGAATTCTTATCTGAGGCTGGGTGCAGTGGCTTGAGCCCAGGAGGTTGAGGATGTACTGAGTCATGATCCCACCACTGCACTCCCACCTGGGTGTCAAAGAGAGATCCTAACTCAGAAAAAAAAAAGAAAATTCCTTATCTGGCTGGGTGTGACTCATCAGTTTGGGAGGCTGAAGATCACTTGTGCGCGAGAGTTTAAGACTAGCCTGGGCAACATAACAAGACCTCATCTCTACTAGAAAAAAAAAAGATAGCTGAGCATGATGGTATGTGCCTGAAGTCCCAGCTACTCTGGAGGCTGAGGCAAAAGGATTGCTTGAGCTTGGGTGTTCAAGGCTGCAGTGAGCTATGATCGCACTACTGCACTCCAGCCTGGGCAACAGAGAGAGACCATCTCAAAAGAAAAAAAAAATAAAAGAATCCTTATCTTTTAGAGATATGTACTGAAGTATTTATTGATAAAGTGATATGACATTTTAGACTTGCATCAGAAGAACCCAGTGGAGGGAGGAGCATAGGTGAGGTTTAGGTGAAATAAGATTGGCTATGAGTAGGTAATTTTTGAAGCTGGACAATGGATAGATAGGAGTTTATTTTATAGTTTTATCATTGTATATTTTGAAATTTCCTTAGCTACATACCAGCTACCAGCAAAAAAAAAAAAAAAAGAAAGAAAGAAAGAAAGAAATTTCCTATAATAAAAAATTTGCAAAAACATTTGAGGGTCCCAGCTACCAGTGATAATGACATTATGAGTGAATTAGTTCTCTGTACATACATGGAAATGCTTATATACTGTATTTTTATCCACAGTAATTCCATTTTGATGACTTCAGTCTCCTCCTCCAGGTCAGGCTGCCACCTTCATCTGAGGCTCTACTTGAGGGCATAGGTCTCAACAGAGCCTATGGTTTGCTCACTACCTCCTGTTCCTCACTAGACTATAAAGGGAGGCAGCATGGCCTTGAAAAGGTGTGGGTGGCACGGTGAGTCACACCTGTAATCCCAGCATTTTGGGAGACCAAGGTGGGAAGATTGCTTGAGTTCAGGAGTTTGAGGCCCTCCTGGGTAACAAAGCAAAACCTCATTTCCACAAAAATTTTAAAAATCAGCTAGGTGGGCTGGGCGAGGTGGCTTACGCCTATAATCCCAGCACTTTGGGAGGCCAACTCGGGTAGATCACCTGAGGTCAGGAGTTCAAGACCAGCCTGAATAGGCTGAATGCAGTGGCTGACACCTGTAATCCCAGGACTTTGAGAGGTCGAGGCAGGTAGATCATGAGGTCAGGAGATTAAGACCATCCTGGCCAACATGATGAAACCCTGTTGCTACTAAAAATAAAAAAATTAGCTGGCCATGGTGGTGCATGCCTGTAGTTCCAGCTACTAGGGAGGCTGAGGCAAGAGAATTGTTTGAACCCGGGAGGCAGAGGTTGCAGTGAGCTGAGATCCCACCACTGCACTCCAGACTGGTGACACAGCAAGACTGCATCTCAAAAAAAAAAAAAAAAAAAAAAGACCAGCCTGATTAACACAGTGAAACTCTGTCTCTACTAAAAATACAAAAAATTAGCCAGGCATTGTAGCAGGCACCTGTAATCCCAGCTACTTGGGAGGCTGAGGCAGGAGAATCATTTGAACCCAGGAGGCAGAGGTTGCAGTGAGCTGAGATTGCACCACTGCACTCCAGCCTGGGCAAAAAGAGGAAAACTCTGTCTCAAAAAAAACAAAAATAAAAACAAAGAAAAAAAGCCCTGGGTGCAGTGGCTCACGCCTGTAATCCCCGCACTTTGGGAGGCCAAGGTGGGCAGATCACCTGAGGTTGGGAGTTCGAGACCAGCCTGACCAACATGGAGAAACCCTGTCTCTACTAAAAATACAAAATTAGCTGGGCATGGTGGTGGTGCATCCTGTAATCCCTGCTACTCCGGAGGCTGAATAAGGAGAATCACTTGAACCCAGGAGGCAGAGGTTACAGTGAACTGAGATACCATTGCACTCCAGCCTGGGCAACAAGGGTGAAACTCCATCGTAAAAAAAAAGAAAAAAAAAATCAGCTGGGTGTGCTAGTACACACCTGTAGTCCCTGCTACTAGGGAAGCTGAGCTGGGAGGATCACTTGAGTCCTAGAGATCAAGGCTGCAGTGAGCCATGATCATGTCATCATGCAATTCGTGATCCAGCCTGGGTGACAGAGTGAGATCCTGTCTCTAAAAAAAAAAAAAAAAATTCTAGTAATGCAAGAATGGCATCAAAGAAAAGAAAAAAAAGAAAATGTTGAGTGTGGTGGCTCACGCCTGTAATCCCAGCACTTTGGGAGGCCAAGGTGGATGGATCACCTGGGGTCAGGAGTTCGAGACCAGGTGTGATGGTGCACATCTGAAATCCCAGCTACTTGGGAGACTAAGGCAGAATTGCTTGAACCCGGGAGGCAGAGGCTGCAGTGAGCCAAGATCACGCCACTGCACTCCAGCCTGGGCGACAAGAACAAAACTCTGTCTAAAATAAAATAGAATAAAATATTTTAAAAGGCTGTGGGCTTTGGAGTCAGATGGGTCAGGTTCAAATTCTGGTTCTACTATGTGATGCTTGACAAGTCATGAGTCCCTGAGACTGTATGAGCTCAATTTCCCCATCCTGGTTGTTGTGAGGGTTGAGTATCATTTATGTCAGGCATCTGATATGAAGAAGATGCTCTGCAAATGCTGGCTGGTGCATAAACTGGTGAATAGAAAAAGGGAGTTGTCTGGAGTAGAGGCCATGAGTGAAGAGAAAGGAAATCAGCTTGCTCCAGAGGGAAGGGGGACAGGGAGGAAGGCATTACCTGAGACCTTGCCCTCTTGGAGAACCTCACTGGTGGCCCGAGCCACAAAGATGATGCCCTCATCGTCTTCCTTCTCTGTCTCTGAACTGTCGCTGTCCTCCTCCTCCTCCTCAGACTCCACGGTTAATATCACAGCAGCTGGACAGAGACGAGCAAAGTCAGGTGGCCTGGGCTGGCAGCTGCCTCTTGGGACTACACAGCCCCAAGCCAGCTCCGTCCCCCTAGGCAGAACACACATTGGCAGAGACACCTACTTTCTCCTCTGGCTGTTTCAAGCACTGGCCTAGGAGGTGGTGACTTGGGAGAAAGAGAAATGACACTGCAGAGCCCAAGGAGACAACCAGAGGAAGCTAAGTCTGTAGAGGAAGCCATGAGGACCACACTTTCCATCTCCCCCATCCTTTTTTTTCAGCTCCAAATCCCATGATCCACTGGAAACATGAGCACTTGGATTGCTGGAAGTCCCATTAACATTCAGATCATACAAAACTGGCTTTGTAGCCAGGTTCAGTAGCTCATGCCTGTAATCCCAACACTTTGGGAGGCTGAGGCAGGTGGATTACCTGAGGTCAGGCATTCAAGACCAGCCAGGCCAACAAGGTGAAACCCTGTCTCTACCAAAAACACAAAAAAATTAGCCAGGCATGGTGGCATGCGCCTGTAATCCCAGCTACTTGGGAGGCTGAAGTAGGAGAATCGTTTGAACCTGGGAGGCAGAGGTTGCAGTGAGCCAAGATGGCACCACTGCACTCCAGCCTGGACACCGGAGTAAGACTCCATCTCAAAAAAGACAAAACAGAACTGGCTTTGCAGACAGTATAGTGGGCCCCAGGGTCCATCCATCCTCCAAGGCCCAGACCAAACTCCCCCTTCTCCATGACACCTTTTCCAAGTCCTCGGGGCCTATAACCCTTAGTTAGCAATCAGATGCCTCCTGTCACTCATTGTCTAATAACTGCTTTGAACATTTCCAAGTTGGAAATCAAGTCCCTGGGGGAAGAGCCCCAGCTCATGGTGCTTAAAATGCACCCTAGAGCAGGTCCTCCAGGATTCTGGCTGGTGAGCCCCAGCCCTTTCCCTCCTTCCTCCCATCCTCAATCCCACCCTACTCCCTGCTTGCCTGTGTCCTGAAAGCCCAGGTCTCGAGGTTTCCCATTTGTAGCCTCAGCATTCGCCACACCATCCTTCTAAGGACCAAGAAAGAAAACCTGAGCCTCTGGCCCCAGCTCCCCACCCCAACCCTGTCATTTAGTGGGGTCAACAGGAGGACAAGTTTTCCTAACCCAGCAGGGGAGGGAATTTGTGTCAGTCCCACTGGTTCTACAACCCTTGGCCAACCAGGCAAGAATTGTAGAGTCTGAGTGAACCATGCCCCAAAAAGAAATCTGGATGCATCAGCCTGGGCTGACTTAGGGGCTCATGGAGTTGCCCCTCAAAGCAATCTCCTTTTCTCCTGTCTTTTTCATTTTTGGTAGGAGCTCCTGCTGCCTCCCAGCAGGTGACCACATGGCCAAGAGGCTGCTCCCCCTCTGAAGGTCTCACCTTTCCCCTCTGGGGCTCTAAGAACATCTAAAAGGGAACCCAAACTGCTACAGTCATCAAGTGCCTAAGGACTATCCAACTGTGGGTCCCCCTAAGCTGGATCCTAACACTTGGGAGCTCAAAACTGCATGCTATCAGCCTCCAGCTCCAAAGAGGAGTCCCTAAGAGAAGACATGCCTTCCTGCGGCCAGTCTTGCGGGGTCGTGGCTTGCTCTTGGTGAAGCAGATGTTGTGCTTGGTGGATTTAAAGGACTCCAGCCGCCGCTTCATGTTCTGCTGGAAGACCTCCTTGTCCTGCCGCTCCTGCGCATCCTCTGAGATGAAGTGGCGACTGCAGCTGGCTTTGTACTGGCAATGACAGCCCCACCTCGCTATAAGGCCAGATGCCTTGGCCTCCCACAGGAACCCCAGGCCACAGCCCCAACATATTCAACACAAGTCCTGCCAGCCCAGCTTTTCCAGAATTAACAATGGATTGAAAAACAAAACAAAACAAAACAAAATACAAGAGGAACCCAGCCAGAGACTCTGTGTTCTCAATTCCCTGGGAGAAGCTTCCCTTTATCCCAGAACTTCTTCCCCCAAACCTGGCCTTCTCCATCCCTTGCCATCCTTTCCTGATTCTCTCTGATTTGAAGGTGACCCTCTGTCTTGTTCCAGTACTGTGACAACATGGGGAACATTTTCTTCTTTCTACCTCCATTGATCTGAGCTTTGCCCACACGCCCAGCCTCCCTGCTCCTTTCTGGCTACACAGCATCCTTTCTCCAGCTGGATTCTCCCATCTAGCCATTTCTACAACCACCACCATGATATCCTGTGCTGCATTTTGAACTTTCGTTAACTATCTCCCCTGACACCCTGGACCTTCTCAGTCCCAATAATTTAGGCTCACCCCTATCATCTGCTCTTTTTTTTTTTTTTTTTTTTTTTTGAGATAGAGTTCTGCTGTTGTCACCCAAGCTGGAATGCAGTGGCACAATCTCTGCTCACTGCAACCTCTGCCTCCGGGGTTCAAACAATTCTCCTGCCTCAGTCTCCCGAGTAGCTGGGATTACAGGCACCTGCCACCACACCCAGCTAATTCTTGTATTTTTAGTAGAGATAGGGTTTCACCATATTGCCAAGCTCGTCTTGAACTCCTGACCTCAGGTGATCTGCCCACCTTGGCCTCCCAAAGTCCTGGGATTACAGGCATGAGCCACTGCACCTGGCTATGCTCTTTTTAACTCTCATAAAGACCAAGCCCACTACACACTCACCTAGACTGCCTCTACCTCTACCCTCCCTGCTTAGCACCTTTTCATCATCTAGTGGTAATCCACTGAAATACTGCCCAGCACCTGCCAGATAAGCTTATTTTGCCTCACATCCCAAGTCTGGTCCCTTTATCTCATATTTTCTGCTTCCCTGAATCAGTTGTAAGAGCCCCCTTCAAGTCTTCCATCTGCCCTCCTCCTCTACCTATGCACCAGGAGGCACCCTCTCTCCTGGGATGAAGGGGTCCATCTCCTTCACAAGGCTCATTGCTGCCCAACCCTGGCCTCCACATGGTTCAGTTCCCCACTTCCTGCCTCCAGCAGTTCCTGCTTCCTCCTATTTCTCCACTCTCCTGTATCTTCACCCCTTCCCTCACCACTTGGCTGCTTCCCCTCAGTTTTCAAGCTCCTGCCCTTACCTCATTAAAGAATGTCTCCCTATGAACACTATTGTCTCCCTTTTGCTGCCACACTTTTATAAGTTGATTCTGACACTTTCTCTCCTACTCACCACTTCCTTAAATACCAGAAATGCAACCCCAGGGTCCACAACTCCACAATGCTGCCTTCTCGCTGGTCACCAGTGTGGTGGGCTCTGCCTCTGCACAGCATCTAGCCCTCTTTCTGCCCCAGGCCTGAGAGACCACCTGCCACTGCTTCTCCAAGGGTTCCTGTCTTTGGCTCTCCTTCCTTTTCTCCCATGTGTATTCCTCAGTGTTATCTTTAGCCCTCCTCTCTCCCCAGGAAACACTCTCCCCAGAGAACTTACTCATTCTATCCGCCCCAGCTATCCCAGTGATATAGACCTGTGGTTCTTGAATATCAGTCATCAGACCAGCTGCATTTGAATCACCTGGGCAACTTAGTAAGAACACAGATTCAGTCGGGCTCAGTGGTTCACACCTGTAATCCCAACACTTTGGGAGGCAGAGGCGGGCAGATCACCTGAGGTCAGGAGTTCAAGACCAGCCTGACCAACAAGGAGAAACCGTCTCTACTAAAAACACAAAATTAGCCAGGCATAGTGGTGCATGCCTGTAATCTCAGCTACTCAGGAGGCTGAGGCAGAAGAATCACTTGAACCTGTGAGACGGAGGATGCAGTGAGCAGAGATTGCGCCATTGCACTCCAGCCTGGGCAACAAGAGCGAAACTCCATCTCAAAAAAAAAAAAAATAATAATAATAATACAGATTCTTAGTTCCACTCCAAACTGCAGAATCAGAATCTTTAGGTTAAACCAGGAAGTTCCCCAGCGGATTCTGTGGTAGCCAGGTGACAAAACCTGATATGGATTGCTTCCAAATCTCTCTCCAGCCCTTATCTATTAAACTATAATCTTATCTTTCTAACTGCATACTAGATCTCTCTGTCTCCCTCTAATGATATTTCTATGAAGAACATGATAAATTGTGGATTGTGTTATCATACTAAGTGGATTCAGAACTGGTTAAGTTACCATACCCCGAAAACGCTTGATCCATGTAAGACTGGAGGAAAGTCTTTAGTAGCATGCCACAAGGTTCTGTCCTTAGCTCTATCCTGTTCAACATGTTTTTGTTGATTTGGATGAATACAAAGTTAACAGGCTTAACAAATTTTCAGATGATATGAATCTAAGAAGAAGACATTTGGTGGCAGACATGGGAACCAAACAATGGAATGATGGGCTAAAGCAAATAAGATGACATTTAACAGGATATACACAAACTTATTCCAGATTTTTAAAAAACAGACTAAACTGATTGGACTGAACCCACTGACCATTCTTATACATACACCACACAGACACACACACACACACACACACACACACTCCAAACCAAATCATCATGTATTTCCTGATGTGACACCGCAGAAAATATATAGCATACCTATTGAATGTCCCTGAATCTGATCAGGCCTCTAGATTTGACAACCAGGAAATATAGGGAATGGAGGAACATGAAACAACACCACTCGAATACAGTCAGCAAAATCTAGAAAATGTGCAATTCTCCAGACAAAGTATCCAGTTTCTTCAATAAATAAATAGCAAGGGAGATAAAGAGGGGAGAAAGAACCATTATAAATTTTTTTTTAATGAAGAGACATATTTCCCAAATGCTAAATATGGATTTAATTTGGATCCTGATTTGAGCATCCAGCTGGAAAAAAGATATTTATTGAATACTGACTGGATGTAAGAGTTCTTGCCACTTAGAGAGACATACTGAAATATTTTGAGATGATGTGATAGGATGTCTGGAGTTTTTTTTAAGATAAAGTGTGGGCGGGATGTGGTAGGGCTATAGAATGTAATAGAATTAATCATGAACTGATTTTTCAGAGCTGGTTGATAGATAAATGAGTTATTTTATTCTCTCTACTGGAATTTTGAGTAAGAAAAAGGTTTTTTAAAAACTCCACAGGTTGGGATGAGACAGGTTCTGACAACCATTAACTGAGGCAAACCTGGGAGTTTAGCAGATTCTAAGGACAATATGAGGTCCCAGGGTGGTAAGCCAAGGCTGGAGGGATCTTGGGCTGTGGGAAGAGAAATAGCAAGTTCTAGAACTAGAATGGTGAGAGAGCTTCTAGGCCCTTCCCTGGCCAGCCACAGCTAGAGTAGCAACTTCCATTCTGGGTCCTGTTTTTTAAGTCCAGAGAAGACACACCAGGAGGCAAGAGATGCTGGCCCGAAGGCAAGAGAGCCTGTAAAATGGAACTGTCTTGAAACCTTGGAAGATTTATTCTGCAGAGCTGCAAAGAGTCAAATCAGGACCAGTGGGTGCAAGTTAAAGGAGGCCAATTCTGTTTCCACAGTAGGAAGAGCTTTGACTGTTAAAACTGCCAGAACTGGTGATGTCTGGCTTCCCATTTTAGAAAGGTGCAAGGTAATGGCTTGCTGCCCTCTTGTGGGGTTGCAACAGATTCTCTCCTGGATGGGCTTGGCCTTTCCAGCCGAAAAGCTTCATGATCTGCGTTGGACTAACTTCCATTTTTTAAAACAGATGCCCACCTTCCACAGGCTAAGCTGATCTAGGAGACTTCCTCAGTGCTCCTGCTTCTGTCTGTGACCCCATCATTCTCCAGTGACCCTCAAGGCCCCCAGTACTCTGTCTTCTCTCCCCATCAAGGCCAATCACACCACCCAGCCCTAATCCATGACATTTCACTCCAGCTTCCCAACTGGCTTTCCCAGCTTCTCAGTTCACCCCCTCCAATTTGATCTGCATTCTGCTACCAGAGAAGGTATTCTTAAACGTGCTTGTATTAGGCCAACCCTTTCTCCAAAAAATAAAAATAAAGGAGAGGTTTTTTATTACTGATGAAACCCACACCCTTTTTTTTTTTTTGACATGGAGTCTCACTCTGTCACCCAGGCTGAAGTGCAGTGGTGTGACCTCAGCTCACTGCAACCTCTGCCTCCTGGATTCAAGCGATTCTCCTCCCAAGTAGCTGGGATTACAGGCGCGTGCCACCATACCCAGCTAATTTTTTATGGTGTTTCACTTTCACCATGTTGGCCAGGCTGATCTCAAACTCCTGACCTCAAGCAATTCCCCCCTCCTTGGCCTCCCAAAGTGCTGGGATTACAGGCGTGAGCCACTGCGCCCAGCTGAAACCCACACTCTTTAGCTGGGCATCTGCAGCTCTCCAACAACCTGGTGCCAATTGCCTCTTAAGCTCTCCCTAGACCACCTCCACCCCCTCAAAATTCTGATGCCTGCCTGCTCTCACCCTACGGCGTGGCTTGTAGAGGCCTCCGCAGAGCAGATGATGCATCACAGCATCCTCGCGATCCCGGCCGCTGCGTACCGTGTCAATCACCTGCAGATCCAGACACGCTCCACTGCCACTCTCCCTCCTGCAGGAGACAGGGGACACGTGCTGGGGAGGGGGCAGATGGCATAGGCCAGAAGAAGGGCAGATACAAAGGTGCTGACAAATCTCCCCCAGAAGGGATTCAGAGAGAGGGCCCAATGGAGATGAGTATAAGGAAGGGGAAAGGGCTCAAGGACTCACAGCAGGTTGGTGACAGAAGTCTCTGCCATGGAATTGCGGCTGGGCATAGAGGGCAGAGTGAGACCTGTGGAAGACAAGACGTGGCCTCCCTAGAGGCGTCAAGACCAAGGTTAGCCAGCAATCAGATGGAAGGTGGCCCAGGAGTCAGGGGCAATACAGGAAATAATAATAACGAACACTTAGTTTACTCTTTTGACATGCCAGGTACTGTGCTGGGCACTTTACATATTGAATCCACAAATTCTGTGGCATAGGTACTCTTATGCCTACTTTCTATTTTTATTTATTTATTTAGAGATGGAGTCTCGCACTGCAGCCCAGGCTGTAGTGCAGTGGAGAGATCTCGGCTGACTGCAGTCTCCGCCTCCTGGGTTCAAGCAATTCTCCTGCCTCAGCCTCCCAAGTAGCTGGGACTACAGGTGTGCACCACCATACCCAGCTTTTTTTTTTTTTTTTTTTTGTATTTTCAGTAGAGATGGGGTTTCACCATGTTGGCCCAGTTTGTCTTGATCTCCTGACCTCGTGATCTGCCCACCTTGGCCTCCCAAAGTGCTAGGATTACAGGTGTGAGCCACCACGCCTGGCCTATTTATTTATTTTTTATATCTGAGAGTCTCACTCTGTCGCCCAGGCTGGAGTGCAGTAGCATGATCTCAGCTCGCTGCAACCTCTGCTTTGTGGATTTAAGCGATTCTCCTGCCTCAGCCTCCAGAGTAGCTGGGATTACAGGTATACACCAGCACGCCTGGCTAGTTTTTGTATTTTCAGTAAAGACAGGGTTTCACCATATTGGCCAGGCTGGTCTCAAACTCCTGACCTCAAGTGATCCACCCACCTTGGGCTCCCAAAGTGCTGAGATCACAGGCATGAGCCACCATGCCCAGCCTCTTATGCCTGCTTTCCTACAGCTAAGGAAACAGGCTCAGAGAGTGTGACTTACCCAAGGTGACAAATTTGGAAGTGATAACAGTTGAGCCACATCTGCTGACTCCAGAATCCAGCTGTTTCCCACCTCTCTGGACTGCCTGCCAGACTCTGAATGTCAGCACCAGGCCCAGCTGCTTCCTGCAGCTAGCTGCCACTTAACCAGACCATGGAGCCAGCCAGGAATTCCCAGCTCCCTTCAGGACTGGCTACTTGCCACCCCTTTCTGTCCTGCTCTGCTGCCCACCTGCCCACCCACCACCGGCCCACCTGGTCCACAAAGCTGATGGCATCCCGGATGTTGAGTCTGTAGTACACATCCCAGATCTGGTCCCGGATGCGGTAGGCTGACCGTCGCATCAGCAGCTGACTCAGGTATTTCTTGTCAAACTGCTCCCACCTACAGAGGATGCCAGGCCCGGCCCTGAGTCCCATTCCCAAGGTCTGGCCATGGGGCCCTTCCTCAGATGGGGCAAGGACACCATCAGTACTGGCTTGGCTTTTTAGATGTGGGCCTCAGCCAGGGAGAATCTCAAGGCTAGTCTCTGCCCTCATGGAATTTATAGTGTCATGGGAAAGGCTAACCGTAATTGAAATTATTCCAAATCACTATAAAATTACAACCATGACAAGAACTACAAAGGATAATTGGAGAATATGACACAGATATGTCCTAGTCAGGGAGGCCAGGGAAGGCCTCCCTAAGGAATTGAAGCCTACAGTGAGTTGTGAAGGATGAATTGAAGCTGAGTAAGTGAGAGGGAGGTGAGGAAGTGTTCTAGTAGAGAGAGGGTCCCAGTAGCCAGGCTGGGGGAGCATCGTGAGTCCTCAGGCTCTAAGGTAGGGTCCATGGAATTCGCAGGCAGACAGTGAAAGACAGCAGAGCGTGATGAGGCTAGAATCTGGCAGTTGCCAGACCATGCAGGGCCAAGCAGGCCACACTGGGGAACCTTGTCTTAACCTGAGAGCACTGGGATGCCACTGAAGGGCTTCAGGCAGAGGTCACCCAGCCTGAACCTGGCTCTGTCCCTTCTCAGAAGTGTGGCACATCCCCCATGCTTCCCTGGCTGGTGGAGCTGCTGCTGCTGAAGGAGCCTCGGGGCAGCTCCCTCACCTGTCCCTCCAGTAGTGGTAGCCATGGTGCCCCACAACGTCCTCCACTGCAGCCAGAATGTGGTCAAAAGTCTAGAAGGGGGGGTGGGTAGGGGGACTGGATCAGGACTTTGCCCAAAATAGGAGATGGTCGAGAGGGACAGGTGAGGGCTGGGGTTCTGGTACCCACGTGCTCATGCAGCTCCTGGTTCAGGGTAGGTTTATGATGCTCACTCCTCTTCACCTTCAGCCATTTGACCAGTGGCTTGATGGTCAAGCCCTATGGACAGGCAAGAAGTGAGCCCTGCCCTATTCTTATTCAGTTCCCTGATTCCTTTCTCTCCCCATAATGAGGCCTCAGCTTTGGTACCCCCACCCCACTGCACTCAAAATCTGGGAAGTCGGGGCCCTCCATCTCTCAGTGGGAAGAGGAGCCCCTGTCCCATAGGCTCCAAGACTCCCCCAGGGCCTGCCCGACCCTCTCCCTACCCAGCCTTGTGGGCACTCCCACCTGCACGATGACTGTGAAGAAGACCACCACAATAGTGGTGGCTACAAAGTAGTCCTTGGCAGGGACCTTGGTCCTATCCAGTAGGATGACGAGAGCAAAGGCCACAGCCCCCCGCAGGCCCCCATAAGACATCACCACTTGGTCAATCTTGTCCAGAGGGACTAGCCGGAACTGATTCAGCACCCAGGTCTGCAGGACTACGCCTGCAGCGGGAGGGAGGCCAGTGGGAGCAAAGCGTTGGGAGTGGAGGACATAGGAGTGGATATTACCAAGTATCTGGGCTGAGGTCTAACAGGGGCTGGGACAGGTGAGCAACAAGAGGAGGCTTAGGAATTGACAAGGATGCGGACTCAGATGGGGAGATGAGCTGCAGGCAGGGGCGGGACAGGAAGGAGAGTGGGAAAGCAGAGGGTGTCAGCAATACCGAGGGCTCGGAAGAACAGGATGAAGATGAGGGTGCCCAGCACCAGCCCAGAATCCCAGGCCCACTTAGAAGAGTCCACAGCTGAGATGCCAAGCAGCATGAAGATGACAGTCTCAGCACAGCTGGCTAGAGTCTTCATTGTATATTTGACAGTCGTGCGTGACTTATGGGAGATGTTGGCCTCCACATACTTCTTACAGCCCAGGCCACACATGGTCACCCTGGGAGAGGATAGAGAGACAGGGAAAGTGGGGAAGGGTTCCAGGGGGGCTCAGCCTCTGTGGTTTGAGCATACCGCAGGAGGAGGCATTGCCCATCAGAGGATGTCAGACTCTCAGAGCTGAAGCCCGGGTAGGCCTGAAGACTGAATGGTAGTGCTGGGCTTTGAGTCCAGATCTCCAGGCTTCCTACTCCATATCTCCTGGAGGGGAAGGTGGGAGGAACATGCTCTGACTAGCAGGCTCTCTGATGCAGCTTCTGAAGTGCTATGGCCTCCAGAGCTGGTGGCCCCAGGCCTTAAAGTTTACTTCTGGCCCATCCTACACCCAGAGGGTTTTTGGGGGCAGAGGACAGTTCTGGAGGCAGCTCCTGGAATATTACCTGAGGTTTACTATCTCCCCAGGAGAGTTTGAGGCTCCCACTACCAAAAAGGGTCGGGGAAACCTAAGGACTCCTGAAGTTCCTGCCTGTGTCCCTATGAGGGAAAACCAACTCCAGTGCCCCCTCCCAGCTATCTGCCTGCAAGGTCCCCAGAACTCACGCAAGAATGGCGGAGAGCGAGGCCATTTCAGCAGTGAGGTAGGCTGCATAGGCAAGGAGGAAGACCAGCAGCGGCTCGATGATGCGGACCCGCTTGGTGAAGCGTGTGGTCAGGGCCAGGAGGAAGGCAAAGACTAAGCCCACGGCTGCCCCGCCCAGACTGACCACAAACAGGGAGGCTGGGGGAGGAGTGGGTTGTCAGCATGACCCCCGGCCTGGACCCTACCCTGGCAGGGAGTGAGGGATGATGCCCACCACACTCCCAGGGGCTCAAAATCCCAGAGCCAGGATCCCTGGCAAGCCCCTCCCAGACCCCTTTCTCTATAGAGGAGGGGAGATGAGGCAACCCGAATAGCCTCCTCTGTGCTGATATGGGGTGGGAGGGCCTCAGCAACCCAGGGAAGGCAGACCTCCAAAGCCAGCTGGGAGCGGGGAAATACTGACCGACTCCCTTCAGGTAGTCAGTGGCCTGCACGTTGGCAGAGCCCATCTCCACAAAGGAGTTGCAGACCTTGTACAGCACCTGAGTGAGAAGAGGAGAGTCAGCAGCGAGGCGGGAAGGCAGCAACTGGGACTGCTGGGAGACAGTGAAAGCAGACAGCATATATCTGCCCCAGGGGACCCATGGGACGGGTCTGAGTCTGTGCAGACCCCCAGTTGGTCAGACATGCAGCCTGGGGTCAGGGAATGGCAGCCAGCTGAGCATGCTCACCACGGTGACTGCATCGTTGAGCAGGGACTCGCCAAAGACGATGATGAAGAGAGTCTCATTGACGTGCACCTCCTCAAAGACAGCTAGCACTGCCACGGGGTCCACCGCCGAGATGAGGCTCCCAAACAGCAGGAAGTCCAATAAGCCAGCCTGCACCCTAGGGGCTATTGACCGACAGGTGTAGGACAGTCCAGTCACTGAGGACAACCCAGTCTCTTGCAGCATGCCCTTTAACAAGCCCAGGCTCCACCCCCCACTGATTCAATGAGGAAGCCCAGTGAGGACTTGGGATGGCAAAGACAGCATCGGCCTGCAGATCAGGAGACTTCAGTCAAGCTACCTATGCCTAAGGCCTGGCTTTGCCAATTACCAACTGTGTGATGCTGGTTCTGTCACTGTGATATGACCTACCTTAGCCATGCCTCCTTATCTGCCTGCCTCACAAGATTGTTTCAAAACTCAACCCAGCCATTTAGAATAGAGCAAAAGGCCAGGTGCGCCCCAGCACTTTGGGAGGCCAAGGCGGGCTGGATCACCTGAGGTCAGGAGTTCGAGATGAGCACGGCCAACATAGTGAAACCCCATCTCTACTAAAAATACAAAAAGTAGCTGGGTGCAGTGGTGTGTGCCTGTAATCCCAGCTACTTGGGAGGCTAAGGCAGGAGAATTGCTTGAACTGGGGAGATAGAGGTTGCAGTGAGCTGAGATCGTGCCACTGCACTCCAGCCTGGGTGACAGAGTGAGAGTCTCAAAAAAGAGAAATAAATAAAATAGAATTAGGGAAAAAAACACTGTAGCAGCAGTACTAATAACTACTAGCAAATGGAAATTGGCTGCTAACTGGATTTTTATTAGGGAGAATAATGAAAGAGTGCTTTCTCCCATACCTGTGGTTCCCAGCCAAAGGGATGTAACACAGTTCTCAGCAGGGGTGGAGGACTGAATAAAGTAAGAAAAGCACCTCAGGTGGGACTAGAACATGTCATTTAAATTCTATGAGCCCCAGTTTCCCCATGTCTAAGCTGAGACTAATAACAATATCTACCTCGAAAATTTCCTTATTTAGCCAATGCCTAACACACAGTAAGCACCCAAAAGATATTATTATCTATTAGGATTACTACTGTTATTATGACCTGATGTACTCCCTTCCCTTCCTGTCCTAAATAGTGCGCTACATCAATAGGGACACCAGGTGAGAGTCCTAGATAGCAATTGTAAACATCTTCTTGTAATACCTTGGAAGAAGTATGCATCATCAGCCTTCAGGGTTGAATGAATTTCTTGGATTAGGAAATAAAGAATGAGGTAACAAGAGAGGGCAACCTAAAGGCAAAGAGCCTCAGTAAAACAAAACTGAGGTCGGGCACAGTGGCTCATTCCTCTAATCCTAGCACTTTGAGAGGCTGAGGTGGGCAGATCACCTGAGGTCAGGAGTTCAAGACCAGCCTGGCCAACATGGTGATACCCCGTCTCTACTGAAAATACAAAAATTAGTGGGATGAGTGGGCACATGCTGGTAATCCCAGCTACTTGGGAGGCTAAGGCAGGAGAATCGCTTGAACCCAGGAGGTGGAGGTTGCAGTAAGCAATCATGACATTGCACTCCAGCCTGAGCAAGAGTGAGACTCAATCTCAAAAAAACAAACAACAATAAAATGGTCCTCTTCTGCTAACCTTGGACCTGACAGCAAACAAAAAAAGGGGTTCTATCTCCTTATACATTAAATGTGAAAAACTATACCCCAAAAGTGTTGCTATGAAGAGTCAATGAGATAAGTAAGAAGAGAAAACCCAGTGTAGTGCCAGCATTTGATGCATTTATAATAGGTATTTATTTTTTAAATAATGAATTTCTTATAGACAATATGTAGTTAAGAAAAAATAATAATCAAAACAGAAAACCACCCTGACCTGGTCTGGGCAGAGCCAGGACAGTAGGCCCTTGCCGAAATGGTGCACAGCTGTGCCTCAGGGGAGCAGGGCTGGCAAGTGGCAGTGTGGTAACAGAGGGCAGGAGGCAACAGAGTGGTAACGCAGGCTCCCCAGCCTTGGCAGCCTACACACAGCTAGGAGCCAGGCTCTTGCTCAGCTGTTATGCTGCAGAAGCCCAGACTGGCAGAGACTTAGAGGAGGCCTGAAGCCCACTGGGAGCACTGCCTTGCACTCCAGTGGGAGGGACCTAGGACAGAGCTTTCAGAGCAAGGCTCACACCAGCATGGACCTCTAGAGCTGGAGGACAGGGGAGGTGGGCAATGGGTCTGGCAAAGCCCAGGTCTTAGAGTCACTCACCCACAAGTCCAGCCTGCTGCAAGCCCCAGAGGGCAGCACCTGTTGTGAAGGCATTCCAGAGTGTGCCTACCACGGCATAGGTGAGGATGGCACCCAAGTTGTCAAAGAACAGCCTGCTAGGCATGAAATAGCCCGAGTCCAACACAATAGGAGGCAGCAGGAAGAGGAAGAAGGTACCCGGCTCCAGCTGGTACTCAGCTTTCTTGGCCACAGCCAAAACAATGCCCCCTAGCACCAGGCCCAGCAAAATCAGCAGGCAGCTCTCAGGGACCAGAGATGTTACTTTCCGAGACAGGTGAAACACTGCAATACAAAAAGAGGGCAGGGTGCATCAGTTTATGGAATATCCTCCCACACCCAGGCGTATACCCTCCCAGTCTTAGAAGGTTAGTCAAAGTCAGGATTCCTGACCCTGGGACCAAGGGAGGAGAAATATGCAAGACTTCTAGAATTTCCAGTCTCCAGGGCTACAAACCCTCCTCTGCAGTCAAAGTCATCTGTTTGTTAGTGTTTCTGTCACAACATGGTAATCTAGGTCTTTACTGCTTTTTCCTCTTCCTCTTCTAGAAATGTCCCTTCCTCTCTACTTTCATCCTCAGGGAACCTCACCTTTCTCTGACTTCCCTTATCCATAGCCACTATTTGAACCTCAGCAAATGCTACCCAGTATCTTTCTATATATAAAATAGCTGTAAAAATCAGGGCCTTTGAAGTCAGACTGCTTGGATTCAAAGCCTAGTTCTGTAATCTTAGGGCAAATAACTTCACCTCTCTGACTCTCAGTTTTCTCATCAGCGAAATGGGAGTAAAAACAGTAATGATCTCATAAGATTATTGGGACCATTAAAAAAGATAATCTAGGCCGGGTGCGGTGGCTCAAGCCTGTAATCCCAGCACTTTGGGAGGCCGAGGCGGGTGGATCACGAGGTCAAGAGATCGAGACCATCCTGGTCAACATGGTGAAACCCCGTCTCTACTAAAAATACAAAAAATTAGCTGGGCATGGTGGCGTGTGCCTGTAATCCCAGCTACTCAGGAGGCTGAGGCAGGAGAATTGCCTGAACCCAGGAGGCGGAGGTTGCGGTGAGCCGAGATCGCGCCATTGCACTCCAGCCTGGGTAACATAAGTGAAACTCCGTCTCAAAAAAAAAAAAAAAAAAAAAAGATAATCTATAGGCTGGGCATGGTGGCTCATGCCTATAATCCCAACACTTTGGGAGGCCAAGGTAGGCAGATCACCTGAGGTCACGAGTTCCAGATCAGCCTGGTCAACATGGCGAAACCCTGTCTCTACTAAAAATACAAAAATTAGCCGGGCGTGGTGGCGGGTGCCTGTAGTCCCAGCTACTCAGGAGGCTGAGGCAGGAGCATCACTTAAATTTGGGAGGTAGAGGTTGCAGTGAGCCAAGATCATGCCACTGCACTCCAGCCTGGGCAACAGAGTGAGACTCTGTCTTAAGAAAAAAAAAAAAAAAAGGCCAGGTGGCGTGACCAGCACTTTGGGAGGCCAAGGCAGGCAGATCATGAGGTCAAAAGATAGAGACCATCCTGGCCAACATGGTGAAACCCCTTCTCTACTAAAAATACAAAAATTAGCTGGGAGTGGTGGTGCACACCTGTAGTCCCAGCTACTCGGGAGACTGAGGCAGGAGAATCACTTGAACCCAGGAGACAGAGGTTGCAAGATCACGCCACTGTACTCCAGCCTGGTGACAGAGCAAGACTCTGTCTCAAAAAAAAAAAAAAAAAAAAAAAAAGACAGTCTACTGAAAAGCACTTAGCACACGACTTTACAGTAAGCACTCAATAAATTTACCTATTTATAAGTCCTCACTCCTTAACTAGACCAGAATGTATATTATACCTCCTAGGAGGCTTGTATTCCTAGCCCAGTATGCTTTCCATTATATGGACTCACTCAGGACTGTGTAAAACTTTGGTTTTAGCAGTCAGGAGATCTCCAGGTCTTCTTCCAGGCCTTAGCACATTCTGTGTGTTTTCAGGCAAATTATTTAACTTACTTGAATTTCATTTTCTTCTTTTGTAATATAGGAAAAATACCCAGCATCAAGGGTGAGGATAAGATGACATAAAGTATGCAATATGTCTAGCATAATGTCAGACACGTAGTAGGTTCTCAC
Organism: Sapajus apella; assembly: GCF_009761245.1. NCBI lineage: Eukaryota > Metazoa > Chordata > Mammalia > Primates > Cebidae > Sapajus > Sapajus apella. The sequence goes on along the minus strand of NW_022436955.1, from coordinate 10,811,338 downwards.
CAAATGTTAATAGAACAGTTCTGTCTCTAGGAGGGGAGAAGAAAGGGTTTCTAGCACTATTGCCATTCATACTTTTGTCCTCTAAAAGAAACTCTTTGGCTCTCCTTTAAGTTCTCAGACCACAAGTGAACACCTCTCTCTCTACACAATCCCTGGTGTGCTGGGGAAGGAGGCCTCTAAATTAGCCTGTGTGAGACCCTATGCCAAGACAGTGCCCTTTGAAAGCTGTACCCAAAGGGCCTAGAACAGTGCCTGGCACATAGTGAGCTCAATGTAAATATTTGTTTAATAAAAGGGAAAAAGTCTCCTAGCAATGAAGCTGAGGGAAGGTGTTCCTGAATGTTCTGCCTTTCCCCCCACTTTTAGGAGTTTCTTTGGCTTGTGAGAAGGAGGCTGTCTTCTCTACTTCCATAGGAGATGTCATCCAAACTAGAAAAAGAAAGATGATTTATGGGGAAAACTGCAGTTGTTGCTATAAGCCCTAAGACAGGAACTCTTGTGCAACTCAGACTTCTCAGCAAACCCAATTGTTGGCTCCAAATCTGAGGCTCCTTTCACTCTTACTCTCATTGCTGCTGGGCCTCTAAGGTAAGCGTGGTCATAGATCTCTCCATACTTGTCCCTACTTTGGTCTCCCACTCCTCTCCTTCAGGGATTGTATTTCATCTGCATCTCTTTATGCATTAACCCCAGCCCTTTGATCCAAGCCCCATCACAGAACCAGGCTCCCCGGAGTCCCACTTTCCATTATTAATCTCAGGCTGCCACAGCAGAGTGGAGAGTTCTGTTCCTGCCCAGCCCCCTCACCCCCCAGCAATGTCCCTGTGAGAGAACAGGGGACAAATTCTAGGCTCTGGGTGATTCCTCCATGAAGGCTGTATTGGTGAGATTGGAGTACAGGCTGTGCCAGCATCCATTGGGAGAGAGTAGCAACGCTCAGCTATAATTAGTCACCCCCACAGCAGAGCCTGCACAACAGGGAGAAGGGGGAGGGTCTCTGGTGGGAGGAGGGACCACTGGCTGCTCAGAAGGGAGGAGGAAGGAGCAGAGGCAAGGAAAAGCAGCTCTATTCCGGGAAAAAGAAGTCTGAAGCACAGCCTTCAATGCTGTCAGGGCTGAAGAAGTCGGATGTATGAAAGCTTCTAGGGTAGGCAGCACACAGGGAGCCCCCATACATGGAAGTTTCTTATACCCTGAAGTGGGAAGAATGTGGACCTGAAGGGGTGGGGGGTTCCCACACACAGGCACGAGAAGGCAGCAGCTTTAAGTGGGGAGCAGAGGAGAAGTGGCTGTGGTGTAGTTTCCCAAGGGAATGGACACTCGGACGTGGTCTCCAGGGAAGGCTGCTTCTTTAGAACCAGGATACCTGTGTTCGTGGGATGTCCCCACATGTCCTCACTGCCGACAGAGGTTTCTGGGAGGCCGAGGATTGGTGGGGGAGAGACCAGACTGAGGAGGGCCTACTGCAAGGGGAAGAGGGGAGCAGAGAGGGCAAAGGAGCCTAAAGATGGAGTTGGGGAGAGCAGGGGACAGCCCTTCAGAAAGGCAAATCCTCAGTGCTCCCACGGGAGAAGACAGGGACCAGGGACCCACAAGAGGCAACGCAGGAACTGGGCGAGAGCCCGGATTTGTGGAATCCAAACCTGAGTCCCGGCACTATGCAAGAAGCCAGCCCCAATCTAAGGACTGAGGAGGTGGGGGTGTTGGGGGCGGGTCCGCCGCGGGCCGTTGGCCTGGCGCACGCACACACGCACTCACCGATTTTGGCCAGGCTGGCCACCAGGATCCACAGGGCTACCAGGTAGGGCGCCTCGACCTCGTGCCACTGCCAGCGGAAGAGCTCCAAGCCTGGGAGAGGCTCGCCCAGGGACTCCGGCTTCTGGGTGGGCTGTTCGGCCGCCCCCGCCAGGGGCAGCGCGAGCAGGGACAGTGCGGCGCGCAGCATCCTGTCTCCTGCCCAGCCGCCCTCCCGGCACCGCACGGCCGCCGGCCCCGCGTCGCCGCCGCCACCTACCGGGCGCCCCCGCGTCACAGGCACGTGGGCCCCGCTCCCCCCAATCCCGGCTGCGACGCCCCCAAGCCGGGTCCGGGCTCGGAGACCCTGCCCCGGACGCCCGTAGTCTAGGACCCCCTCCTCCTTCCTCCCTAAATCAGTTCCAGCTCCGGAAATTCCCCAGTGCAGCTCTCCCCCAACTTCCACAACCTACTCCTCCGAGTCTGCTCCTCCAATACCGCCGCCACCGGATTCAGAACGGTGCGCGGTCACGACTCCCCGGGGCAGCCCGCAGCTGGAAGGGCAATGGTCCGCCGGGGGGCGCGGTCAGGACGGGAGGGGCACGGCTCCTCCTCCGCCAGCGCTGCGGGGCGACTAGCAGCCCTCTTCTGGGGCCCAGGTGCGGCCGGGTGCGGACTGCAGGGGACCGTGCTCCACCGCGGTCGGCGCCGAGCTCCCAAGCCCGGGACCCTCCGCCGGCCCCAACCCGGACCTGAGCTGCGCACGCGCACTGTACGTTCCCCCAAAGCAGTGATGGACAACGCTGCCCCCGACGTCCCCAGAAACCCCAGGGCCCAGACCGGCCCAGCTCATTCCAGGAGAAGAGGAAGGCTGTTCATCTCCCAAACCGAGAGGCACCTGGCTCTCCCTTTCAATCACACTACAGGGAACTGTCTCATTTCTCCCATGAAGCTGACAGGAACCTACGGTAAACCCAGCCTACTGATTCCCTTCAAACTAGGCGGGATGCACCCAGCCTTTTCCAAATCTGAGGGGCATTCGGCTCATCTCGCACCAGAGGAGGACTGTCTTCACTTTTCATTGAAGCTGAGGGGCACCCATCCCACTTTTTCTCCAAATCTGAAGGGAACGTGTTCTATCTGCCCCCTCAAACTGACTCATCCCAATCTTTTCCCAGAAAACTGAAGGGCATCCTTCCCTCTTCCTCCCACAACTAAAGGGAACTGATCCCATCTCTTCCTTCAAACTGAGTGGAATCTATTCTCACTTCTTGCTCAAAATTGAAGGGACCCCCTCACTGTTTTCCCCAAATGAGGAAGCACTCATCCCTCAAATGGAAGGAATGAGGATCATCTTATCCCTCAACTGAGAGAGACCTGGCCGGCCACTATCTAAAGAAACTTCTCCCCCATCTGTCCTAACACCCCTCAAAGAGAACACAGCCTCACTACCCCCAGACCGAAGAAAGCCTCCCGCCCTCGGTTCCTTCTCGAAGGCGGGGCGCGAGCTCGGCTTTTCCCGCCCTCCTGGCCAGTGAACTAACGGCATTCCCGCTGGGTCCTGTGAGTGGCTAGCGCCAGCCCCGCCTCCGGCAGTGGTTACCTCCACGCGCGCAATCGGGGACCAATCTTGTCTCCACCCCCTTCCTCGGCCCAGCCTCCGTCTGGCCCCGCCCCTCCAGCCGCGTCCGGTCGGGCCCAGCCTGAACAGCAGAGCTACAGTGTGCCGGAGCAGAAGCTGCTGTGGGGCCGGGATTCCGAGGTTCGCCGCGCGAGCCGGCGGCAAAGCCATGGCGGGCGGGGACGACAGCGGGGACGGGGAGCGGGTATCAGTGGTGACCGTGAGGGTGCAGTACCTGGAAGACACGGACCCCTTCGCGTGTGCCAACTTCCCGGAGCCGCGCCGGGCCCCCACCTGCACCCTGGACGGGGCGCTGCCCCTGGGCGCGCAGATACCCGCGCTGCACCGCCTGCTAGGGGCGCCGCTCAAGGTGAGGGGGGCTGGAGAAAGGTTGGGGCAATAGAGGGTTTAGGGTGGGCGCTATGAAAGCTGGTGGGAGGTACACTTCGGGAAAAGGCTGGAGCAAGTGCTCTCCCGAAAAGTCTTGGACTGGCGTCCCAGGGTCCACGCTGTCCTTCCTGCGGGGGGAGTCCCCTCTCAAGTTGAGGGGAAACTGAAGAGGGGTGCTAGAAACTTGTCCCCGGCATTCTGGCCTCCCTTCGAATTAGGCGCACCCGGGGAGGTGCTCGAGTTCCACTCGCCATCCGTTTGCCAGGGTGGCTTCCCTGGTCAGGGTGACGGTAACTGTTTGGGCCGTAGTGGACCCTGGAGGCGCAGCTGAGGAGGGACCAGCTTCCACCTGCTTCAGGTGAGGTGGGGGCGGGACCCCGAGGAGAGGCGGGCCCGGGGCTGGCTACTAGAGGTGGCAGAGGTTTCCCGCGGTGTCATGAAGCTGGATTGGGGCTTGACCCTGTAGGTCAGTGGGAACAAGGGAGTGCCGGCCAAGGAGAGACTTCACGGAGTGAGGGGAGTCCCCGGGAAGCGGTCTGGCCTGGGATTCGCAGAGCGCAGGAGGCTGCACGGGTGGAAAAGCCCTTTGAGTCACCGCTCCCGCTCCCCATCCCCCGACACTCGCCGCCCATCGGCCCGCTCCTGGAAGTGAGAGGGAGGGCCAGGCTAATTTTAAACCGCCGGCCTGCTCTACTTTGCTGCCGCCCCGAAGCCGACTTGTGCACTGTGCGGGAGGAGGCCCTTTTCCAGATGGCCAGCATACCTCTTCTCCCCTCCCTCTCACCGCCCTCAGCCCCCCGCAAGCAGCCCTTTCCGGCACGCTGTTTCCGGGCCAGGACTCTGGGAGGCGCACTACTACCACCCCCAGGCTCCCCGCCAGTCCGGCCGCCTCGAGTGCTGGGGAAGAGAGGAGGGAGTCGTTGTGGCTGCCCTCCCCTGCTCCCAGCCTCAGCTGGGCGCCGCGTTGCGTAAACTTGCCCCTTGGGCCCAGGGTCTCCCTTGGAATGTGCCCCGGGCCCCCAGCCCGCATTCCTCGCCCTGAGGCCGGCCCCGCCTCTGAGCGCTAGCGGAAGGGGTGAGACTTTTGGCCTGGGGAGTGGCCCCCCACCCGGCTTCAAGGCCAAAGGATGCAGCACACTGCCTACCGCCTGAGTTTTGACGCAGACCCCACTTGTCCTGCCCTATTCAGAGGGGCAAATTGAGGTGTCCTTGGAAGAAGCGTGTGCAGCTGAAGGCCACCTCCCATTCAGGCTGGGGGCTGGGAAGACAGGAGTGCTGAATTGTGACTGGTTCCCCCTTCCAGGCTCCTAAAGTCCTGGTCCTGAAATAAGGGTGGGGCACTAGAGAAAAGGTAGTATTCCTCTTATCCTGCCACTCAAGGATTGGACCTAACCCTGACACCCCCACACACACACACACTTTTTCTTTTTAAGATGGATTCTGGCTCTGTGCCCAGGCTGGAGTGCAGTGGAGCCATCTTGGCTCACTGCAACCTCCGCCTCCCGGATTCTAGCAATTCTGCCTCAGCCTCCTGAACAGCTGGGTTTACAGGCGTGCGTCACCACGCCCAGCTAATTTTTTTATTTTTAATAGAGACAGGGTTTCGTCATGTTGGCCAGGCTGGTCTCAAACTCCTGACCTCAGGTGATCTGCCTGCCTTGGCCTCCCCAAGTGCTGGGATTACAGGCATGAGCCACCGTGCCCAGCCCCTTGATGCCCCGCTTCCCAACTGGGGGCAGGCCTGGGAGGTCAGCTGCAAGAAAGAGGCTCAGAACCACCCCTTCCATCTCATCTCATGGGACCCATTTCCCCACCTGACCCCACAAGGTGCTCTGCCCTCTGTTCCCTGCTCCTTTGCTGAGGACACTACAGAGCTCCAATGGAGAATATAAGTTTCCCATCCCCAATGCAGTCCTTCCTGGTCTCCCCAGTTTCATGTTCTCCCACCTGGAGTACCTGAGGACTGCCTCCCCTCCCCCACAGGGATATGGAGGTGGCGGTACACTAGGTTACCACAATACCCAGAGCCAGGACTCCCTGGGGCTAGCAGCTCTGCCAGGAATGGTCAGATGCACTGTGATGTGCTCAACCCAAATATAAACTGTGACCGCAGCCCCAGAATAGAAGGCTGGAGGAAGAGGGGCCGAGAATAGGGCAGGGGCAGGGACATCAGAGAGCTGAGCGAGGGGGAGCAGGGCCCCTCCTTGCAGGAAATGTCAACAACTGGTTCCTCCCATAGTCCTATAAGTGGGTGCCCCAGAGGCACAGACATGACTTAGGACTGTCTTGCTGGCCCTCTAGAGGGGAAAGGTGGCCCAGAAGCCCAGGCATCCCTGTCCCAAGCTGTAGGGCAGAAATAAAAGGAGGATGTTCTCTACTCATTGCTTTATCCTATGTACAGTAGGATAGGACAGAGGACAGGACACAGCAGTGGCCTCTGTCTTCCTCTGAGTACTGGCCCTGGGCACTGGCCCTGATCATCCCAGCAGATGACCCCCCTCCCTGGGGATGTACCGAGGCCAGCCTGCTTTCTCCCTGGGGCTCCACCTGCATACCCTTTTGGACCAAGCCCAGCCCTTAGAGTTCCCCTGAGGGCTTCCTTTTTAAAGAGTTTTCAGGTCTGAGAAAGCCTTGCTCATTTCCTCCTAGTCTAGGAGGAAGCTCCTGGCCACAGCCTCTGACTCATCTCCTGGCCCTGGTTGGTGGAGGGAAGCCTGACAGTGCCTTGGGCCAGACCTAGTGTTGAGGGGGAACTCAGGAGTGCCTTCCTCCCCTCCATGCAAAATATTCCCCCAGCCCAGGGACCTGCCTTTGCCCCAGGGGAGAATGTGTCCCTCTGGCCCTGTATCTCATCTCCTAATCCAGAGCTTCCCAGTCCTACCCTCTCCCTTCTGGGAAGTGTCTCAGGAGCCTCTCTCTGATACCCAAGGCCCTCACCACACCGCGTATAGCACTGACTTTTTTCTCCCTGAGCTCTGGGTAAGGGGGCCTGGGGTGCTTCCCTGACCCTGCTGCAAAGCCAGGCAAGCCCTCTCCCCCTGGCAGTGGGGATGGCCTTAGAAATCTGGTCATTATAAGCAACTTTGTTTTCCTAGCTGTGGCTAAAAATCAGAGCAGGACAGTGGTGGCACTGTCCTGAAATGTTTCCTGACCTTACCCCAACCCATCTAGCCTTTTTACATCTCAGGAGTCTGGGAGACTGTAGAAAACTGGAGTGTGGGAATGAGCCCTGGTCTCCTGGCCTCCTCTGCGGGCTGGTCCATCCAATCGGCTGGTTATACTGGAACAAAGTGGCTAAGCTGCAGCCTGGTGCGGGACCCTGGCACTTAGGTCTTGGCAGAGGTAGATACTATTATCCTAGCTTGTATGAGGTATGTGTGTCTACTGGTGTTCCCTTGCTGGAACTGGGAGGGCCAGTTTGGAGTCCAGAAAGCTAAGAGGATGTCTTCAGCTCTTGGCAATCCTGCGGGTCCCAGCCCTCACTCCACCTCCCCTCTAGGGTTCCCTGGAGCACTTCCAGGGCCCATCCGCCCAAGATGGCATCAATTAGCCATGGCTCCTGGCTATGCAGCCTGGGGCAATGTGCTAATTTTCTCATTCTTGGTTTCCCCATCTGTAAAAGGATTATTGGTAGAATCAAATTAAATAGACGGCTCAGGCTGGGCTTCTCATGGCTCACGCCTGTAATCTCAGCACTTTGGGAAGCTAAGGCTAGAGGACTGCTTGAGGCCAGGTGTTCAAGAACAGTGTGGGCAATATAGACCCTATTTCTATTTAAAAAAAAAAAGAAAGAAAGAAAGAAAGAAAGAGGCAGCCCAGTGCCACAGAGGAAGCATAATGAAAAGATAACAAAAGTGGATTTCCCTCCCCAAGGGCCATCCATGTCATCTCATTCAGGAAGTCACTCTCTAGTTGGAGACCCACGATAACAGGAAAGGAGGGTCTTTAGAACACTGGGTCCTGTGTTTATAGGAAAGGAGACAAAAGAGGCAGTTAACCAATTATTTTTTAAAACAGAAGCCCTTCAGCCTATAATCCCACCCCTTTTCCATCTTCCCTGTACCCTGCTCTAGTATGTTCAGTCTTACCTGATTACACTGTTATTAAAAATATCGGGTAAGACAGTCCAAAAAACAAAAGGGGAAAATATATATGTATATTAGATAATAGATATATATAATTGCTAGATATATATATAATAGATATGATAGATATAGGTTATCAATACCTATAGACATCTATATTATAGATAGATGTCTATAATATAGATATAGATACATATTTAGAAAGAGAGAGAAGTAGATGCCATGTTCCCCTGAGCTTGATCTTGCATATAAAACCATATGTAACCAGTTGGTTTTGGGCTGCCAGAAAAGCCTGGGCCTGGAGAGTCAAGAGAACAGTGGGCTGAAGGCCAAAGTGAGAAGCTGAGCCTGGGAAGAATGAGGGAAGGACTCTACCCCAAGACAGAGACCAGAGAAGTGAGGAAGACAAGAGCCAGGAAGGTGTCAGGGATGTGGGTCCATACTACATGCTGACTTTAAGCCCTGTCAGCAAGGACCAGGGTTTGGGCTTACTCAAGCCTGGCCCAGCCCCAGGGTGTGAGAAACAAGGCCCAGAAGTTTGGCTTTCTCAGAAGGGTGACCCCAGGAAGGGGCCAGGGGTATGAGGGACAAGTACCATCCTGCTGGCAGGAAGTCTCCTGCTCTTTGCTGCTTGCCTGACTCTAGCCTACCACCCCCAACTTCCACGCAGGACAGCTGGGGGTGGGGAGACTCTGTCCTGGAAGGCACTAGACTGCCTGTTTTCCTAGACCTCCTCCCCAGAAATGGGGCCCTGGTAGGATTGGACAGGCGAAGTGGCTGAGGAGGACACTGCCACGACGACAGGGTTGAATCTGCTCAGCTAAGAAGACTAGAGAAGGGGGACAATTGGCTGAGTGCAGTGGCTCACACCTGTAATCCCAGCACTTTGAGAGGCAGAGGCTGGTGGATCACTTGAGGTCAGGAGTTCAAAAACCAGCCTGGGCAACATGCTGAAACCCCATCCCTACTAAAAATACAAAAATTAGCCAGGCATGGTGGTGGACGCCTGTAATGCCAGGTACTTGGGAGGCTGAGGTAGGAAAATCACCTGAACCTGGGAGGAGGAGGTTGCAGTGAGCTGAGATCTTGCCATAGTGCACTCCAGCCTGGGAGACAGACTGAGATTCCATCTCAAAAAAAAAAAAAAAAAGGGGTGGACCACTTACCCTTCAGGACCCTGCCCCAAATGGATGCAGGTGTCCCAGTTCTCCTGGAAGGAAAGGGGCCATTCTCTGCTCCCTTGGGATTAGAGCATGCAAGAGCACAGGACAGTGTGGTGGGCCTGACCTTTCTGGGGCTGTGCTGCTTCAGCCCGTGTTTGAACTGTTGGCCACTTCAAAGCCGACCTTATACCTGGGTATGTAAGCAGTTACCAGGTGTAACATGATCTCCCCTCCCCTTTCTTAGCACCCTTGGAAGTTGTGATTTTGTGTTTTCTGAGTTAAGTCTGTCTGTCTTCCCCACTGGGCTACAAGGAAGGAAGGGAAGGCAAAGGCAGTGTCTGATTCCTGCTAGGTCCTCTGCATCTGAAACCAGCGGGTTCATGAATGTTCAAATGAATGAGCTGTTCTATACGTGTGTGATTTGGGGGGGAATCCCTGACGGGGGTGGCTCTGGGGGAGGTATCTTCCTCTAGGGTTCCAGAATCCTCCAGGCCAAGGGAGGGAGATAATGGCTGTGCCTGAATGGGGGTGGGGTGGTAGGCTGCTGAGTCACTGTGTGGGAAGAGAGATCAGGAGGAATGTGGGCTGCCCTCAGCTGAGCTGGCCCTGGACAAGACACCCCAGCCCTCAGGCCTTGCTGCCCCTTCTCAGGCCTGCTCCCAGTAGGCTCTGGAGAAGATGACTCTGCTCCCAGGGAGGGGAAAGCGGCCAGGCCCGCCCAAGGCACCCTGGGGAGGGCATGCAGCCAGGCAGGAAGTGGGACAGAGAACAGGCTGGAGTGTTTGTCCTATGTCCCAGGTCCCAGGCGAGGGGGTGTGGGGATCACCCAAGGGCCCCACAGGCTAAACTGTGGGGAAGGAGCCAGGTCAGGCTCTGAGGCAGGAGCAAGGGGTGCTAAACAGAGGCGGGAGCTGGGGCAGGAGCTGGCCTCCCTTTTCCCCAGGGGACCAAGGCCAGTTGGAAGCCCTTGGGCAGGGTCCAGAACAGGGCAGGGCTGACCAAACAGCAGGACAAATGTTGAAATCGACATGCCCAGTAAGATGGAGACTGGAATACCCCCTGCCTCTTCAGAGGTGGGCTCTCTGGGCCAAGGCATCTCAAGGGCCAGAGCCACTTAAGTCAAGGGGACTTTGCTGAGCCTGCATACCTGCACTGTGCAATGGGGGAGCTATCTGGGAGAGGCAGAGTGCCACACTCTGACTCAGGAGTCACCTCCCTCAGGCTTCTCTACAGGCACTTCTCAAGTACCATGCCCTGTGGCAGGGGAGGAGAGCCAGGCTCAGGGAGGGAAACATGGGAGATGGACATGTGGATGGAGCATGTGCCTGCCTGTTAAAAAGGCTGGACTCAGGGTCCTACTGTAGACTGAGTCAGACTCTAAATTGTTTTGTTTTGTTTTGTTTTATTTTGTTTTGTTTTTGAGAAGGAGTCTCTGTCACCCAGGCTGGAGTGCAATGGTGTGGTCTCAGCTCACTGCAACCTCCGCCTTCCAGGTTCAAGCAGTTCCCCAGCTTCAGCCTCCCTAGTAGCTGGGATTACATGCACCCGCCATCATGCCCGACTAATTTTTGTATTTTGTAGAGATGGAATTTCACCATGTTGGCCAGGCTGGTCTCGAACTCCCGACCTCAAGTTATTCGCCTGCCTTGGCATCACAAAGTGCTGAGATTACAGGTGTGAGCCAGCATGCCCAGCCTTAAGTTTGTTTTTTAACAGGCCCTCTTGTGGGGGTTCTCTGAAGTCCAGCTAGGACCATTGTAACTGAAGCCCACTTTGGGGAGGGCAAAGACCCGGAAATCTGGTGGGACTGGGGAGTCTATAGATCAGACCCTGTTCTTCACCCTCTTACTCACTGAGACACACACAGACACACTCTCCCGGATGGGTTTGCACCTCCCAGCCTCTTAACACTTTCTCTCTGGGGGTTAATGCTTTGTGACTACAGCTTTTCACCCCACAAGGCTGTGAGCTTCCTCGAAGGCAGGAACTTCCTCCCATCTTCTCTTAATTCCCCTTCCTCATCTGTGTTCATTAGCTCAACAAGCCTTAGTGAGTGGTTACCACGTGTCAGGTGCTATGCCAGGCTCTACAGATACAGCAGGGAGCAAGACAGATGGAGTGCCTGAATGCAGAGAACACAGCTAGAAGGGAAGGAGACCAGAGGCTCGGATATTAGAATGTTGTGTGGAAGGTCTCCGAGGATAGCACACACACAGGGTGGAGTGGGTTGCACAGCAACCTAAAGAGTAGGTAGGTGTCAGCCAGGAGAGGAAATGGCAGAGACAAAGGGCAAGAAGGCCTGATGCCTGAGACAAATGGGCTTTGCACATAGTAGGCATTTGAAAAACAACTGCTGGCCGGGCACGGTGGCTCAAGCCTGTAATCCCAGCACTTTGGGAGGCAGAGGCAGGTGGATCACGAGGTCAAGAGATCGAGACCATCCTGGTCAACATGGTGAAACCCTGTCTCTACTAAAAATACAAAAAATTAGTTGGGCATGGTGGTGCATGCCTGTAATCCCAGCTACTCAGGAGGCTGAGGCAGGAGAATTGCCTGAACCCAGGAGGCGGAGGTTGCGGTGAGCTGAGATCGCGCCATTGCACTCCAGCTTAGGTAACAAGAGCGAAACTCCATCCCAAAAAAAAAAAAAAAGAAAAGAAAAACAACTGCTGAAGAAATGCATGGCTGTAGTGCAGACCCTGTGTCTCTCTGCCACCCCCAAACTGGGAGTTAAGAGGTCAGGGGTCTTCATACATTCCCCTGCCACCTTTTCCTCAGTCTCAAGCTGTCCCTTTTGTCCCCAGCTGGAGGACTGTGCTCTGCAAGTGTCTCCCTCTGGATACTACCTGGACCCTGAGCTGTCCCTGGAAGAGCAGCGGGAGATGCTGGAGGGCTTCTATGAAGAGATCAGGTCAGAACTGATGGGGCCAGGGAGGCAAGGTTATACCCACCCTTGCCAGGGGCTGGCTCAAATGTCAGCAGCTGAGACACTTGATCGCTAGCCTGGGCCATGGGTCACCTCCTGCCCCAGGGAACTGTGCCATGGGTCACCTCCTGCCACAGGGAACTGGCCAAGGGAATTCTAAAGCCTGGCCAGTGTTACCTGCTGCCCAAGATGGGAGTCAGGGGCTCTCCCACATACCTGAGAAACATATGTTTGCACCAACCTTCTTGTCTGGCCAACCCTTGGGTCCTTGGTGGAGCAGCTGGGGAGGAAAGAGTTGGGCTGGGGTTGGCATGGGGAGGTCTTTGGCTCCCTTGGTTTATGGGGAGGGATGCTGAGGGATAGGCTGGCAGCTGCTGACAGGGATCCTTGATTCCAGCAAAGGGCGGAAGCCCACGCTGATTCTTCGGACCCAGCTCTCTGTGAGGGTCAACGCCATCTTGGGTGAGTGTGTGAGGGCATCCGTGTCCAGCAGCACCTCCTCCCCATAGCCCAGTTGGCTCACTTTCAAGCCTGTGCTGAACAGTGGGAGGAGCAGGTTCAGCTGGATGTGCTTCTTCCTTTCCCTATCCTGACCTCTCCTTCCAGGGCCAGGGTGGGAGTGGAGGGGGGTTCAAGAATGTTAGTACAGACCAGGTACTTGCAATGCCATTGCTTTGGGAGGTCAAGGTGGGAGGGATTGCTTGAGGCTAGGAGTTTGAGGCTGCAGTAAGCTATGACTGTGCCACTGCACTCCAGCCTGGGTGACAGAGTGAGACCCTCTTAGACAAAAATATATATATATGTATGTGTGTATATATATATATGTATGTATGTATACATATTCATATATGTGACTGTTTATATATATGACTATTCTTTGGTGGAAGTTGTGGCTGTGTCCCAATAGAGGAAGACAGTGAGTCTGTGTACCCTAGAGGGTTTCATGCCCTACCTTTTGCAGAAAAGCTGTATGGCTCCAGTGGTCCAGAGCTCCGCCGCTCCCTCTTCTCACTGAAACAGATCTTCCAGGTGAGGCCCCACAGTGGGCTAGGGGTGGGTGTACAGTCCAAGCCTTGCTAAACTCTCCCATGGTGCCCCCAGGAGGACCAAGACCTAGTGCCTGAATTTGTGCATTCAGAGGGGCTGAGCTGCCTGATCCGTGTGGGTGCTGCTGCCGACCACAACTACCAGAGCTACATCCTTCGAGGTCAGCCCCACCCCTCCCCCATGACCTCTGCTCCAGCGACCCTCACTGACTCTGCTCATCCCTGTGTCCCCAGCACTTGGCCAGCTGATGCTCTTTGTGGATGGAATGCTGGGGGTGGTGGCCCACAGTGAGACTATTCAGTGGCTGTACACACTGTGTGCCAGCCTGGTAAGTGGCTCTCCACCCGGCCTTATACCCTTTGCCTATTGCTTCTCTCTGGGCCTCAGTTTCCTGTTCCGCAAAGTAGGCTGGGAGTGAGTGAGTCTGAGGCCTCTTTAAGCCTAGAAGGCACTTCAGTGCCTGGGCCTGGAGCAGAGTCATTCTGTCTAGATTCTCCTCTCTGGGTCCAGCCCCAAAAGCCCTTCCCCTTCTCCAGCAGGAGCTGGCACAGGTCTGGCCTAAGCCCCACTTATATGTGCTGACCTCTCCCCTCAGTCCCGCTTGGTGGTGAAGACAGCCCTGAAGCTGCTGTTGGTGTTTGTAGAATACTCGGAAAACAACGCCCCGCTGTTCATCCGTGCAGTCAACTCTGTGGCCAGCGCCACCGGTCAGAGACTGTCCCTTCCTCCCCCACCACTCACAACCCTCTCTCCTACCTGTCCCCCCATGACACTTTCTGTGTGGCAGGTGCTCCTCCTTGGGCCAATCTGGTGTCCATCCTGTTAGAGAAGAATGGCACTGACCCTGAGCTTTTGGTGTACACGGTCACCCTCATCAACAAGGTGTGGTCAAGAACTGGGTGCCAGCTCTGGGCTGCTCGGGTTCCTGACCTCCCCACCAACCTCAGCCTTGCCTTCTTATCTCCGCCCTCCAGACACTGGCAGCGCTTCCAGACCAGGACTCCTTCTACGATGTGACGGATGCACTGGAGCAGCAGGGCATGGAAGCACTGGTCCAGCGCCACCTGGGCACTGCAGGCACTGACGTCGACCTGCGCACACAGCTTGTGCTCTATGAGGTGGGCCGGACCCTAGGCTCTGAGGGGGACCGGAAGGAGGGAAGAGAGAAGTGCAGTCCCCAGCACCTCACCCCACCTGCATGCATGTTAACCACTTGCTTACATCATGGTCCACCACTGCTAGAACGCCCTGAAATTGGAAGATGGAGACATCGAGGAAGCCCCAGGCATGGGTGGGCGGCGGGAACGACGAAAGCCTTCTTCTGAGGAGGGCAAGAGGAGCCGCCGATCTCTGGAAGGCGGGGGCTGCCCTGTGCGTGCCCCAGAACCTGGGTAAGTATGAGCCTCGGTAGATGGGGAACGGTGGATCTACTAGGCAGGGCCCTGTCAGCTGACAGGCCCTGACCCCCACCCCTCAGGCCCTGCCCCACTGACAGGCCCCACCTCCAGCTCCTCAGGCCTCACCCCACTGACAGCCCCTGCCTCCAGCTCCACAGGTCCCGCCTCACCAGTAGGCCCCACCTCTTCCACCAGCCCCACCTCCAGCCCGATGAGCCCTCCCTCTGGCCTCCAAGCTTCAGTGAACCTTTTCCCTACTATCTCTCTGGCACCCTCGGCTGACACCTCCAGCGAGAGGAGCATCTACAAGTAAGTAGGGAGACAGAGGCCACCCTGGAGTCCCCTCTCCCACTGTCCCTCTGCTTTGCGCCCCTCCATGGGCCCTCAACCTCCTCTGCCCAAACTCGTGCTTTCTGTCTCTCTTTCCAGACTTCACCAAACTGCTCCTGTTTGGTAAGTGACTGCCAGCGGGTGGGGCTCTGCTCTGACTGGATCTCCTCCTTCCATGGCTTCCTTTGTCTCCTGACGTTCTGCCTGTCTTTGCCTCTGGTCATGTCTCCTATCCCCTATCTGTCTGTCACTCCCTTGTTCTGCTGCCACTGTCTCTTCCTGCACCCTGTCCTGCTTCACGTCAGTCTCTCCCCTCCACTTCCAGTATCCTCATGTCATGCCTTCCCCCCTTCCCACTGCAGCTGGGAAGGAACACCAATATCACTGCCCAGCTCTGTGTGGGTATGAGCAACCATGGAGCTGGCACCACAGTTACCATCTCTTCCTCTCATCCCCCCTACCCAGGGCCCGTGAGAGCCCACCCGTCCCCCAGTCCCCTCCTGGGCAGGCCAGGCTGGAGTAAGTACAGAGGCCAGCCTGCCAGGCCTGCCATGTGCTCAGGGCTTCAGCATTGCTTCCCCAGCTGGGGTTCCACATGCCTGATGCAGCCAGAGCTGGGGGACTCTCAGGCCTATCCTCTCCTAGACATATGCCACCTTGGTAACCCAAAAGCTAAACACTGGGAAGCAATTCACTGGGGCCACGGTGGTCCCTGTGCTTCAGTAGTGACACCTTAGCAGCCAGAGATGGGGATGTGGATGCCCAATATGGGGCTCATTCTGCCATGTCCTCAGCTCAGGAATGGACAGGGAGGAGACCTAGGGTGCTGTGTGGTGTGAGGGTGGAGGGGTTACCTAAGACTGAGGGAAAGGCAGGGACTGAAAGCCGACAGAGGCTGGAGGGGCCAGAAAAGAGATACTGGATTGCACCCATTATTTTAGCATAAACTGGGTGTTCAATGTTTACCATGAACTTATTTTTTTTTTTTGAGACAGAGTCTTGCCCTGTCTCCAAGACTAGAGTACAATGGCACAGTATCAGCTAACTGCAACCTCCGCCTCCCAGGTTCAAGCAATTCTCCTGCCTCAGCCTCCCAAGTAGCTGGGATTACAGGCCTGCACCATGGCGCCTGGGTAATTTTTGTATTTTTAGTAGACACAGGATTTCACCATGTTAGCCAGGCTGGTTTCCAGCTCCTGAGTTCAAGTGATCCACACACCTCTGCCTCCCAAAGCGCGGGGATTACAGGCATGAGCCACTGCGCCTGGCCTGTTTACCAGGCCCTTTCCTGGACATAGGCTCCCAGAAGCTACCAGACATGCCAGAGGAGGGACAGCCTGATATAGCCATTGGGACAGCTGTCCCCTTCCCCTGCTCTAAGAGTCCTTGTCTAGCCTCAAGACACTAGCCTGGGCAACATAGCAAGACCTTGTCTCTACAGAGAAATTTTTAAGAATTTGGCTGAGTACCTCATTGATGCCTGTAATCCCAGCACTTCAGGAGGCTGAGTTGAAAGGATTGCTTGAGGCCAGGAGTTCAAGACCAGCCTAAGCAACAAAGTGAGACCCTGTTTCCACAAAAACAAAAATTAACTGGGCATGGTGGCACATGCCTGTAGTCCCAGCTACTTGGGAGGCTGAGGCTCAGGCCCAGGAGGTTGAGGCTGCAGTGAGCTATGATTACACCACTGTACTCCGTCCTGGGTGACTGACAGAATGAGACGCTGTCTCTAAAAAACAAACAAAAAAAATTCAGGACAGTGAACATGAACGAAGTTTCGAGTTAGATGTTAATTCTCCCTCTATTTTCACCTGGGAATGCTGGGTTGGTAGTAATCCTCCCCACATGTGGAGGACTGAAGAGAGGCTGGCCTTGTGGGGCGGTTCTGGTCTGCTCAGCGCATGGACTGTTCCCCGTGTGTGTGTGCCTACAACTGGGGGTGGTGTCCAGGGGCTCAGCAAGGCATGTGCACCTGGGCTGGGGTGTGTCAGACAGTCACTGACAAGCACTCCCCTCAGAACCCGGTTCCTGGAGAATGTGGCGGCAGCAGAAACAGAGAAGCAGGTTGCACTGGCCCAGGGCTGGGCAGAGACATTGGCTGGGGCCATGCCTGATGAGGCAGATGGACACTCAGGTGAGTAGGTGGGTGGGTGGGCAGAGTCTGCCTGTTGCTCTGTTGCCCCACAGAGGGCATGGCACTGACAGCTGCTTCCCTTTCTTTAGATGCCCAGGAAATCTGGGACTCCCCAGAGACAGCCCTTGTACCCAGAACACCCCATAGCCCTGCCCCCCGTGTCCTGCTCCGGACCCAGCGAAGCCTTGAGCCAGAGCCCAAGGAGCCACTGATGTCATCAAGCCCCAAGGCTGAGCCCACCTGGGAGCTCCCTACCCGTGCACCCAAGCTCTGCATTGGGGACCTGGACTTCTCAGATCTGGGGGAGGACGAAGATCAGGACATGCTGAATGTAGAGTCTGTGGAAGTTGGGAAAGGGGTCCCACCTCCCCCCCCCCCCCCGCCCCCCTTCTCTGGAGGCCCCCCCCCTCCCCCACCTCTACCTCCCCCACCCATCAAAGGCCCCTTCCCACCACCGCCACCTCTGGCTGTGACTCTTCCCCCTTCAGTGCCTGACAGTGCAGCCCTCCCCACCAAGAGGAAAACAGTAAAACTTTTCTGGCATGAGCTAAAGCTGGCTGGGGGCCATGGAGTCTCTGCAAGCCGCTTTGGGCCCTGCGCCACCCTCTGGGCTTCACTGGAGCCCGTCTCAGTGGATACGGCCCGGCTAGAACACCTCTTTGAGTCCCGTGCCAAAGACGTGCTGCCCTCCAAGGTACATCTACGGATCTGCATGGTAGCCCCAATGGAGGTGGCAGGGAATCAGAGCTCAAGGATCTGACCTGTTGGAGCTAGTCACTCACTTCCCACATGGGGAAACCAAGGCAAAGAAAGGAGTAGGGAATTGTCCAAGGTCTCCTAACAAGGGATCAGCAGTGCCCCAACTAGAATCCAGTTGCCTGGGCATGGTGGCTCATGCCTGTAATCCAGGAGTTTGAGACCAGCCTGGGCAACATAATGAGCCCTTATCTCTATTAAAAGTTGGGCCAAGTGCAGAGGCTCATGCCTGTAATCCCAGGACTTTGAGAAGCTGAGGTGGGTGCATCATTTGAGGTCAGGAGTTTGAGACCAGCCTGGTCAAATTGGCAAAACCCCGTCTCTACTAAATATAAAATGAGCCAGGTATGGTGATGGGTGCCTGTATCCCAGCTACTTGGGAGGCTGAGGCAGAAGAATCAATTGAACCCAGGAGGTGGAGGTTGCAGTGAGCCGAGATTGTGCCACTGCACTCCAGCTTGGGTGACAGAGCAAGCCCCGAACTCAAATAAATAAATAAATAAATAAATGTTAAAAAACAAAATTGGCCAGGCACGGTAGCTTACTCCTGTAATCCCAGCACTTTGGGAGGCCAAGGCAGGCAGATCACTTGAGACCAGGAGTTGGAGACCAGCCTGGCTAACATGGTGAAACTCCCATCTCTACTAAAAATATAAAAATTAGCCGGGCTTGGTAGCTCATGCCTGGAATCCCAGCTACTTGAGAGGCTGAGGCAGGAAGATCTCAGAAGATAAACTGCAATGGGCTATGATGGCACCACTGCACTCTAGCCTGGGTGGCAGAGCAAGACCTTGTCTCAAAAGAATCTAAACTCATCCCAATGTCTTATACATCCCAGGTTGCCAGTCAGTTGTGGGATCATTTGGCTATTTTTTTTTTTTTTTTTTTTTTAGAGATGGGGTTTCACCACGTTGGCCAAGTTGGTCTCGAACTCCTGGCCTCAAGTGATCCACCTATGCCTCCCAAAGTGCTGGGATTACAGGCGTGAACCACCGCGCCTGGCCCATCATCTGGCTACTTAGAGGAGGGCCTTGGAGTGCCCGCTTAGATTATTGTCCCAGCTAGTCCCTTCCTCAGTCTTACATTGCCCTTCCCCCAACCATGCAGAAAGCTGGTGAGGGCCGTCGGACAATGACCACAGTGCTGGACCCCAAGCGCAGCAATGCCATCAATATTGGCCTAACCACATTGCCACCTGTGCATGTCATTAAGGCTGCCCTGCTCAACTTTGATGAGTTTGCTGTCAGCAAGGATGGCATCGAGGTGGGGACACCCAGCTATGCCCCTTGGTGGGTGGGAGGTCTGGCCCTCTCCTTGGTAGGTGGGCATTTCCTGTCCCTCCAGTGGTGGGCATGGGCTTGGCATTTCTGCAGGGCAGTCCCCAGACTTTGGGACCTCCCCTAGATGACTGAGGGAGGGGTGAAGACCAATGCCTGAGGCCTCAGGCCTGCACTGAGGGGGCCATGTCAGGCTCTGGCTACATCCTCAGAAGCTACTGACCATGATGCCCACGGAGGAGGAACAGCAGAAGATCGAGGAAGCCCAGCTGGCCAACCCTGACATACCCCTGGGCCCAGCCGAGAACTTCCTGATGACTCTTGCCTCCATTAGTGGCCTCGCTGGTCGTCTACAACTCTGGGCCTTCAAGCTGGACTATGACAGCATGGAGCGGGTACCTGGGTCTTGGAGTGGGATAGACAGTAGGTACAGGTAAGCATCATGACCATGTAGTCTGAGAATCCCTGGTCCCCCATACCAGGAAATTGCTGAGCCACTGTTTGACCTAAAAGTGGGTATGGAACAGTTGGTACAGAATGCCACCTTCCGCTGCATCCTGGCTACCCTCCTAGCTGTGGGCAACTTCCTCAATGGCTCTCAGGTGAGTAAAGTACATGGGGACTGGGGAGTCAGGGCTCTGGAGCCAACCAGGCCCAGGCTCAGAAAGGGTCCTTTCAGAGCAGCGGCTTTGAGCTGAGCTACCTGGAGAAGGTGTCAGAGGTGAAGGACACCGTGCGCCGGCAGTCACTGCTACACCATCTCTGCTCCCTAGTGCTCCAGACCCAGCCTGAATCCTCTGACCTCTACTCAGAAATCCCTGCCCTGACCCGCTGTGCCAAGGTTAGCACCTGCCAGAATCAACCAAAGCCAGAGGAGGCATGAGGGAGCGCTGCTTCCTGGGCCTGGCTCCTCCTCCTCCTCCCTATTTGGGCTGCTGTGCCAGGGTTTGGTCCAGCCACCTTAGTGTGAGCTATGCCCTCTGCCAGAAATGTTCTTTCCTCTATTAGCCTGGCCACACCTACTCAGTCTTTGGGTCTGTTTCTAACTGCCACTTCCCCCAAGAAACCTTCTGTCCCTCATCATATCAAATTGACTTGTCTGTCTCTTGTAATGCAAGAGTCTATGAGTTTTTGGATATCTATGAGTTTTTGGATGTCTCCTTAGAGCCCAAGCTGGCCCATCTGGCCCAAAGGCAGCCTCGGGCAGTGTCTCGTCTACCAGGTGTGGGGAGACAGTGCACACCCCCTTGCTCTCCCAGGTGGACTTTGAGCAGCTGACTGAAAGCCTTGGGCAGCTGGAGCGCCGAAGCCGGGCAGCTGAGGAGAGCCTGCGGAGCTTGGCCAAGCATGAGCTGGCCCCAGCCCTGCGTGCCCGCCTCACCCACTTCCTGGCCCAGTGTGCCCGCCGTGTTGCCATGCTGAAGATAGTGCACCGCCGTGTCTGCAATAGGTAGGGGTATGGGCCCAAGAGGGGCAGGATCACCACCACCCTCCCTCAGACAACAAGCAGGACTCACCTTCCCTACCTACTCCCACCTGCCTAGGTTCCATGCCTTCCTGCTCTACCTGGGCTACACCCCACAGGCAGCCCGTGAAGTGCGCATCACGCAGTTCTGCCACACACTGCGGGAGTTTGCACTTGAGTATCGGACTTGCCGGGAACGAGTGCTACAGCAGCAGCAGAAGCGGGCCACATACCGTGAGCGCAACAAGACCCGAGGACGCATGATCACCGAGGTGGATGCCCTTCCAGGTCTTAGTCTTGACTGCCACCCCCATGGTTTCCTTCGCTCCTCCCAACTCACCTTTCTTCCCTCTCCAGACAGAGAAGTTTTCAGGTGTGGCTGGGGAAGCCCCCAGCAACCCCTCTGTCCCAGTGGCTGTGAGCAGTGGGCCAGGCCGGGGAGACGCTGACAGTCATGCTAGTATGAAGAGTCTGCTGACTAGCAGGCCTGAGGACACCACACACAATCGCCGCAGCAGAGGTGAGACCCACAGCTGCTGGGGGATTGGGCTCCAGGACCACCTTGGCCTGACCTCCCTATCTTGCCTCCCTCAGGCATGGTCCAGAGCAGCTCCCCAATCATGCCCACAGTGGGGCCTTCCACTGTACCCCCAGAAGAACCTCCAGGCTCCAGTTTACCCAGTGATACATCAGATGAGATCATGGACCTACTGGTGCAGTCTGTGACCAAGAGCAGTCCTCGTGCCTTAGCTGCTAGGGAACGCAAGCGTTCCCGTGGCAACCGCAAATCTTGTAAGTAACCCCCCACAACCCCACTGCCCACCTGAACCCCATCAACCCCCTCCAACCCTGTTCTGTCCCTGCAGTGAGACGGACGTTGAAGAGTGGGCTCGGAGATGACCTGGTGCAGGCACTGGGACTGAGCAAGGGTTCTGGCCTGGAGGTGTGAATGTGCTGCATCCTGGAAATCTATCTGGACCCTAGACTGCAGTGCAAGAGATGACAGAGTGAGGAGGGCCCAGGGCAGAATTCTGGCCCCAGAACTCTGTAACCAGGAGCCATGCCTTCAGCAGTATTAGCTGTGTGTGTGTGTGTGCATGTGAGAGTGTGTGTGCGAGCGTGCATGCGCATATTATGCATGTGCATGTGTGTGGGCTCCTTGAACTCACGGAGCAAAATAAAATTTTCTTAGCGAATCCAACAGCCTTTTTCTTTCAGGGTCCCCACCAGGCAAGGTCTGTAGCAGGGGGGAAATCCCATAGGACTAGCTCTTCCTGCCTCACCCCTCATCACCCACACAGCCATCAGCCACATTCTAAGCCATTTATTCAATGACCCTACACAGTATAAGCATACCCGATACCTCAGACTTGCTTTTGGCCCCAGGACTAGGCCCTCATTGCTCCAGGCAAGAGGGGCCATGTAGCCTGACATAGCCACCCAGGGCCAGCGGCCTGTGGCCACAATGTCAATGGCTATAACCGCTTCATCTGCCGCCGCTCCTGTCGGCGCTGCCGTTTCTCATTGTGCTCTGGTACTGGGGTGCCACTGTCTGCAGTGAACCAAGGACCTAACACATTCACCCACAGGAGGTAAAGGGCCCGGCCTGGAGCCTACAAGAGAAAGAGTAACTTGAAGCAAAATGCAGGGAATAAAAGATAGGAAGAGTTAGATGCTGTTTCTTGGGAGTGCCCCCAGCCCACATACCAGAAGCCAGAAGGACCAGACATAGAGAGAGAAGCAGCTGAGCACCTGCACGATGGCTGTCAGCAGGATGACATCCTTAAGGTGCCTGTGGATAGAAAGAAGGCTGCCAAAGACAGCAGATGGGCCCCAGTTCAACTCCCTTCCACCCTTTTCAAGTTGCAAGTAGCTGTGCTTCTTGGGCTATCTGGGCCCCAGCCCTGGGGCCGCTCACCTGGGCTGGCGGTGGGGGACACTCACTCTGCCATGCCCTGCTCCATGTTGAGGTCCATGCCACCATCCATCAGGGCCCCATCCTCAGAGAACGCTGCCCGTGCCATCGAGCTCATAGAGTGGTAGCTGGCCCCATATATTGCCAGACTAAAGCCCAGAGCCAACTGCAGAGCAAGAATGAGGGTATAAAAGGCCAGCCACTAACCCTATGCACTCATCCACCTCCCACCTCCCAGGATGTAAATACTTACCCAGGCCCAAAATGAGGCAGATGAGTAAAAGAAGACCAAGGTCACAAGGCAGTAAATGGCCTGCAAGCAATCACAGGATCAGGCTGGGGTCAGAAGATAACTTCAAACCACGGGTCTCCCTCAACTCTGACCAAGGATTAGGCCAGGCTGTGGGAGGAGCAAGGTTGTTCTTACTGGCTTGAAGGAAGGGTTCCGCTCCCTGAATCCCAAATACCCAGACTCTCCTCTGACACCCAACTCAGTCCAGGAAAGAAGCCTTTGTGTACTTGTAGGTAGGAAGGGCTCTCAAATTCAGCTACGACTGAATTCATTTCCTTTGTGTTTTACTAGTCAGCACCTTCTCTGTGCCCAGATCTTCTCTCATTTCTTTCTGACTGGGGCTCTCTTCTAGAGCTCTGTCGGGTACCAGTACTCCTCACCAAGCAGGGCTGAGGACTGGGGACTGTAAGTGGGCATAAAAGCAAGGAGGCAGGCACTTACATTGGCCCCTAGTATGATCCGCAGGTAGAATTTCAGGGTCTCTCTGTTCTCTTCAAATATCTGCTTCTTCCCTCTCGTGCCCACTTTGCCCTTGGGCTGAAGAGGGATGATGAGATGCAGTCAGGAGGCCACCGTCCTCCTTATTCTCCCCACCAGCCTGGTTAGCTATAGAGCTCCAGCCGCAACTCAGCCAGGTTCCCGTAGTGCTGAAACCTAGCACAGTCCCTGGAATGTCCACCCATCCTCCAGTCCACCCTGTCTAGGGCTGACACCATCTCTCCAGCACCCACAGCTAGGATCGCCTCCCGCTTGCCCTGGAACAATTCAACCCTAAGCTAATACCGCCTCTGGCTCCGCTGGTAGTCTGGCTGTGGGCTAACGACTCTTCCAAAGGTACTCCTGAGCGGAGTGCCTCTCTCATGCCTCCGCTGGCGTAGGCCCGATCTGGGCTAACGCCCACCTCAGGTCAGAGATTTCTGGCCTGCTCTGGTACCGAAGCCCACCCTACTCCGGCACTAGTACTGGTATGGTCCTGCGCCGCCATCCCCCTGCCCCGCTCTAGTACAGTCTGGTCAGGGGATGGCGTCCCCCTCCGGCCCACCCCACAACCCTTAATGTCCTTTCTTAGTTTTCACTCTCACAGCCCCGGGAGAGCTTTGCTGGTGAGGACCCTGCCCTACCCACTCTTCTTACCGCCATGGTGCGAGGCAAACACCCAGCCCAGGAAACAAGGGAGAGCGACCGAAACCGCAATCACTAAGCACCACATCCGCAGCGCATATACTTCCGGCGCAGACCGAAGTCGTCAGCTTCTGGGACGGAAATAGGACTCACTTCCTTCCTAAGCCCCGCCCCAGATGGGCGAGACTACACTTCCCAGAAAGCATTGCGCGGGGGGCGGAGGAGGCAGGGATGCGATGGCGGAGTCGCTGCCCCAGGAGGTGAGAGGAAGCCGCCCTCAGGCCTAGCTCCGGACAGGCCCCGCCCTCGGGGTCCCGAGCTTTGGGGGAGGGGCTGTCAGATAGCTAGCCCGGCCCCTCCAGCCTGGCGGAAACGACCCGCCCGGCAGATTCCGGGACCTACTAGCTCTGGGTAACGGCTCTGCCTTTGGGCCACTCTGTCCCCTTAGCTTGGGGGACCGTCCCGCCCTTCCCCATCGGCCCCAGGAGATGGCTGCCCTGTTACCTCAGCGAGAACAGGCCCTCTGCCCATCTCCTTCCCTTGAGGTGGCTGTCTCCTCTCCCCTCACTTCTGGAAGATGTCCGCTCCATCTCATCGTCCCGAAGGGTAACTGATCTTATCCCCATTGGTCCCTTGGGATGATCTCTCCATTTCCTACGCCCCGACAGAGACAGCCGCCCCCTCTCCCTGGCAGTGAGAAACAGACTGCTTCCTCCCCATCAACTGCAGTGATCTCTGAGTTCCTTTAGCTAGGACAGGCCTGTTCCGCATTCCTAGGCCCCGAGTGATGGCCGCCCTTACCTCTTTCACTCCATAGGATGTTTGCTCCTTCCTCTTAGCCAGGGACAAGACCACTCTGCCCCCATCTGCCAGGAAGATAACAGGTTTTGTCCCCAGTGGCCTGTTGGAATGGCTTCACCATCTTTTGTCCTGAGGTTGGCAAACCCCTCTCTCTGTCCATGGGAAACAGGCCACCAGTCCTGGAATGATGCTCCCTATACTTAGCAAAAATAGGCCTGTTCCCTCCCCGTTGAGCTTGCAGTGCCATCCCTTCCCTGCCTAGCTTCAAGGGGTAACTATTCCATCCCCATAAATCCTATGAGTGACCAATCATATATCCAGTAGCCCCCTTGAAATGGGGCTCATGGGATGGCCACTCCATCCTTATCACTGCCTCCTCTGGTTCCTTTAGAAAGACCACCCCCTTCTTAGGTCAATGAGTATCCCTCCCCTACTCACCCCAAAGGATGACAGGTTTGTTCCCCTCTCTCTTTGTTCTTGGGTTGGCTGCTTAGCCCCAAAAGACAGAATGGCCAGTATCTTAACTCAGCTCAAACAGTCTTCCTTCCTCCCCAAAGGGATTGGGGCTTGGTTAGTCCCAGTTCCCATCAGTACTGTCTTCCCCATGCCTAGCCTTCCTGGTCCAGAAGTCTATTCTCCCAGTCATTCTCCTCTCAGTAATGACTATTTTATTTCCCTGACCCCTTCCCTGAGCAAACTCTTGGTGAAAATAGAGGTAGAGGACTGGACTGTCCATCCTAAATTTAATCTAGTAAGTACTGGCTGAGCACTGCGCCTATATGCTTGGCATCTGAGAAGGGAAGGAGCGATCACAATGGGTTGGTGAAGTCAAGGTTCAGGAAGGGCATCCCAGGGAAAAGGCCTGCATAGGCAAAAGGAAATAGATATGCTGTGTTTGTAGGACAGTGGGGAGACTGGATTGGGGAAGTTCAGGGACCAGCAAGTCCAATTAGGCACGAACACCTGACAGTGCTGATCCAGGAGTAGAGACTGTCCTGAGAGTATTGGTGAACCCTGAAGGTTTACGGCAGGGGTGAGCTGAAACTGAAAGCTGTTTTATAGGAAAAATTAACCTTGTAACAGTGTGCAGAATGTATTAGCAAGGATGAACTTGGAGGCAGAGAGTTCAGGTGGGAGATTATGGAAGGAATCCAGGTTTCAAGTGGTGGAAATCTGAACTACTGAGGTGGGAAAGTTGCAAAGGCAGAGATTTTAGTAACAACAATCCAGCAACCATTTATGGAGCATCTACTTTTCACGAACACACTATATATATGTAAAATGTAATCTCATAAGACTATGATCTAGATTTTTTTTAAGTATGCCTATTTTATAGATATGGAAACTGAAACTCAGAGAGGTCAAATACCTTATTTAAGGTCACACAGCACTATGACAGGAAGTATTGGAGCTGGAATTTGAATGAGTCTAGGTTAGGCTGGCCTAAAGCCTGTGCATTACACCTGTATCTGGGAGGAAGGGACAGAAGTGCTTGAATAGTCCAAAGTGTTATCAGGTGGATGCACTGTTGGCATTGAAGGGGAAGTTAGGAGGGGCTGTTTTGGGCAGAGGGTAGAATATGAGCTTTGGTTGAGATTAGATCGATGGCTAAACATTTGCATGGACAGTTGGCAATATGGATTAGCATTTAGATAATAAGACAATATGGGAATATTGACTTGTTGGTTATTCCTGTGTTGGTAAACAGAAAACCAAAAGACACAGGTCTGAGCCCTAGGAGCCGCAGAAGAATCCAAAAACGAGGCAATTGGGATGCAGGAAGGAAGATTCCAGAAGAAAATAATAGTTAATATCAAATAATTCTAGGCCTCAGTGGCAACCCCTTCCCTAGTTCTGTTTAGGGCTTTGACCCACACCACACCCTAGGTGGGGTGAAGGGCCTGAGCTTCCCAGGCTAGGTCTTGCTGGGATCAAATCTTAACAACCAGTGGAGAGGGCAAGATGGCAGTGGAGAACATGGCAAAAGAGCAGGGTCTCAGAGCCTGAGCCATGAGGGCAGGAGGACCTATGATTTCCTGAGAATCAGAGGGAGCATACCTGGCCTGCTGTGCTTTAGGTCCTATGCAAGACACTTGGCTATGTTCCGTTTTTTGTTGTTTTTTCCTAAGATGAAGTTTCGCTCTTGTTGCCCAGGCTGGAGTGCAATGGCACGATCTCGGCTCACTGCAACCTCTGCCTCCCAAGTTCAAGCAATTCTCCTGCCTCAGCCTCCCAAGTAGCTGGGATTACAGGCATGTGTCACCACGCCTGACGAATTTTTGTATTTTTAGTAGAGAAGGGGTTTCACCATGTTGATCAGGCTGGAGGTTCTCGACCTCCTGAACTCAGGTGATCCACCCACCTCAGTCTCCCAAAGTGCTGGGATTACAGGTGTGAGCCACCACACCCAGCTGGCTGTGTTCTTTAATTCTCACAATAACCCATTTGATCTCACTACAACTGCCATTGCCCCAGATAAGGAAAACAAAGTTCAGAGAGGTCAGTTGGCAGGGTAGAGATGTGAACTAGGTTTATCTGGCCTCAATGCCCAGGCTTTTTCTACCCAGCTAGGCAGGAAGTTTGATTCTTATCACTCAGTGCAAGCCTGTATCCAGCTCAGGAAAGGTTTGTTCACAGTAAAGATACCTGAAGCCTGGAGCAAGGAAATGAATGCTTCGTGAAGCTTCACATCCAAGATAAAGAAGTCAGTGCTCTGGTGCCCTCAGACCCATGGTACTGTCAGCTGGAGTTGGTTCCAAAGACCTCCCAGCTCTAACAGCCCCCAATGCCCTGTCTTTTTCCCTCAGATGCTCACATATATTCTGAGCTTCCTGCCTCTGTCAGATCAGAAAGAGGCCTCCCTCGTGAGTTGGGCTTGGTACCGTGCAGCCCAGAATGCCCTTCGGGAGGTAAGGCACCCAACTTCCCCTGTCCCTTCCTCAGTTTTTTCTTACTTCAGCTTACTCGTGACCCTGCTCATGTATCTCCATCCATCTATTCATCCACCCATCCATCCATATATTCTCATACATATACATATAAATACATACATTCATACATAATTGGCTCTGGGTACAGTGCTGGGGCTATATAGATAAAAAGACACGGTTCCCTAAGGAGCTCACATTACTTGAAGGAGAAAGACAAGTAATATGAATGATCATGCTATCGTGTGCTCAGCGCTATGACACTGGGGCAAGAGTTCGACGGGGACATAAAGAAGGACATCCGGAGGAGACTGGTGGTGTCAGGGAAGGCTTCCTGAAGGAATAGGATGAGAAGAAAGGTTGGGCTAATGGGATGAGTAATAGCACAAGTGAAGGCACCATGGTGTGGAATACTTTTGGAAACAATCGCACAAGTTCTGTGTGGCTGAAACTGAGACATGGCAGGAGATGAGCCTAGAACGGTGTCAGGCAGCAAGCTGGCAGATGTACCAGGCAACAGAGCTTGTTTTTCTCCTGATGACCATTGAGGAGACTATTAGGTAGGTGAGTGACACAGTGTGATTTGTATTAGAACTCTGCAGTGCAAACTGGACTGGGAGAGTGAGACAGCATAGGGAGGAGGCCAGCCAGGAGGGGAATGCAGACATCTGGGCTAGTTTGAAAGGCAGGCAATGATGGCTTATTGTTTTAATTTTGAATTGTTAGTGAAGTTGCACTGTTTTTCTCATTAGCTCAACTTTTGTATTTTCCCCTTTTGTTTATTCATGTTCTGTATCCATTTAACTATTAGGGTCTTGGTATTTTTCTATTCCATTTGTATGGACTTTTTTTTTTTTTTTTGAGGCAGAGTTTCACTCTTGTTACCCAGGCTGGAGTGCAATGGCGCGATCTCGGCCCACCACAACCTCCGCCTCCTGGGTTCAGGCAATTCTTCTGCCTCAGCCTCCGAGTAGCTGGGATTACAGGCACCCGCCACCATGCCCAGCTGATTTTTGTATTTTTAGTAGAGACGGGGTTTCACCATGTTGACCAGAATGGTCTTGATCTCTTAACCTCATGATCCACCCGCCTCGGCCTCCCAAAATGCTAGGATTACAGGCGTGAGCCACCACGCCCAGCCTCTTTTTAAATTTTTATTTATTTATTTATTTATTTATTTATTTATTTATTTATTTATTTTGAGATGGAGTCTTGCTCTGTCACCAGGCTGGAGTATAGCAGTGCGATCTCAGCTCACTGCTACCTCCGCCTCCCAGGTTCAAGTGATTCTCCTGCCTCAGCCTCCCGAGTAGCTGGGGCCACAGGTACATGCCACCATGCCCAGCTAATTTTTCTATTTTTAGTAGAGATGGGGTTTCACCATGTTGGCCAGGATGGTTTTGATTTCTTGACCTCGTGATCTGCCCTCCTCAGCCTCCCGAAGTGCTGGGATTACAGATGTGAGCCACTGCAGTTGGCCTCTTTTTAAAATTTAATTTAATTTGTTTAAAATTTTGTTTGTTTGTTTGTTTTTAAAACTGGGTTTTGCTCTGTTGCCCAGGCTGGAGTGCAGTGGTACTATCATAGCTCGCTGCAGCCTCGACCTCGCCAGGCTCAGGTGATCTTCCCACCTCAGGCTCCTGAGTAGCTGAGACTATAGAGGCATGTCACCATGCCTGACTAATTTTTATATTTTTAGCAGAGAGGAGATTTCACCATGTTGCCCAGGCTCATCTCAAACTCCTGGGCTCAAGAGATCTGACCACCTCAGCTTCCCAAAGTTCTGGGATTGCAGGCATGAGCCACCATGTCTAGCCCAGAAGTTAAATTTCTGTGTTGTTGGCCAGGCGTAGTGGCTCACGCCTATAATCCCAGCACTTTGGGAGGCCAAGGTGGGTGGATCACCTGAGGTTGGGAGTTGGAGGCCAGCCTGACCAACATGGAGAAACTCTGTCTTTACTAAAAATACAAAAAATTAGCCAGATATAGTGGCACATGCCTGTAATCCCAGCTACTTGGGAGGCTGAGGTAGGCGAATGGTTGAACCCGGGAGGTGGAGGTTGATGTGAGCCGAGATCGCACCACTGCACTACAGCCTGGGCAACTAGAGCAAGACTTTGTCTCAAAAAAAAAAAAAAAAAATAGGCTGGGCGTGGTAGCTCACGCCTGTAATCCAAGCACTTTCGGGCCAAGGTGGGTGGATCACCTGAGGTCGGGAGTTCAAGACCAGCCTGACCAACATGGAGAAGCCCCGTCTTTATATAAAAAAAAAAAAAAATTCTGTGTTGTTGATTCTAAACATCCTTTTCTTTTTTACTTCCTTCATTGTTTTCTAAACTTAATGATTCCTTGCCCTTTCACCCTTTTCTTCTGTTTTTCTTTTTTTCCTTCTGTTTTTCTTAAGTAGACTTTATTACTTAGAGCAGTTTTAGGTTTACAGCAAAGTTGTTTCTTCTGCTTTCTGGTTTGAATTTTTGTGTTAATGTTTTCAATGGTAAAATTTATTTAGATTTATGTTATGAGGTAAGAAGCTAAACTGATTAATTTTCAAAGAGCCTGAACACCATTTACATCTAATCTTCTCCTTCCCTATTGGGTTGGAATCCTCTGTCCCATATTAAATGTGGGTATATAAGTAGGTTCTGTTGTTGAATTATGTATACAGTGTTATTGATCTCATTGTCCAAAGGAATTTGATTTTGAACATGCTGAAGTGTGAGAATCTAGATGTTGAGATCCACCTAGTAGTTGCATTTCTGGTTGAGGAATTCAAGATAAATGTCTGGATAATAAATATAGATTTGAGGCCGGGCGCGGTGGCTCACGCTTGTAATCCCAGCACTTTGGGAGGCCGAGGCGGGTGGATCACGAGGTCAAGAGATCGAGACCATCCTGGTCAACATGGTGAAACCCCGTCTCTACTAAAAATACAAGAAATTAGCTGGGCATGGTGGCGCGTGCCTGTAGTCCCAGCTACTCAGGAGGCTGAGGCAGGAGAATTGCTTGAACCCAGGAGGCGGAGGTTGCGGTGAGCCGAGATCGCGCCATTGCACTCCAGCCTGGGTAACAAGAGCAAAAACTCCATCTCCAAAAAAAAATAATAATAAAATAAATATAGATTTGGGTGTCATTGAAGAATGGGTGGCAGTTGAAGCCACAAATCTGAGTAACTTCCCCCAGGGAGAACATGCAGAGCCATAGGAGCAGCAGGCCACAGAGAAGCCCCAGGGAAGGACACCAGTGTAAGGGCACCGAAAGGAGACACCTAAAGATGGGGATGAGGAGATCCCAGAGAGAGGAGGACACAGACATCAAAGGCAGGCGAGCATTTAAGGGACTGAATGAGACCGGGCATAGTGGCTCACACCTGTAGTCCCAGCTACTCAGGAGGCTGAGGCAGGAGCATCACTTGAATCTGGGAGGCAGAGATTGCAGTGGGCCGAGATCATGCCACTGCACTCCAGCCTGGGCAACAGAGAGAGACTTAGTCTCAAAAAAAAAAAAAAAAATACATAAAGGTCAGAACTCCCGTGCTGATCAGTAGTGGGATTGCACCTGTGAATAGTCACTGCACTCCAGTCTGGGCAACATAGCAAGACCCCGTCTCTAAAAAAAATAAATACATACATAAGTAAAGGATTAAATGGATGATTAACAATGTCAGATCCCGCAAAAAGCCCAGCAAAGTGAAGAACAAATAATGTCCATAAGATATGCTATCCAAGGAGGCCCAATGACTTCAGCGATATTTGACATCTGGGAAAAAAAGCCAGGTGGATTGAGGAGTGAATTAGAGAAGTAGGAAATGTAGAGCAAGACCTCACTGGCAAGAAATTTCTCCATGGAGGCTGGGCATGGTGGCTAACGCCTGTAATCCAAGCACTTTGGAGGCCAAGGCGGGCAGATCACCTGAGGTCAAGAGTTCACGACCAGCCTGACCAACATGGTGAAACCCCTGTCTTTTAAAAAAATAAAAAATTGTAAAAAAAGAGATTTCTCCATGGAAAGAAGGAAATAAGTAGGGCAGGCCAGGCATGATGGCTCATGCCTATAATCCTAGAACTTTGGGAGGCCGAAGCAGGCAGATCATCTGAGGTCGGGAGTTTGAGACCAGCCTGACCAACATGGAGAAACCCTATGTCTACTAAAAATACCAAATTAGCTGGGTGTGGTGGTAGGCACCTCTAATCCCAGCTACTCAGGAGGCTGAGGCAGGAGAATTGCTTGAACCTGGGAGGCGAAGATTGTAGTAAGCCAAGATTGCACCATTGCACTCCAGCATGGGCAACAGGAGCAAAACTCCATCTCAAAAAAAAAATAAAGTAAATAAATATTTTTTATTTTATTTTATTTTTTGCTTTCTTTTGTTTTGTTTTTGAGACGGAGTTTCGCTCTTGTTACCCAGGCTGGAGTGCAATGGCGCGATCTCGGCTCACCGCAACCTCCGCCTCCTGGGTTCAGGCAATTCTCCTGCCTCAGCCTCCTGAGTAGCTGGGATTACAGGCACGCGCCACCATGCCCAGCTAATTTTTTGTAGTTTTAGTAGAGACGGGGTTTCACCATGTTGACCAGGATGGTCTCGATCTCTTGACCTCGTGATCCACCCGCCTCGGCCTCCCAAAGTGCTGGGATTACAGGCGTGAGCCACCGCACCCGGCCAAAAGTAAATAAATAAATAGGCCGAGCATGGTGGCTCACGCCTGTAATCCCAGGACTTTGGGAGGCTGAGGTGGGTGGATCACTTGAGATCAGGAGTTCAAGACCAGCCTGGCCAACATGGTGAAACCCCATCTCTGCTAAAAATACAAAAATTAGCCAGGTGTAGAGGTGCACGCCTGTAATCCCAGCTACTTGGGAGGCTGAGGCAGGAGAACCACTTGAACCCATGAGGTGGAGGTTGCAGTGAGCTGAGATAAGCCACTGCACTCCAGCCTGGGTGGCAGAGTGAGACTCCATCTCAAAAAAAAAAAAAAAAAAAAAAAAAAG
>NW_022436955.1:10727531-10778870 GCF_009761245.1 Sapajus apella | reverse complement strand
AAAAAAAAAAAAAAAAAAAAAAAAAAAAAAAAAAAAAGGATGTCACCTCTTCCTGAGGAAGCAGAGAGGTGAGTGTGGAAACCTGGAGCTATTTGCAGAGAAATTCCCCAGAGGCATCTCCTTCCTCAACAGCGCCTTTGTTCGGTGGATTTGGAGGCCAGGAGAGTGAAAAGAGACGGAGGCTAGGTCTTCAGCAGAGAGGGTTGAAACAGTCACAGGGGCTGGGTGCAGTGGCTCATGCCTCTAATCTCAGCACTTTGGGAGACCAAGGCAGGTGGATCACGAGGTCAGGAGTTCAAGACCAGCCTGGGTAACATAGTGAAACCCCATCTCTACTAAAATACAAAAATTAGCTGGGTATGGTGGCAGGCGCCTGTAGTTCCAGCTACTCTGGAAGCTGAGACAGGAGAATCGCTTGAACCTGGGAAATAGAGATTGCAGTAAGCTGAGATCATGCTATTGCCCTCCAGCCTAAGCAACAAGAGCAAAATTCTGTCTCAAAAAAAGAAAAGAAAAGAAACAGTCACAGGACAGAAGGAAGACAGAAAATTACTAGAGACACATGGAGAGGCTGTGGGCAGCCTTACTCAAATGTTTCTGTTGTGCCAGGCACTGTGCTGGGCGCTGGGGAGGCAGAAGGGAGAAAGACACAGAGCTTGGGAGTGTGTGGTGAGCACAGATAAGCAAAAAGAGGCTAGAGTACTGCATTCCAAGTCTGTGAGGTGCATGAGGGATGCAGAGAAAAAATCAGAAAAGACCCCATGGGGAAGGAGATGTTTGGCCTGAGACTGGAGAGAGGAATAAACATTTGCCAAATAGACCAATAGGAGCAGGTAAGGGGTGGGAACCCATAGAACAGAAAAAGCAGCTGAGCAGAGGTGTGTGGTTGCAGGACAATGATCAGAAGTGGCAGCCTCAGAGCCAGGGTTGGGAGGAAAGGGAACAGGCATGTGGGAACTTGGGTCGTTGTGGATGTGGGTAGTGAGGGATGATTCTAGGATCACTCCCAGATTTCCCACTTGGGTGGCTTCGTAGAGGGTGGGAAGGAGTCTAGAAGGAGCAGAGTTGTAGGATGAGATGATGAATTCAGATTTGGAGTGTCGCATCGTGCTTTCTGGAGAGAGGTCAATCAAGCACTTGACTCTCAGGGTCTGAGTGTTCAGGACAGTGATGTGGATCAGAAAGACAGTAGTTGGAATGATGGCCCCATGGGGCAAAATGCAGTTGGCCAGGGTACACTTGGGGGTGCAAAGATTTTGTGTGTGTGTGTGTGTGTGTGTGTGTGTGTGTGCGTGCGTGTGTGTGTGTGTATTGTTGGGTGGAACAAACCATGGGGAACCTCCTCATCTATGGACTGGATCTCTCTTTCTTGACCCCACAAGAGCCTGATGGGGAGCAGGCTATAAGGTAGGAGGAAAGCCAGGAGGTCAGAGTTGTAGAACCCCAGTGGGAAATGGCATCAAGGGGAGTGGCTGCTGGCCAGGCAGAGCAGGTGGCATGGCAGAGAGAACCTTTGTGGGAGGTCTGAGGCAAAGCCCCCACATGTTGGTGACCTTGCTGGAGGGGAGCCATTGCCAGGAATGTGTGATCCTGTGGGGGCCAGCGTGGAGGGGTGAGGGGTACAGAGTGGCTGGACAGCAGGCATGCCTATGCCTGTGTGCTTCCAAGAAGCATGGCTGTAGAGGGAGGAGAGAGAGAAGAGAGGCAAGAGGAGGGAGTACAGGATATAGGGAGGCTTTTACTTGCACTTTAACACTCTGGGAGATTTGTGGCCTCTGAAGGAGGAGCAGTGGCAAGGCATAAACAGCAGGGTTCTCGGAGGAGAAGGAGGCCAGGAGAAGGGGTCTCCTGGAAGCAAAAGAGCAGGAGAAGGAGGAAGGTTCAGATGGATGGGCCCTGCCTGGAGGCAGCTAGGCTAGTGAACATGAACGGAGGAAAGGGAGGGACTTCCCACTTGATGGTCATCTCTGAGAATCCTGGATAAGGGAGGGGTATATCTGTTAGGCCAGGAGCTGGGGAGGTAGGGGGCATGCAGAGAAATCTTGTGGGGGGTGGGAAGGGAACAGGGAGGCCATGACTTCCTAGGTGGAGTTCTGTATCCCTGGTACAGACTCAGAGGACGCAGTTGGTCTCACCAGCTCTGGCTGGGCCAGGAGAATGGGCACAGCAGCATGACTAAGGCCAGGGCACCAAGGATCCTGAGGAGAGGTTGTTACAGGGCAAAGCCTCATGGAGCTCAGCAAAGATGGGGCAGTCAGAGGAGGCTGAGGGGGCAGCCAAGCCCTGGGGTACAGATAGGATTGGAGTAGGGGTGAGGACTGGCGGAAGGAGAAGGAAGCCAGAGTCAGTGTTTTAGAGCTGGAGCTGCTCTAGCTAACCGTGTGCTCCAGATAGGATATTGACAGAGACAGATAAAAGAGCCTTGGGATAGCCAAAAATAACAAAAAGAAGAAAGGAATGTTGACAAAGACCCATTTGGTGCCTCTGCAGAACTCAGCCCTGCCTGAGCTGGGAGCACTGGGAGGCCTGGGAGCACAGGTACCTGGCATCACCACCATGTGCCAGAGAGCATCTGCGGGACCCTGCGGTCAAGAACCATCTCCCAGGGCTCAGGCACGGGCAGGTGGATACCAAGGCAGTGCCAGTTAGGTGCCAGTTAGATGCTGTGGAAGACACTGGCTTACCAAGGCCAAGCTGGAGCCGGTGTCTCACCAAACTGGGCTAGGATGCTGGTCTTGGTGACTTATTCTCTCTCACCAGTCCCTCCTGTTCCCTTAATCCCAACTTTCTCAAATAAGGATGCTGGCAAAGGTAGAGCCCCCACATGCACCGGCTATGCCTGTTCTTGTGGGGAGCCCTGGTTGCCTGCTGCTGGTTGGTCCCTGTGAAGCAATAGCTGAAGACAGCTCTTTCCCTCCTCCATGCCTGAGGGACTTATGAAGTCCTGGAGCAGCCTCTGAATGACCCACCAGTCTAACTCCTCTCTAGAGACCAATGCCCCAGGTGCCAGGACATACATTTTCCCAATGGCCTCCTGGAGAACAGGCATGGTAGCTTTGGAGTCCTGTACCAGGCAGGGCGGAGGGCCATTTTCTCTGTCACGTGGCTTTCCAAGTGTGTACACAGGCTTGCAGTCTCACTTCAGGTACAACACTAGGTACTCACTAGGTAAAACAAAACCCTGGCCTCTCACAGTCAAGGTACATGCATCACTTGTAGCAGGTTCAGGGCATTTCCCAAATGATTTTGTGAATACTCTTTTTTTTTTCCTTTTGAGATGGAGTCTCACTCTGTTGCCCAGGCTGCAGTGCAGTACCATGGCGCGATCTTGGCTTACTGCAACCTCCTCCTCTTAGGTTCAAAAGATTCTCCTGCCTTAGCCTCCAGAGTAGCTGGGATTACAGGTGCCTGCCACCATGCCCAGGTGATTTTTTTGTATTTTTAGTAGAGATGGGGTTTCACCATATTGGTCAGGATGGTCTCAAACTCCTGACCTCATGATCTGCCTGCCTCAGCCTCCCAAAGTGCTGGGATTATAGGTGTGAGCCACTGTGCCCGGCCAACTCCTGCAGTTTTAAGCCCTGGGGACCTCAGGAGCAGGGTAGACCACCTGGGAGGTGGCTTAGAGGCTGCCCCCCTCCCACCTGAACATGGTCTCAAGCCTCTTCTGTACTCCCAGAGCTGGAAGTCCTTTAAACCAGGCCTGCTTCTTTATCAGGTGGCTTTGCTGCCAAGAGCCAGTCCTGGACTTGAGCCCTGGGGACACTGCCAGAATCTTCCCTTGGTCTTTTGTTGACCTGGTTCATAAGGAGGCAGTGGGAGAGAAGAGACCCCTCCTGGCCAGCCAGGCTCCAGAATGAAGGGAAGGAAAGAAGTCAGGCTGAGCCCCTGAAGATGCTGTGTCACCAGAGCTGGGGCCTGCAGACTTTCAGGGGTTCCTCAGTGATATGAGTGGGGGGAGCAGGTGCTGCCTCACAACCAGCTGTGCCCCACCTGCCCCAGCCACAGCTTCCTCTCATCTCCATCCAATGGAGTTGTCTAGCTTACAGGGCTTGGGAATGGCTGAAGGCATGGCCTCCATTCCTCTCTGGTCTTTCATCACCCTCTTCATCTTCACACACTGAGATCTTCCCAGTCCCCCTTTCACCTGAGACCCCCGACCCACTGCCCACGATTGGACCTGTGGTGAGTGCCCCTCTCATCTGGAATGACCGTGTTCCAGAAGTAGGGGCTGGAAGGGGAACATGGCTAACCCCTGGTTCCTGTGAAAGAGGCCAGGAGCTGGTTTCTTTCTCTTACACTGCTCCTTCCCGTCATGACAGCCATGGGTGCCGCTTATCTCTGCCAGACTGGTTTCTCCACACCTGGGAATGAGTCCTGTGCCTCCTGGGAGAATCCTGTTGATAAGTATCTTGCAGGAACACATCCTGTGAGTCAACTTCTACCTTTTGCATTCCATTTTTGTTTTTGTTTTTGAGATGAAGTCTTGCTCTGTTGCCCAGGCAGGAGTGTAGCAGTGCAATCTCGGCTCACTGCAACCTCCTCCTCCCACATTCAAGTGATCCTCCTGCTTCAGCCTCCCAAGTAGCTGGAATAACAAGCATGCATCACCACACCCAGCTAATTTCTGTATTTTTAGTAGAGATGGGATTTCACCATGTTGGCCAGACTGGTCTCAAACTCCTGCCCTCAAGTGATCCACCTGCCTCAGTCTCCCAAAGTGCTGGGATTACAGGCATGCACCACTATGCCTGGCTTAGATTCCCTTTTTATGATGGTCTGTGGGTACTAACAGGAATGGCAGCTTGTTTTTGCAGTTACTGACAAGACAGGTTTAGGGGAGCTTCCTTTCTTGCATGTTGATTCAAACAGGAGGCTTCTTTGAGTACCACATGCCTGCAACCTGGACAAGAGGTAGGGAGATGGGGCAAGGATTTTAGAAGCCAGCCCTCTTCTCCCTCTCCCCAAAGATCTGTTCCACACATACCGATTTCCCTTTGGCTCACTCCACTGCAATATCAGGAAAAGTTCTTTAAAGATATCTCCTTAGCTCCGAGCTTCTAAATGCCTGCACAAGCCAACTTATTCCCACCATGTAGCCTTGAGTTTTTCTCTTGGGTCCCACCTGACTCCAGCTGTGCACTCTCCATTCTCATGCCCCTGTTCCTCTACTCAAAGCCAGCTCAACTTCCTTGGGAAGGGTGAGGTGTGTCCTGTTAGCTCCCACCCACAGAAATGGAAGGCTTCAGCATCCTTACCTTGACATATATGTCCCCTCTGGATATGTGCCGCAGGGATCACACATCTTGAACTCTAGATCATCCAGGGCCCAATATCAGGCAGCACCACATGTTCATGCACACACAAACATGCACATGCACACACACACACACGCACGTACACATTTGTACACACACACATTTTTTTCTTACACACAGAACACATTTTTGCAAACATTCATGTGACAGACTCTCAGAGACCACCAGGGGACTTAGGCCTAACTGCCTGCCCCAGACCTCTGGCACCTGGGCCATAGAGGGTGGTGAGTGACACCTACCTCACTTCTCCCGCCTTCCACTGTTCGGAAGGCTATGCTCTCTGGAAAGTGGGAGAGGCTGGCTGCTTAGCTTATGCCAAATCCCTGGAGTAGGAGGCTGAGTCCATGGATCTCAGGGCCTCCTTCTGAAAGTCCTAAAGGTTGGGGTCCAGCATGCTTTGCCCTCCCACGCCCTGGGGACTTCACTGGGCTTCCTCTAGGAAGACCTTCTGAGGTCCTATCTCAGCCCTCCTGTGCTCAACATGCCAACTCCCCACTCTGTCCCTGCCCCTCCCTTGGCATCCCATCCTGTTCATCACTAACCTTCCCATCGTCCTCTGATGGCCATCTCCTTTGAACCCCAGCTCCCACTTCCTACCCGCACCCCACTTGACCACACATGATACCACACACCATGGTGGGTCCGCATTGTGGAAGGGCCCTTCCCTGAACTGCCCCCAACCTCTGGCCAGTGACTTGTCACCAAACCCAATGCCCAGCACCCTCTGAAGCCAGAGGGCTACCCCAGGCCTGCTGCTGCTCTGTAGAGAGACGTGCGATACAACATCCCCGTGTCCTCTGCCTCCCTCTCGACCATCAAGAGCCTGGGCTTCAAGAGCATCTGCTGCATCAGCCTGACCAACCTGGATGGCTCTCCAGCTTCACACCAGGTGCTACAATCTGTTGCCTACCATCTGGGCCCGCACCTGCAGAGCTTGTCCCTGGGTGGGGGCAGCCCCACAGAGGCCGCCTTTGTAGACCTGATCCTGGGCTGCCCGACCCTGCGTATCCTTGACCTCAGTGGCTGCAATAGCCTCTTCATCTCGGGCACACTGCTGGCTCAGCCCGAGACGGCACACAGCATCCGGCAGACCTTGAGTGGCCTCCATGAGCTCAACCTGGCTGGCCTGCGGGACCTAGCTGACCTCAGCTTCAACCGGCTCAGCAGCTGTGCCCCCAGTCTGGAGCGCCTCTCCTTGGCCTACTGCCACCTCACCTTTGAGCCAGACCCAGCCCGAGGATGCATCAGCCCCCAGGACTCCTCTCCCTCTCAGTTCTCCTTCCGCAACCTGCTGCGATTTGTGCAGGAGCGGGCTGGCAGGCTGCATGCCCTGGACTTGAGTGGCACTGGCTTGCCACCTGAGGCCCTTCGGGCCCTGGGCCAGGTAGCTGGGCTGCAACTGCAGGAGCTGAGCCTGCAAAGCTGCCGGAACCTCTCCACGGAGGCTGTGGCCACCCTGTGCCTCCAGCAACCAGGCCTTACCTCCCTGGACCTCAGCGGCTGCTCAGAACTGACTGATGGGGCACTCTTGGCTGTGAGCCGGGGCCTGCGGCACCTGCGGCACCTGAGCCTGGGGAAGCTGCAGCGGCTGACAGATGTAGGATGTACAGCCCTGGGTGGCCTGCGGGAGCTGCAGAGCCTCGACATGGCCGAATGCTGCCTGGTGAGAGGGTGGGAACTGGCCCGGGCCCTGGGCTCCGTGCATGGGGCTCCACCACAGCTGGCCTCCCTGAGCCTGGCCCACTGCTCTTCGCTGAAGGTGAGCACACCATCATGCCCTTCCTTCCTTTCCAGGGCTGGGGATGGCGGGAGGGGGAACTGGGGTGGTGGGGGTAGTGGGCAGCCTGTGGCACCAGGGAGGACTCCCCAGTGTTCATGCCCACAATTGGCAGTTGGAAATGAACTTGGGACCCAATGTGGAGGAGGACAGGAGCTTAGACAGCTGCTGCTGCCAGGACACCTCCCCAAAGCCCCCATTCTGGGCCTAGGAGGTCTAAGCAGCCAGGGTGGCCCAGCCCACATGAGGCAGCCAACAGCTCACGTGCCAAGTGCGTGGCGACGGCTGTGTCTGGGGAGGAGTGCTGAGGACGAGTGTTCTGGAGCTAGGAGGGCTGAAGAAAGGGGGTGATGGGCAAGGAAGGCAGGGAAGGAGCACTGAGGAAGGCGCTGGAGTGGGCCCTGCAGGGTGATGCGACAGGAGCAGCAGGGTCATTTCCTGGCCAAGGAAATGACCGGAGCAGCAGGGTCATTTCCAGGCCCTTCAGCAGGGCTCAGCGCTGTCCCTCTGGGTGGCGTCCCTATCTTGGTAGTGTCAGTCCATCCCTCTTTAGTGGATTATTTCTTCAACCTGTCCATTTGACCAGGACATTCTCAACATAAAACCGTCCCTCCATCTTGTTCGTCTCCAAGCACCTCTCTTCCCGGCTCCACTCCCTCCCGTTGCCACCAAGCATGTCTCAGCTGCTGCCTCCAGGCCTCACGTTCTTGTGTCTTCGAAGCGCCCCTCTGTGTATCCCTCTACAAACTAGCCTCCAGCTCCTGCTCCCCTTCCCTAACTGCCCTGGCAGCTGGCAGTTCCACCTTGATTGGCTCAGCAGAGTCAACTGGCTGGTCTAGTGAGCTGTGGTCTGAGGCGGCCTCATCCACTCCTTTGGCAGGGGCTGGGAGCATAGGCAGGGTGGTCACCCTAGACCTTGCCACCTGTATGCTTCCTGCCCCAGCCATAGTCCAGGTCTTTTCCCTGTGGCAACCCCCATGGCTACTCCCTGTCTACTACCCTTTCTATGCCCACCTTTCACCACCAGCATGGGGGCCATGTTGCTTCCTTCCTGGGACCCTCTGGTAGCTCCCTCCTGCCTGTGGGTTGGGAGCCTTGGACAGACCCTTCCTAGCTACCAGTGCAAGGCCAGGTGTCATAGGCACTAGCTGCCGCTCCATCCTGTCTCCTCCCTCCCTCCCTCCTAGGATGCCTCAGTGCTCTCCATGATCCCAGCGCTGGGCCCAAGCCTCAGGGTGCTAGACTTGTCCTCCTGTGTGGCCCTCACCAACCAGACCCTGCAGGCCATCTTCACGCACCTCACCCACCTCTCAGTCCTGCGCCTGGCTTGGTGCAAGGAGCTCTGTGACTGGGGGCTTCTGGGACTGGGGGAGCCGTTGCACGGGACCCAGGTGCGGGACCCTTGAGGTCTTGGAGGGTGGGGTGGCCCCTGGGCTCAGCTGCCCTCCTGCCCCTCCCAAGTCTCTCTGTAGGAGCATTTAAGGGCAAACTCAGGTAGAACCTGAGAAGCAGGGGCTTCTTCCCACAGCCACATGCAGAGCTGGAGCATCAGGCCTCAGGCACCAAGGACCCCAATCCCGAGCCACAGGGCCCCTCCCTGCTCATGCTGCGGGCCCTGCAGGAGTTGGACTTCACAGCCTGCAGCAAGCTGACTGATGCCAGTTTAGCCAAGGTGTGGGGCTGGGGCTGTGAGTAGGCTGAGGATCTTAGAGCTAAAGTCAGGGGCCTGGGACAAACCACTTTTTGCTTGGAAAAAAGTTGACCTGGGAGTTCCTTTTTCATTGGCTTCTGCTGCCTCTGGTCATGCCCTGGCTGGGGTGGGAGGATCTGGAAGGGCCAAGGCTCTGGGCTCCAGTGGGATTTACCCATCCCCCGCATCCTCGCAGGTGCTCCAGTTCCCCCAACTGAAGCAGTTGTCCCTGAGCCTGTTGCCAGCACTCACAGACAAGGGCTTGGTGGCTGTGGCCAGGGGCTGTCCCAGCCTGGAGCGCCTGGTACTGAGTCACTGCAGCCGCCTCAGTGACGAGGGCTGGGCCCAGGCAGCCAGCTCCTGGCCAAGGCTGCAGCACCTCAACCTGTCCAGCTGCAGTCAGCTCACAGAGCAGTGAGTGTGTCCAATGACACTGGGCAGATGGAGCCATGGTGCAGGGGCTGGGCTGGGTCCCACGGCAGGCCAGGCACTCATCTGGTGGCCTCCCCACAGGACACTGGATGCCATTGGACAGGCGTGCAGGCGGCTCCGGGTGTTGGATGTGGCCATGTGTCCTGGCATCAACATGGCCGCTGTCAGGCGCTTCCAGGCCCAGATGCCCCAGGTGTCCTGCGTCCAGTCCCGCTTTGTGGGAGGGGCTGACCTGACCCTAACACTCTGAGTAACTAGCCCTGCAGCTCAGCCTCCTTGACTCCCCCTGTCCCCAACCCCGGCCTTGACCCGGGTTGCCTCCGTTGAGGACTGGGGGTGGGGCCAATCCAGGGCAGCACAGGGAACTTTCTGCCGCACAGCCTGGCAGCAGCCTCTTTCCAGCCACACGTTGCTGCCACAGGCTCCCGCTCTCTGGCCAGGCCCTGGTTGGGAGGCCGGGCCCTCAGCGGGTGGGGTCTGGTCCTAGGAGGAGCAGACCCTATGTCTCTTGCCTGCCCTCTTCTCAGACCTAAGGCCTGGCTCCACCTATTCCTGTGGGACTCTTCCCCGCCCCACCCCAGTGTGCACTGAGCTTCAGCAGCTGAGCCCAGGTCTGTGTTGTAAACCCTAAGATTAAACATTCCAGATAGTACCTTGTCTTAGGTTCTCAGACTAAAGGGCCCCTCTCCTCCCCACTTCAGCTGAAGTGGCCCTGGAGCAGGCAAGAGCATCCCAGGCACGCTCCTTCCTCAGGCTTGGCCCACAGTCCCACAGGGGCTCCCACCCTGGCCTGACACAGCCAGGTCCTAGCAGCTTCTCCACGTGGTAGGAGACCCCGCAGGCCTGGGTGTGCCCTGCAATAAAGGCACACACTGTGTGCTTGTCCCAGCCAGACTCCAGGAACAACTGATGAATAATGCTTGAGTCAGTGAGGCTGTCCTGAGGGGGAAATAAGAGGAAGAGAATGAAAGAGGCCAGCATCTCTGGGTGAGAGGGTCACTAGAGGTCACCTAATTCAGGCTCCTCAATAGTGCTGGTGACTTCTCCATGGCAGCTTTGGGGACCAATGGGCTCCTCTTTCCCCAAGGGCTTGGTGTCCCCACACCTCATCCATATCCCTGGTCACTGGTTCTAGCAGCGAGCCAGGAATCCCCTAGCGCCTGCAGGGACTGTGCGTTATGTGGGGATTCAGAGGAGCCAAAGCTCTCCTAGCACAGAGCCAGCTGGGGAGGCAGAGAAGCCAGCTAGCAGGGACAGTCCAGCGTGCAGAGCATGTGTGAAGAGGGACAAGCACCTGGGACCAGAGCCCAGGGAGCAACAAATTGGGCTTGGAGGGTCCAGAAAGGAATCAGGCAGTGAAACTGGAGAGAAGGGAGGAAGAGGGTGATCCAGACAGAAGGCACTGTGAGGGTACACCCGAGCAGGCCAGAGCTGGCACTGAGGGGGTGGTCTAAGCAGGGAGGATGCCAGCTTGGACCAAGCACCAAGAACCCTGCAAGCCACAGGTGCTCAGGTGGAAGGGCTAAACCGCAGCATGTCTACGACTCATCTGGCTCAACTCAGGCTTAGTCATGGAAACTGTAGCCATTAACCCATGGACACGGATAGGGACATATGGAATATATGGGATGTTTGTGTATGTATGATAAGACTTATTTTGGAGAAAGCAGTTGGGATAGCTGGTGTTAAGAGGGTTGGAGGGGCAAGATGGGAGGCCGGAAGTCAGGAGGCTGTTACTATGATGGTGGCATGCACAAGGGACTGGAGACATTAGGAAGGAAGAATTGACAGTTGCAGGGAGGCTGACAGCATCGGGGATCCCTGCCTCCCATTTCTACCTAGAACTCAAGGCCGACCACTCCAAGTGTGGTGGGAAGTCCTTAGGCATGGGTATGGTGGGCCCTGGATGCCCAAGGAGCTGAAGCTTAGATGAGGAAGGGGGAGCAAGTGCCCTCTGGCACATTCTCCAAAGGAAATGCCATCTCATCAGTTCTCACAGTCAGCCAGGTTGATGGTTAAAAGCAGTATTGGAGCCGTAATCCTAGCACTTTGGGAGGCTGAGGCAGGTGGATCACCTGAGCTCAGGAGTTAGAGACCAGCCTGACCAACATGGAGAAATCCCATCTCTACTAAATACAAAAAATTAGCTGGGCATGGTGGCACACGCCTGTAATCCCAGGTACTTGGGAGGTTGAGGCAGGAGAATGGTTTGAACCTGGGAGGCGGAGGTTGCAGTGAGCCGAGATTGTGCCATTGCACTCCAGCCTGGGCAACAAGAGCGAAACTCCATCTCAAAAAACAAAAACAAAAAATGATATTAGAGGCATTAGGAAGAGAAGAGGTGAGTGGCAGGGAGAAGTCTGAGGGGCAGTGGCTTCAGCCTGCCCTGTGAGCTCCACGGACTGATGAGCTCTTCTTTCCTCAAGGGCATGGGGTCTGTGACCACAGCCTCTGCCTCTGTGACCAAACCTGCTTCTGCCCCCAGGGACTCTGGCCTGTCTATGGCCCCCACCCCACCCATGGCTCTGAGATAGGTCTTTTTTTTTTTTTTTTTTTTAGATGGAGTCTTGTTCTATTGCCCAGGCTGGAATGCAGTGGTATGATCTCAGCTCAATGCAACCTCAGCCTCTGGGTTCAGGCATTTCTCATGCGTCAGCCTCCCAACTAGCTGGGATTACAGGTGTGAGCCACCATACCTGGCTAATTTTTGTGTTTTTAGTAGTGACGGGGTTTCACCGTGTTGGCCAGGCTGGTCTCCAACTCCTGACCTCAGGTGATCTGCCTGCCTTGG
Organism: Sapajus apella; assembly: GCF_009761245.1. Taxonomy (NCBI): domain Eukaryota; kingdom Metazoa; phylum Chordata; class Mammalia; order Primates; family Cebidae; genus Sapajus; species Sapajus apella. The sequence goes on along the minus strand of NW_022436955.1, from coordinate 10,766,862 downwards.
CCTCCCACAGTGCTGGAATTACAGGCGTGAGCCACCAAGCCCAGCCCTGAGTTAGGTTTTAATCAGAAGCAGGGCTTCCTGCACAGAAATAGCTCTTGTCAGAATCAGCCCACATCCTCCCACTGGCCTGGGGATGCCCTTGGGAATCTTGACCCTGCCCTTCTGCAGAAAGTAGGCCTGGCTTCACCTCTCTCCCTTCATGCCTCTCACCAGAGACCTCCAAGTCTCACAAAGGACACCAGGCAGAGCCATGCAAGCTTGAGGACTGGGGTCAGACTGTCAGGAGCCTTCTGGAGATGGCTCCCAGACTAGGCCACTGTTAACGCTGTGCAGGAAGGCGTCTATTGGGGCAGTGCCTCCTGCCCTGCCACTTCTCCCTCAGCAGGCCGGCAGCCCAGCTCTCCCTTGGCAGGTGCCCTCAGACCACAGGCCAGCCCTTCCCACAGGCCCAGCATGGAGGGAAGCTGAGGATTCATCTTGGAGGAGGGCAGTGGTCCCAGCCTGTCCCCACCCCCTTCAGAACATCAGCACCTCAACTGTAACTGTCGAAGTTTGTGGCCTGGGCCTGATGCCCCATCTTATCCACCAGCTAAGTTTGAAGGTAGAAGGGGAAGACTGTCACTGTCACAGGCTCAGCCCACAAGGTTCAGAGCTGGCTCAACATAGCCCAAGAGCCAAGCAGACTTTATTTCTGCAGCAAACCTGCTGGTCAGGGTGCATCACTCCTCTACCCTCCACCCTTCATGGCTGCCGCAGTGGCTGCAGCTGTGGCTCGTGGCCAGCCACACTGTCAAGGTTCAGCGATGCTGCAGTCATAGCAGAAGTTGAAGTTGGTGGGGGGTGGGGGCACAGGGGGCGGCCGCTCGGGGATGGGCACATTCTCCAGCTCCAACAGACGCAGCTTGGTCTCCATGCTCAGCAACTGCTCCAGGTCCAGCCGTGTCTGCTCACTGCCCATGGGACTGCCCAGCAGGGCGTTCAGCCCATCCGTCCACAGGTAGAACTGGGGACAACACAGAGCTGTGAGGGCCTGCCCATCTGCTTCCCCTGCCCACCTGCCAACCTCAGCCTGATGGACACTCACCTCCCGCTTGGAGGGGGCAATGAAGTTGAGGTATGCCTCCTCCTCCCCGTGGTCATAGCTGACCGAGAAGGCCAACTCATAGAGGTCCTGGGGAAGCAAGGGAGAGGGACACTCAGCAGAGGACAGGGCAGGCAGGGGCGGGCAGGAAGGAGCCCCCTGGCCTGCTGCACCCACCTTATTCTGCTTCCCAGAGCCCTTCTCCCGGACATGGGGGCAGTCCTTGCCTGTCAGGAGCGCCCTCATGTCGGCCACAGGGACTGTAGGAAGAAGGCTGGGCTGAGCACTGTGGCCCAGGCAGCCCCAGGGCTCAGGGTGGTCTGGGGAGAGCAGGTGTTGGGCTCCCACCCGTGCCCGCCTTACGTTGCTCAGGCAGACTCTCCAGGGCAGGCGGGCTGGTGCCCTCCTCCATGTCTCCATACTGCAGCACCTTGTGATTGTGGGATAGGCAGCAGAACCACAGCTTGTCTATGTGGAGAAAGGGAAGAGGGCCGGAGCACTGAGAGGTCCTGACCCAAAGCCAGCCACCCTCTGCCCACTGCCTACCACCCGATCCCAGCGCTTGCCCACTCAGAGACCCTGGCGCCGCCGGCTGCTGATCTTGCGGAACAGTGTCCCCTCACAGAGGCGGAGCAAGCGCTGCTGGCGGATCAGGCCCATGAGCTCTGGCTTCAGCTTCTCCCGCAGCTCCCTGGTAGAGGGGTGTCACTGAGCACATCCGACCTGGGGCGTAGCCCAGGGGGCACCAGGGAAGGTGGGGCTAGGAGTGGGGATCCATCACCCCGAACTCACAGTATAGGGGGAGCCAGCGTGCCCTCCTGGTGCAGCCGTTCAGACTGCCGCAGCCGCAGCACCTCCCCATAAGTGAGTGCATTCACCTTGGTTCGGAAGAGCTCCAGGGAGGTGGGCTTCAAGGCCAGCGTTCGGGCCAGCTGCTCCCGCACCACCTGCATGACCTGGGGCCACCCGAGCTCAGCTCAGGGCCTGAGCTCTGTACCCAGATCAACCCCTTGCCCTGGCCCAGGACTCCCAGCTCCCACCCCACCTACCTTGTCGAAGTCCTCCTGTGTAGCCCGCATTTCCTTCCAGGTCTTATTCAGCAGCTGGATGCCCACACAGAAGAGCTCATGGAAGCTCTGGTCTTGGCCAAAGAACATGGGTGAGAAGTCTTGGGCTGTCTCGGAGCCTGGAGCGGGGGGGCAGGAGGGGCTCAGGGAGAAAGTGCATGCAGCCCCTGGCCCTCTCTGCCCTTCCGTCCCCTGCCCCTGGCCACACTGTGCCCTGTCCAGGCCACTCACAGGGCTCCCCAACGTGCAGCAGTTCACACAGCAGCACCGTCAGCTGGATGCTGCCCCGGGCAAAGGGGCACTCGTGCTTGTCCTCGCGGCTGCTGTTCTCCAACACAAACTGGCAGGGGCAGAGAATGGGGCGAGGAGTCATGGCTAAGCCCATGGGGACCCTGCCTGGGGGATGCTGCCACTCTCTGCCCTGTCACCGACCCGGCTGTACGCGCTAGGTGAATTTCTGGAGAAGTACAACATGTTGTCCAGGGCCAGCAGACCAGGGGGCACGCGTTCCAGGTCCTGTGCTGGGTTGCTGTTCTGGGTGAAGGGGGCACAGGCTGTTCAAGAAGGGCCACAGCCCCCTAGAGCAACAGCCCTGGGCTGAGGCAGGGGTGGGGAGTTAGGTAGGGAGACACTCACAGAGAAGCCTAGTTTGCGGAACTCTCGGGCACAGAGGGAACGTCGCCGGTCAGCACTCAGCCCAGCGCCCAAAGACTCCCCCTCTGCCTCAAAGGCAGCCTGGCGTAGAACCTGCAGCTGCTCCCGCTGCTCCTGGGGTCAGTGCAGGTGGTTGGGGAGGGGATCATGATTATAGATTCAAGGCCAAGCTCCAAGCCACCCCCTGCCTTGTCCTCACCAAAGACGTACCTGGCTGTAGGGGTCCAGGGGTGTCCGCATGCGCACCTCCAGCAGCCCCAGCGTGAGGGACTGCAGTACGTACAGGTGATGAGCCATCTCATCACCCATTGGTACCGCACTGTGGATGATGTTCTGTAGGAGAGCCAGTCTCTGGTGTGAGTGAGGACTCATGGGGGGGAGGAGTGGAGTAGTCTCCCTGGCCCACCACTTCCTACCTTGTAGATGAACTGGCGAAGGTTTTTCTGCCAGAGGTAGTCAAGCATGTGCTGAGGGGATGGAAAGAGGACTTAGATGATTTCTCCCCAGGGTGGGCAGTGCCCACCGGGTGCTGCCCCCATCCAGCCACCGATCAACACTCACCTTGCGTTCCACAGGGCTGGCCCCCTGCAGCAAGGCTGTCAGCAGGGCCATGGCCTTGGTTTGCAGCTGCTGGTTCATCCTATGGCAAGAAGAGGGCTCAGCAGAACATTTAGGGTCCAGCCCTGCTCCCCGCATCTGGACCCCAGTCCCAGAGGCTTACACCTGTAGGTGCACCAGTAGCCTATCCAGGGGCACCTCGCTCTTGACCAGCTGGCCCAGGACTGGGCTGCTCAAGGTCACACTCTCCAGCAGCCCAAGGGCCAGGGGCGGCACGGAGGCATCCATGAGGTTCATGTTCACATAGCACACCACCTGTAAGGGGCAGGGGTGTCACCACCTCACCCCCATGGAAGGCTGGGTCTACCACTGCCCCACTGCTCCCACCTGCTGTCCTATGAAAGCTCACCCACCTTCCTCACAAAGGGGATGGTCAGCGTCTCCCAGGACACCACGCCGTGCTCCATGAGCTCCGAGAAGGCCCTCAGGCTGAGGGCCAACACCTCCCCTAGACTGGGGGTGACATCTGGGGCTAAGCAGGACCAGACCAGGACCAGAAAGCCCCACCATCTCCCCCAGCCCACACATCCCTGTGCTCACTCGTCCCCATCCTCAATGATGGTGCCTAGTCTCTCGAGACCATTACGGCTGATGACCTCCCTGGCAAAGGTCATGTCCGAGGCCAGCGGGATGAGGCACCTCAGGGCTTCCCGGCGCCCTTCACGACTCTCACTCTGCAGCCCACCCAACAGCTGCTCAGCCTCAAGATCCTGGCAGGGGCGGAGCAGGAGCAGCAGTGAAGAGGCTGGGCAAGGTAAGGGTGGGACCTGGAAGTGTGCGGCCCTGGGTGTCCACTAGGTGGTATGAGATGGGGCTGGGATGGGGGCCTGTGGACCTGGGGCAGAGGGGCAGGGAAGGGGAGGACTGGCGGGGAGGGACAGTACTGGGGCGGTGCTGAGGCACAGGATGCTGCCATTCTTGATCTCCACGCGGTTCTGGAGAAGACAGCAGAAAAAGCAGCGAGGTCAGGGAGGGCTCCGAGGACTGATCAACTGGGGTGTCAGGGCGGCTGGGGTCAGCAAAAGATCACATTCCACTAGTGGGATGAAGAGCCAGAAACATCAGGGCCAGGTGGGTTAGAGGGGTCGGAGGGCGGAGGGAGAGGGAACTCACATTTTCAGTGATGTATCTCCTGTGCCCATCCGCAAACTGCAGGGCATAGTGCTCAGAGTGCGTCAGGCTCCACCTGCGGGGCACGAGACTCAGCGAGGCCAGCAGGGGGCGCCACCCCTCCTGCCCTACCGCCCTTCGCAGGCCCTGGGCCGGCAGTACTCACGCGTCGCACACCTCCTTAAGCACAGCGGCCAGGGGCTTCGCCTGCAAGTGGAGCGGTCACTCCGGCGGCCAGGGCAGGGAGGAATGGGGGGGGGGCAGGGAGGAATGGGGAGGAGCCTGGGAGGAAGGGTGGGGTGGACGGCCCTGAGGGCCAGGGGGCGACGGGGAGGTGGGACGGCGGGGCAGATAGAGGCGGGACCGGCCGGGTGACCTGGTCCAGCTGGATGAGCTGCGGGATGGCGTCACGCATCTGGACAGCAATCTTCACCACGTTCCGCGGAGGCGCCATGGTCCAGCCGAGGTGTGGGTGCCCGCACTTTCCGTAGACCGTGCACCTGCGGCCGAGGGCGCACCTGGTCTGGGGACGAGAAGCTCGTCCTCCTTTCCGATACCTGACCCCGGTGTCCCGCAATCACGGCCCAGGCTGCGGCTCAAGGCCGGGCAACGCGGCCTTCCCAAAGGAGCGAGGCGAGTTCCGGGTTGGAGTGGGAGGGGGTGGGGTAGGAAGGTAGGACGGCTCCGTCTGCCACGCCCCGCGGAGGTGGCCGCGCCCTATACCAAGGTGCGTCAGGCTGGGCCGGGGAGGGTAGGCTGCTGGAGGCCTTCCCACCTCCAGTTCCAGCAAGATGACCCACCCAGTCCCACCGCCAATCCACAGTCCTAAGGAGTCCCAAAAGAACCACATCAGAGCTAGCCTTAGGCATGGTTTTTATTCACTTGAACACTGTACAAATATTACAATTTCCTTTTGCTGCAAAAAGTATAAAAATAATCTTTATATAGGAATCCATTCGTTACTGTAAATCTTTCTAAATCTCCGCAAATGGCTCTAAATGAGGGTAAATGAATAAGCAGAAATGAAGAGGAGGTTATGGGGCAGCAGGAGGTCCAGCCAATCCTCAGGGCTGGACCACCCAGACTCCTCACCAGAGACCTCTGTTCCTTCTTTGTAGCCACCCCCACCACCTGCAGGTTCTAGGGCTAAAGGCCCAGAAGGGGGCACGTGAGAGGGCCAGGAGGTGCTGGAGGGTCAGGGGTAGGAGACAGTGAAAGAAGCTAGGGATGGTGCTGGCATGTGCCCAGCTCCACCCAACCCTTCCCTCCTAGGGGAAGGAGCTGGCACGTGAGCAAGATAGGCTGGACAAGCTGCCCTACGGGGATGGGGGGGAGGGGGGTGGCGATGACAGCTCTTCAGTTCTGTGCCACTTGCCACTGGGTGGCAGCTGAGCCTGGGCTTGGGAAGGCCACAGAAAAGGAGAAGCAAACACTTTGGCTCCACAGTGGTGGGGGCTGAGCTCCATTCCCCTGCTCTGCGAGCACAGTAGAAGTGCCAGCGTAGGAGCGGGAGCTGTGGCCAGAACTGTGCAGTGAGGGGAGGCTGGAGAAGCCAGGTGTCTGTGGCTCTCAAGCTGTGTAGGGGTCAGGTTGGGGAGGTCCCCAGGCAACCCCCAAGTCAGTCTGGGTCCCAGCCACACAGGGCATGTCCCTGTCAATCAGAGGTTGAGAACAGGCACATCAAAGAGGTCACAGACACCTTCACTCTCATCCAGGTTGTAGATGTAATCGTGGTCTCCCGGGGGTGGAGAAAGACGGAGCAGGGGGGCAAACACTGCAGAGAACACTAGGCTCAGGCCTAGGCCAGGGCCCCCCCCCGAGCAGCAGCCCAACCCCAGCCCATACCCACTCCCACTTTCCAGGGCCACCCACCTTCTGAGGACATCAACTCCTCCAGCAGCTCTGAGCTCATGCACTCTGGGAATGGAGAGAGCTCAGTTACTAACATTCCAGTTCCCACCTCTCCACCCACCAAAGCCCAGGAAAGGAAACCCCACCCGCCTATCAGGAACTTCACCCTTTGCCCCAGTTATCATAAGCACCACCACAAGGTCCTCAAAAGGGCAAAAAAACAGCCGTAGGACCCAACGAGCTGTGTCCTTTACCCCTAGCCCCAGGGAGGAATGCAGCAGCCTACCTCGTGTGGGATCAAAGATTTCTGACAGCTCTTTGGGGAGTTCCAAAACTGAAAAACAAGAAAGCCATACTCAGGGCACAGAGGTCCAGCTTGGTCCCACTACATCCCCCTGCCTTCCTCGGATCCTACGCCACCCACCCTGAGGCTCCACACAGCTGAGGAGACGTAGTCCCTGCCTAGGCCAACCTGGCACTGTTGGCCTCACTTGCTAAACTGGAATTCCTTAGTGCTGAGTCCAGGGTATCAAAGGCCCACTGCAAGTGATTGGTACAGCTTTTCTAATCGGAAAGGACACAGAAAAGCAACAGACTCCCTTCCCTTTCTGGGCTCAGCATGTACACCCTATCTGATAGAAGATACTCCATTTGTCCCATCCTTGCTGAGCACCTGATCTGTGCAAGACTCAGAGACCAGACCTTGTGTCAGGTCAGCCAGCAGAGGTGGTGGTGCTACAGGGTGATGACATCATTACAAATCTCTGGCCAGGGGATTTGTAGTGAAGTCCCCTGGACACAGGGGAAGCAGAAGAAAATGCAACTAGAGAGGACCATGAGGGATTTCACATGCCAGGCTCAGGAGCTCAGATCTTATCTGGTGGCCCTCAAGGAGCCATTAAAGGTACTTTTGCAAACACAGAAATGCCACATTTCTCTGTCAGGCCTGCATTTCAGAAAGATCATTCTGTCAGGGTAAAGAGAAAGATCCTGAAGAATCCAGAACAGAGGTGGCTAGGGGTTGTCCTGAGTGCTGAGGATACCAGAGAATAGGAGGGGACATCTGGGACAGACCTTGCTGAGCTGACATGGGGCAAGCAGCAGAAGGAGGAGGGAGAAGGAGATGGAATTAGAGAGCCAAGGGTCAAGCCTGAACAACTAGAGCCAACGGTAGGGTGCGCAGAGGTGGAAAGCAAGCTTCAGAAGGAAACTGAGTTCAGTCAAGGACAGGCGGGAATAAAGTGTCCATTGGACGTACAATGGATGGCAGCTGGACACCAAAGTGTGCAGACTGGGAAAAGATCTAGGCCAGGCAGTGGTTGGGGATTCATTCACCCAGAGCTGCAGCCCTCTCCGGGAGTGGAATGGGACAGAGCCCTCGAAAGCGCCTATGTTTAAGGATGTGCCAGGAAGAGTTCAACAAGAAGCCAGTGAGGTAGGAGAGCCAAGAGCTGACATAATTAAAGCCTAAGGAAAAAAGAACATTGACATGGACCAAGAGAGCACCAGGCAAAACACGCTGGAGGGCTGCTGGACTTGGTAAGCCTTCGGCAGCTTCTCAAGTGACACCACTGGCTGGGTGTGGTGGCTCACACCTATGAGGTGGGTCTGAGGTCAAGAGTTCAAGACCAGCCTGACCAAAATCAAGAAATCCCATCTTTACTAAAAATACAAAATTAGCTGGGTGTGGTGACGCATGCCTATAATCCCAGCTACTCAGGAGGCTGAGGCAGGAGAATTGCTTGAACCCAGGAGGCGGAGGTTGCAGTGAGCCGAGGTCACACCATTGCCCTATAGCCTGGGCAACAAGAGCGAAACTCCATCTCAAAAATAAATAAATAAATAAATAAATAAATAAATAAAAAGGTGGCACTGCTATAACACTGGGACTACAGAGTGACTGCTACAACCTGAAAGGTGACTAGGAGATCAAGATGTGGAATGAAGATTGCTTTTTCAAGGAGTGCAGAGAGAAAAGAGACAGAGAAGATGAAAGAAAGTGATAGAGAGAAGTGTCAATTAGTGAAACGAGAATGGTGCTCCAAGCGGTGGCAGGAAGGGCTGAAGAGAGGGCAGGGAGTTCTGTGCTAGCCCAGGACAGGGTGCTAGAGAGGACATCAGCACTGCCCCAGAGGTGCTGGCAGAGAGTTCTGGTCCGGCAAGGTTGACAGCAGAGCTAGGTTCCATCCCCAGTTGTGTTTCTGACCTAGGACTGGACTGAGACTGGACTCTCTCTGCCCCTGGGAGGCAGGTACTCACCGCCTGTGGGGTCTGCCTTGATGGGCTCAAAGGAGGTAGAAGGATTGGGTCCAGATGAACTGCTGCTGTTACTGCTACTGCTGCTGCTGTTACTGCTACTGCTGCTGCTGCTGTCCAGCAAGGCAGAAGACTGCAGTGGCCGGGTGTCCAGTGCTGTCAGGCCCAGTGGGAGTGAACTGAGCTCAGCACTGTCTTTGCTATCAGTTCCAGGGCCGCCACTCACTGCAACAACAGCCCCTGAACCCAGTCACACAAGGTCAGGAAGAGGTTATTGAACCTGGCTGGCCCCACAGCCAGGAGGACCACAAGCCTGGTTCTCAGACTCATGGAGAATTAGGCATTGCCAGTTGCCCCAGAGGAGGCAACCTGGAAATCAGTCGCTATAGGAGACAGGGGCACCAGACCTACGGAAAGAGACTCATCGACAACATGTCTGCTGTGACCCTACTTCAAGATGGGCTACCAGGGCAATGGAGGTGGGGGGACTGCCACCAGCAATGTCCCTTTCCCACAGTCAGAGGTTCCCCGTTAAAAAAGTCCCATTCACGGTGGCTCAAGCCTGTAATCCCAGCACTTTGGGAGGCCGAGGCGGGTGAATCACAAGGTCAAGAGATCGAGACCATCCTGGTCAACATGGTGAAACCCCGTCTCTACTAAAAACACAAAAAATCAGCTGGGCATGGTGGCGCGTGCCTGTAATCCCAGCTACTCGGAGGCTGAGGCAGGAGAATTGCCTGAACCCAGGAGGCGGAGGTTGCGGTGGGCCGAGGTCGCGCCATTACACTCCAGCCTGGGTAACATGAGTGAAACTCCGTCTCAAAAAAAAAAAAAAAAAAAGTCCCATTCAGCCAGGTGCAGTGGCTCACACCTGTAATTCCAGCACTTTGGGAAGCTGAGGTGAGCAGATCATGAGGTCAGGAGTTCAGGACCAACCTGGCCAACATGGTAAAACCCCATCTCTACTAAAAATACAAAAAATTGGCCAGGCATGGTGGCACGTGTGTGTAATCCTAGCTACTCAGGAGGCTGAGGCAGGAGAATCGCTTGAACCCAGGAGGCGGAGGTTGTGGTAAGTCAAGATCGAGCCATTGCACTCCAGCCTGGGTGACAGAGCAAGACTCCATCTCAAAAAGAAAAGAAAGGCCCATTCAATTAGCCAGGCATAGTGGCATGCACCTGTAATCCCAGCTATTCAGGAGACTGAGGCAGGAAAATCACTTGAACTCAGGAGGCAGAGGTTGCAGTGAGCCAGGATCATGCCACTGCACTCCAGCCTGGGCGACAGAACGAGACTCCATCTTAAAAAAAAAAAAAAAGCCCCACGCAGGTGGGCTTGGTGGTTCATGTCTATAATTCCAGCACTTTGGGAGGCCAAGGTAGGTGGATCATTTGAGGTCAGGAGTTCAAAACCAGCCTGGCCAACGTGGTAAAACCCCATCTCTACTAAAAGTACAAGAATTAGCCGGGTGTGATGGTGGTCACCTATAATCCCGGCTACTTGGGAGGCTAAGGCAGGAGAACTGCTTGAGCTCAGGAGGTGGAGGTTGCATGAGCCAAGACAGGACCATTGCACTCCAGCCTGGCATTGCACTCCAGCCTGGGTGACACAGCAAGGCTCCATCTCAAACAAACAAAAAAAGGCTCATTTGTTACCATAGCAAGGGAAGGCTAGATAAAGGTCAGGAAAAGGACAGTCCCTAACCTGAAGAGTCTCTTCCAACTCTTTGTGTGGCATTCCACAACACAGAGCTACTGCCTCTTGGGCTGCCGTCACAAGCTCCCATGGTGCCTCACCTGTGATCTCAGCTGCTGGGCTGGCCATCCCCTGGACTTCTGTGCTACCAGGGACAGGAGTGGGAGTGAGCTGAGGACTATTTGGACGTGAGACTTCCTGGGACTGAGCAAGGGCAGGCTTGGACAGAGGTGGAGGCGTAGAAACAGCAGGTGGGCTCTGGAGCAGATCTTCAGGTGGTGGCACAGGCACAGCCACAGGGGGTGAGCTCCATGCCTCCTTATTCACCAGCAGAACCTCAATGGGGCCACTAACACTCTTCAGGTGAATCTGGTACTTCTTCTGCCCATTGAGACCCTAGAGATGGGTGGCAAGGGATGGGAGATGGGTAGAATTGGAAGCAGGCTTGTGGTCCTGACTCCTGCCCAATTCTTGAGTCAAGACCACAGTATCCTCTCCCACCCAGGCTGCCCATCCTCCCAGATAACCCCAAACTCCAGGCCTCCCCCTACCTGCCCCACCCGGGACTTATCAGACTCCACAGCCAGCACCCGCCCTCAGCTGACCCCGCCTGCCTAGGCTAAGCACGCACCTCTGGGATGGGCACCTCCAGGCTGGTGCCTGATGGGGCCCGGATGGCCAAGAGGGTATCCCCTAGAATGACAGAGAATGGGTCAGAGCCCATAGGCTAAATCTGAGCTGGGAACAGAGGTGCCTGCCTTTTGGAGCAAGGCAGGAGATCATGGTCTCTGAGGGACTAGTCAGTGGGTCTCACCCATCCCCTACAATGGCTGGGCAGAACTAAAGCTCTTCTCTGAGGGTCAGTAACCAGGAAATCTGAATTCAAGTATGTGGAGTAAAAGATCACTGGCCACAGGCACCTCACTCCACCAATGGCTGATCCCTAGGTGAAGGTGTTCTAGCCAAGGCCAACATCCCTTTCCCATGACCAGCCTTGGGGATACAAGATGGAGAAGAAACACGTCGGTGGGGCACAGTGGCTCAGGCCTATAATCCCAGCACTTTAGGGGGTCAAGCCAGTTAGACAGCTTGAGCTCAGGGGTTCAAGACCAGCCTGGGCAACATAGCAAGACCTCGTCTCTTTAAAAAAAAAAAAAAAAAAAAAGAACTGATCCTGCATTCACAATACAACTAAATAACAGATTGGAAGTGGGCACCCCCATACCCTCCATACAAGCGTGTAAGAGTCTGCACACAAGCAAATACACACATATCCTCTCTCCCCCTCTTCCCCCTTGTGCCTCTATCATGCCCAAGAAGCCAAATCCAGGTAACAGTGCAGATGAGAACAAACCCAGGGACTCAATCCAGAATTCCTGTACCCTCTCAGTATAGCTGACCTCCACAGGGTCCCAGTGCCCCTCAGACGGAAGACTTACCCTGCCTGGGTCCTCTCTGAGCAGGACCAGAAACCCTCTTGAGAGACGAAACTCTCCTGAGACACTGAGCCCGGTGCTCAGGGCTTTGGCTGAGCCCAGCCCACCCCCTTGTCCCTACCCAGGCTCTGCTCACCAGCAAAGCATCTGCAGATGTCCTCATGAGTGACGTAGGCCAAAGTGTGAGGGTTAAGGAGAATGGCTGATGCCCTATGGTGAGAAACGGCAGACTACAGAGAAGACCCAACTCTTTAGCCAAGGTCTGACACATAGGCTCTCAGAGAAAGTTCTGGGGACTGGGGTTCACCCGGGGAGGGATTACAGGCTAAGACTGGAAGGGAAGGGGCTCTGAGGAGGGAGCTGAGGCTAGGGACATGGCCAGGGGCCACAGGACAAGCTCCCAAGAGGGAGAGGGCCCAGGGCAAGTTGAACCAGAGGGCCCCTTGCCCACTCGCCACAGCAGAGACCACCAGGAGGATATCAGCTGTTCTGCACGTCCTCTGTGACATTCCGGATGCTCTGCTGCACCCACACCTTGTGCTGGTCTAGTTCTTGCTCCCGCTGTTGCAGCTCCTCGATCTCTGCCTTGAGCTCAATCAGCTTGTCGGCAATCTCCCGGGTATTGCAGCCAGGCCCCACACCCCTGAGCCCAGGGAGTGGGGCCGAGAGGAACTGCTGAGAACTCTGGGTCCCACGGCCCCTGCCTTCTTCCGCATCCTCCACCCCACACCCCTGACACTTCTGGGTGGGAGACTCTACTACCCTCCCACTATCCCCACTCACTTCCACTGGATGCTGTTCTTGGACTTTTTCTCGATCAGCCCGATACCTTCCAAAACATTGGTAATGTCATAAATCCGGCGCTTCTGGCGTACAGCTAGGGTGTCAGCTGCCTGGCAGACAGAATAGAGAATGATCAGCTCCACTCTCGGGTGTACCCCCAGTCACCCAGAGACGTGGTCTGGGAAGGGAGTAACCTGGGTTCCAATCCTGTAGTGCCTCTCAGGTGCTACTGCAGCTCAGGACCGCAGGGTGAGAAGAGACCTGGCGCACAGCCCTGAACTGGTGTTCTGAAGCTATTCTCCCCGCCAGCCAGGAAGGGCCACGAGGACAAACACCTGCAGCCCCGAGCCTGGCCCATAGCTGTCGCTCAATGGCCTCGGCTGAATGAATGAAATATCCCCCGGCCTCTCTCCTCTGAAAAAGCACACGATGGCGGTGGGCTCTCGGAGGACCCGGCCGGGCCGCCCCCGGGGTTCCCGCTACCAGCTCAGGCCTTGTCCACCACCCCTCCTTGTCGTCCCTTAGCCCGGGCCGCACCAGCTTGAGGTCAAGCACGCCGTCCTTGGCCTCCTGCAGAAGCGACACGAACTTGGTGGTGAGTAGTCCCAGGCTCTTTTCGTGTCGGCTTGGAGTGCCCGGGGGCGGCGGCGCCTGCGGCCCGGCCTCCGCCATCTCGCCCGCCCGCCGCCTCCCCTCAGCGAGGCCAGGCCAAGCCGGCGCCGCCGCCACTTCCGCTTCCGTTCCTGCCCTCCCGGCCGCCGGAGCCAGTCGCTTCTTCCGCTTCCGCCGCATGCCCCCTCCAGGGAACGCGTCGCTATTTTTGTCTGCAGGCGCAGCCGCAAAAGTTCAGGGACCATTAGCAAATGTCCAGCCGCCGAATAAGACGAAAACTACTTGGGTATATCTGGAGTTGCGGATGAAGTTGGGGAGGAATGAGGAGGGTGTCAGTTGGCAGCCCTGGCAGTAGAGAAAGGGGCGCCATCGGAACTTTCCTTGCCAATTTGCCCCAACATCACCAACTCTCTGCAGTCCCCATCTCGGGAGAGGAGACCACACTACCTAACTAATCCAATCTGTTCCCTCAAGCCTGTTCCTTTTTTTTGTTCTCCTATTTATTTATTTAGAGACGCAGTCTCGCTCTGTCACCAGGCTGGAGTGCAATGGGGCAATATCGGCTCACTGCAACCTCCGCCTCCCGGGTTCAAGTGATTCTTCTGCCTCAGCCTCCCGAGTAGTTGGGACTAAATGCATGCGCCACCACGCCCAGCCAATTTTTGTAATTTTAGTAGAGGCAGGGTTTCACCATTTTGGCCAGGATGGTCTTGATCTCTTGACCTCGTGATCCGTCCGCCTCAGACTCCCAAAGTGTTGGGATTACAGGCGTGAGCCACTGCGCCCTGCCTATTCATATATACATATAGTTGGGTTTTTCTTGTTTTGTTTGTTTGTTTGTTTTAAATGGATCTTCGCTCTTGTCACCCAAGCTGGAGCACAATGGCACAATCTCGGCTCATCGAAACCTCTGCCTCCCGAGTTGAAGCGATTCTCCTGCCTCAGCCTCCCAAGTAGCTGGGTTACAGGCCCACGCCACCACACCCTGCTAATTAGACGCGATTTCTCCATGTTAGTCAGGCAGATCTCACTCAAACTCCTGACCTCAGGTGATCCACCCACCTCGGCCTGCCAAAGCGCTGGGATTACAGGCGTGAGCCACCTCGCCCCCTGGCCATTTTGTTATTTTTAACATTGTTGTTTCTTTCAGGTCAGGTTCTCTGGGAAATGAGACTCATTTTGCAGCAAGTTTGTTGGTGATCCACACCTTTTTTTTTGAAGTGGGTCTCAATTTGTTTGTTGCCCAGGCTGGAGTGCAGTGGCAGGATCAATGCAGTCTCAGCTTCCTGGGCTTAAGCAATTCTCCCAACCCCAACCTCCCACGTAGCTGGGACCACAGGCATGCACCACCACATCTGGCTCGTTTATTTTGTTTTTGTTTTTGTTTTTGTTTTTCAGTCAGAGTCTCACTCTGTTGCCTAGGCTGGAGTGCAATGGCACAATCCGCTCACTGCTACCTCCGCCTCCTGGATTCAAGCAATTCTCCTGCCTCAGCCTCTTGAGTAGCTGGGATTACAGGCACCTGTCACCATACCCAGCTAACTTTCGTATTTTTTAGTAGAGAGCGGGTTTCACCACGTTGGTCAGGCTGGTTTCGAACTCCTGACCTCGTGATCCGCCCACTTTGGACTCCCAAAGTGCTGGGATTACAGGTGTGAGCTTCTTCCTGCACCTGGCCGTTATTTTTAGTTTTTGTAGAGATGAGGGGCTCACTATATGGCCCAGGTTAGTCTCGAACTGGTGGGCTCAAGCTATCCTCCCACCTCAGCCTCCCACAATGCTGAGATTACAGGCGTGAGCCATCGCACCTGGCCAGGATCCACATCTTTAAGGGAGTAAAACAAGCAGAATTGGGCAGATGCAATTATATTATAGGCCTCAGCCTATTCTACTAGGACCTCTGAAATTGGGGTAGCACTACTGAAGGGTTCATGTTCACAAGATAGTACCAATGCCTTTGCAGCCCAATATTGACTGAGAGACTCAGTGGTGTAACCTCAGCAGCCTACACTCACATTTGGAGAATGAGTGCCTCTATCCTGAAGGGTGGATTTGGGTGGTGGACTGAACATCCACTAAATTATTACCACCTTGTAGTCCCTTTCCTGGGTCCCTGTAATTCTCAAGATAAAACATAGCTGCCCAGTTGTGGTGACTCATACCTGTAATCCCAACACTTTGGGAGGCTGAGGCAGGCAGATCGCTTGAGCCCAGGAGGCTGCAGTGAGCTATGATGGTGACACTGTACTCCAGCCTTGGTAACAGATTGAGACCCTGTCAAACAAAAAAGATAAACACACTTTTCATGACCCTCTCCTGCCACCCCTGGCCACACCCCTCTTAACAACAGCCTGCCACCTCTCACTTCTCCACAGAGGTACACACCCTCCTCAGAGTCAGGTCAACACAGTTTCCATCCTGTGATGTTGACGTCATCTACATTCATATCTGCACACTGCCCACCACCCCAGGTTGAGGCCAAGTCTAGCAAATCCCTGTCTCCTGTTCTGAGCACTAAGAGGTTCTAGGAGGGCTGGTCAAGACTTGTTGATCACAAGTACATCCCGCCCACCACCCCCCCCCCCCCCCCCCCCACCCCCGCTCAGGGAAGTGGCGCCCAGCCCTCCCCACCCTCCATGCAAATGCTTTTTCCTGTTGGGAATAAAATGCCAGAGACTCAGCTTCCTTCCTTTCTGTCGGTGGCCTTGGGGAGGGAGGAGCCTTGGTGGGAAAAAGGGGCTTCTGGGCTGGGGAGTGGGAGAGACTTCCTTGGGGAGAGGAATTCAGCTGCACGCTGGAGTCAGCCGGAGTCACCCAGGCCCTGTGAACGAGTGGCAGGCATGCCCAGCTCCATTGGGGGAAGAGGGCTGTTCTCAAGGTCAAGATCATTTGTGGAGGGCGAACTGGACGCCTGATCAAATCTGGTAAGTTCTGTACCAAATTGTCCTGTGCAGCTCAGAGCAGGACCAGGGTCCAGTTGAGACCTGTGCCCACCCTGTCTCACTTGGCATCTGCAGGGGCATAACTGGGAAACCTAGCAGGCAAAGCCTCCCAGGTGCCCACTGCATCACACCTCCTCCCTCTCATTTCCTGAGAGGACCAGGAAGAACCTCCTTCCTCCTTCTCAGAAGGGCCTAGACAGAGGCAGCAGCTCAGAGGGGCATCTACTCTGCCTGCTTGCCCCGGGCCCACCTCAGCGCCGGCTCCACCAGGCCCGCAATGGACTCAGCAGCCAAGGATGAAATGCAGCCCACGTTGTCCCCTGGTATGAACCTTCTAAGTGGGCTGGGGGAGGAATGATGGCAACAAAGATGGGACTGGATGGGTATGGTGGCTCACACCTGTAATCCCAGCAATTTGGAAGGCCGAGATGGGTGGATGACCTGAGGTCAGGAGTTCAAGACTAACTTGGCCAGCATAGTGAAACCCATCTCTACTAAAAATACAAAAGCTAGCTGGGCATGGTGGCACACGCCTATAATCCCAGCCCCTCGGGAGGCTGAGGCTGGAGAATCACTTGAACCCTGGAGGCGGAGGTTGCAGTGAGCTGAGATCACCCCATTGCACTCCAGCCTGGGCAACAGAACGAGACTCTGCCTCAAAAAAAAAAAAATAAATAAATAGAAAAGAAAGATGGGACTGGGGGCATTGGGCCCTCCCCCTCCCTGACTGACACGGCTACCCAGGCTCTTCCTGCCCAGGGCCTGAGTGGCCGGAGCAGGAGCGGGCAGAGCGGCTAGCCCGGGGTGCAGCGCTCAAGTGGGCCTCGGGCATCTTCTACCAGCCGGAGCAGCTGGCCAGGCTAGGCCAGTACCGCAGCCGAGAGGTGCAGCGTACCTGCTCCCTGGAAGCACGCCTCAAGGTAGGCATGGAGCAGGGTGGGGTGGGTGCTGGGACTGTGCTGCAGGGTTGGCCAGGCCTCACTGGCTCCATCTCTCCACAGTCAGTGATGCAGTCATACCTGGAAGGCGTGCAGACTGGTGTGTGGCAGCTGGCCCGGGCCCTTGAGTCCGTGCAGGAAACCCGGGAGGCCCTGAGCCAGGCTTGTGGGTTGCTCCAGGGTGTGTCCCAGGCCTCACAGCCCCTACAGCCCCTACGGGAGCAGGTTGCCCAGCACAAGCAACTGCAGGCCCTGTCTCAGTTGCTGCCTCGGCTACGGGCAGGTGAGATGCAGGGACCCTGGTCCTCAGTCTCCAACGGTCAGTCCACAAACACCCATCCCTGACCAAAGGGCTGGGGCACTAGATGGGGAACCATATAGAGCGGCACACCAGGGACCTTCCAGAGAGTAGCCCAGGCTGCCCATGGCCTATGAGGCAGGGTGCAAATCGGCTCATCCTGGGGTTCCCAAGCGTGGGATGCCTGAGTTGGGACAGACACCCAGTCACGTGACTCTGGCCACCTGCTTACCAATATATTGAAACTCTTCCTTAACAGAGTGGCTGAGTGACTACTGGCAGGGCCCCTCGATTTCCCCTGCCCTCCCTCCAGCATCCTCAGCTTTTTCGTGTTCCATGAGCTCACGCATTGCCCTCTGGCCCACCTGGCCTCTAGGACATTGCCAAGATCCTCTTAGATTGGCCAGTACTCTACTGGTTATTTTTTTATTTGTGGTTTTTTGTTTATGTGTCTTTTTTTTTTTTTTTTTTTTTTTAGTTTTTATTTTGAGAAGGAGTCTCGCTCTGTCGCCAGGCTGGAGAGCAGTGGCTGGATCTCGGCTCACTGCAACCTCTACCTCCTGGGTTCAAGCAATTCTCCTGCCACAGCCTCCCGAGTCGCTGGGACTACAGGTGTGTGTCACCACGCCCGGCGAATTTTCGTGTATTTATTAAAGACAGGGTTTCACCATGTTGGACAGGACAGTCTCGATTTCCTGACCTTGTGATCTGCCCTCCTTGGCCTCCCAAAGTGCTGGGATTACAAGCACGAGCCACTGTGCCCGGCCTATTATTATTGTTATTATTTTTTTGAGACAGAGTTTTGCTCTTGTTGCCCAGGTTGGAGTGCAATGTTGCGATCTCAGCTCACTGCAGCCTCTGCCTCCCAGGTTCAAGCAATTCTCCTGCCTCAGCCTCCTGAGTAGCTGGGATTACAGGCATGCACCACCACACCCAGCTAATTTTGTATTTTTAGTAGAGATAGGGTTTCTTCATGTTGGTCAGGCTGGTCTCGAACTCCCTACCTCAAGTGATCTGCCCGCCTCAGCCTCCCAAAGTGTTGGGATTACAGGCATAAGCCACCTTGCCAGGCCCTTTTGTTTGTTTTTTGTTTTGTTTTGTTTTTGAGACAGAGTCTCACTCTGTCACCCAGGCTGGAGTGCGGTGGTGCAATCTCGGCTTACTGCAACCTCCACCTCCCAGGTTCAAGTGCTTCTCCTGCCTCAGCCTCCTGAGTAGCTGGGATTACAGGCACCTGCCACCGCACCTGGCTAATTTTTGGATTTTTAGTAGAGATGGGATTTCACTATGTTGGCCAGGCTGGTGTCAAACTCCTGACCTCAAGTGATCTGCCCACCTCAGCTTCCCGAAGTGCTGGGATTACAGGTGTGAGCCACTGTGCCCAGCTTACTTTACTGATTATTAAATATTTTATACATCACCCCAGCCCTGGGCCTTAGTATCCCCTGCTGTAGACATTGAGGTGTTGGGAAGGCTGAGACCCAAGGCTGTCTCCTTTTCATCCTCATCAGTGCCAGCCGCAGTGGCCCACACAGAGATCCTGATTGATGCCCAACAGTTCTTGGAGGCATATGTGAGCCTTCGGGAGCTGGAACAGCTGCGAGAGGATACATGGGCACTCCTGGGAGTCCTGGAGTTGCCAGTCTTCCAGGGGCTGGACCTTCTGGCTGAGGCACTGGGCCAGGCTGTGGAAGCAGCTGCAGGGACTGCAGGGAAGCTGGCACGGGAGGACCCAGCCCTTCTGGTGGCTGCTGTGCGTGTGGCGGAGGTAGAGACTGGACGAAAACCCCCCCTAGGCCAGGCCCCCCGGGACTGGCGGCAGCGCTGTCTGCGGGCACTACAGGAGGGTCTGGAGCGGGCCCACTTCGGGTCACCTCTGCTGCCCGCGCCAGGGGCCCTAGCAGAGTGGCTGGAGGCTCTGCGAGTGGCCCTGCCAGTTGAGTTGGCCACAGCTGAGGCACTAGTAGCGCCTTGCTGCCCACCACACTACAATGTGGTCCAGCTATGGGCCTACACCCTGCACAGTGGCCTGCACTGCAGCCTGCAGCACCTCCTTACAGGGCCTGAGCTGGGAGCTGCTGATGCCTTCACCTTGCTGCACTGGGCACTGCATGTGTACCTAGGGTCAGTGCCCTTGGGGCAGTGGGACGTGGGGGATCAAAGGCTGGGGCTTGGTGTGACACCAGGCCATCCATCTCCAGGCAGGAAATGATGGGGAGCCTAGAGTTGGGGCCTGAGGCTGATGTATCCCAGCTGGAGCCTCTCCTGACCGTGGAGAACATTGAGCAGCTGGAGGCAACATTTGTGGCCAACGTCCAGGTGAATAGTTGGGGCACAGGTCCAGAGAAGCCCTACTTATCTGCTGTGGGCCTTGATCTGCAGAGTTGAATGTGTACCCATCTCTGGCAGGATCAGAGTCCTGCTACATTCCTTTGCCCCTGGCCCCTTCCCCCAGGCAAATGTGGCCCAGTGGCTGCAGAATGCACTGGATGAGGAGGTAGCTGAGTGGGGCCGGAAGCAGGAGCCCAACACAGACTCATCGGGCTCCTATTACTCACCATTGCCAGCCATTGTGATGCAGGTAGGTGGGAAGTGGCCAGAAGGCAGCAGTCTCCATGGAGCAAGGGAGAGGAGGCTTTGCCAATGGCTGCTTATTTCTGCCTGCAGATCCTGGAGGAGAACATTCGTGTGGCCAGCCCGGTCAGTGAGTCACTGCAACGGCGAGTGCAAGGCATGGCACTGTCAGAACTGGGCGTATTCCTGAGGAGGTCTGCAGAGGCACTCACCCATTCCTGATCCCTATCCCTGCTCCCCAGGCAGCCCAAAGGGGGTCTGGGTGAATAAGACACAGCACAGGGAAAGAGTTCTGTCAATCAAATACTTGGGTATCTTGGAGGTGGGACAGGAGTACCAAGGACTAGGGTTGTGGGGGTGCCAGCATAGCAGCAAGTCCAGGAGCCGCCTCTGCCCATTGCAGCTTCAGTGATGCACTGATCAGATTCTCCCGAGACCACCTCAGGGGGGAAGCAGTGGCCCCTCATTACGTGTCCTACTTACTGGCCACCCTCAACCACCAGTCAGCACTCAGGTACCAGAAGGCCCCCAGGGAGCCCCATCTTCCCTAACCCCCTATCGAGTATCTATTTTGCATGGACCCAGCCCACACTAGGACAGTAGGGAGTTTGGACTCACATCGCCTGGGGGGGTTCCAATTTTAGTTCTGCTGATTTCTAGCTGTGTGACCTGGGATGAGTTACCTAATCTCTCTGAATCTCACTTTTCTCAATATTATGTGGGTACTAATGGAATATTCTGAGAATCACATGAGGTAACATGCACAGTGCCTGCCTGGCACAGTGTCAATTGTTCATTCATCCAGCAAATATTTATCAAGGCCCGACTCTGTGCCAGTAATGCCTGGGGTTACAGCAGTTGAGTGCACACACACACACACACACACACACACACACACACACACTCCCTCTTGGGTAGTGTGTTCTTTTTGGTGGGGGCAAGGAGGACAAATTAGTGATGATTTTTACTCCCTCCCCACTAGGATAGTGAGGAAATGAGGAAACAGAAACCGAAAGAATGTTTTGCTCAAGGTCGCACCGCGAATTACAATCAGGTCCCACTGGGCTGTGTCCTTTGTAGCTCGCGGAGCGCCCGCCTCCCAGCCCTGGTCCTTGCCTGAGACTAGAAGTGCAGGGAGCCGTTCTCGCTCCCTCCCGCCAAACACTTACCCCACAAGGTGGCGCCCGAGGGGTTGGACCATCTAGGGCCATGCGGGCCTTGGCCTTGGTCCTGAAGCCGTAGCTTTACTCGGTCCAGCTCCTCAGTGTCTGTCCTGCAGTTGGACGGGGCGGCTTCAGGGGCCTTGGCTCCAGTGGAAGCTGCGCTGGACGATTTGCAGAGGAGGATCTGCCGCTTGGTGTTGGAGGCGCTGCTGGCGGAGCTCCAGGTGAGGCATTCTTCAGGTCGGCATCGGAGCAGGAGGTGCAGAGGTGGAGGTACAGCGTAAGTACAGGAGTCTCCGCGGAAATGCCAGGTCTGGATCATTTCCCCAGCCCTTGTTCGCGGCTTTGCCCTCGCGCCGGTGGCTGTCGAGCCCTGAGCTACTAGAAAGTGTGTGCAAACGGACAGAGCGCTTCTGTCGGGACTTCTGGCGCGTGCGGAACCCCACGGTTCAGGTGCGTTGGGGGAAAAGGCTGGAGAAGGAGTGGTGCGGGTAAGAGAGGCAACCTGCACCCGCCTGATTACCTCCCGCAGGTGCTGCTGGCTGAGGCCGAGCGCGCCGTGGTGCTTCAGTACCTGAGCGCGCTGATGCAAGGCCGCCTGGTGTGCCGCGGAGCCGACGAGAGGACCCAGGCGGCCGAGCGCCTGGAGCACGATGCTGCTCAGCTTCAGCAGCTTTTCCTCGGTTTGGTGAGAGCTTCTTGGGCGGGCAGACGGGGAGAGTCTCAGTGGTTGGGTGGGAGACCAGGGCCGGCTGAAACCCTACCCCGACGTGCTTAGGGCCTGGAGGAGAGCGCGCACTGCGCGCCGGTGCTGCTCGCCCTGAGGAAGCTGCTGAACCTCCACGACCCCGCGCTTCTGGGCCTCGAGGTGGCTTGCCTGCGGCAACAATTTCCCGATGTGAGGTGCGGACGGAGGTCGGGGAGGAAGGAGAAGCCGGAAGGGGGACAAGGGCCGGGCTGATGTGCCCCTGTTGCCCCTACAGCGAGGACCACGTCTCCGCCCTCTTGGACCTGCGCGGGGGCTTGTCCCAAGAGCAGCGCCTGGCCGCGCTCAGCTTCCTTAAGGCTGGGCCGCCGCCCTCGCCCTGCGCTGACCGCCGCGCCCTCTTCAGTCTTGTGCCTGCACCCGCGCCTGAGTCGGCCTCCTGCCTGCGCTCGGGGTTCTGCGCCTGAGCCCCGCTGTCCGCAGAATAAACCACGGCTCCTGGACCCGCGTCTGTGTGTGTTGGAGAAGGGGTCGAATAAAAGTGCCCGCGAAGGTTGGGGGAATCCTTGCACAGTGACACGCCCAAGGTATCCTGGCTCCCGTACTGGTACACGAGCTGCGCCCCTTCTAGGCAGGCATTGGCCCTCTGTGCGGACTGCGTTTCCCGAGGCCGCGGACTAGGCTCTACGTCTCGGCACCCAGGCAGTGAGCGGAAGTCTCGGCCGCCCTGGCAGCCTGGGACCCTTTGAATCCAAGAAACCCAAGGGGGCCTTCGGAAGGGGGTGGGCCCAGGACCACGAACACGCCCCCTCGCCCCGGCCTGGCCCCGCCCCCAGTGGCCTCGGGGACGCGCCGGCGCGGAGACTGACGCGAAGCCCCCAGCCTTCCTAAGAGCGTGCGCGCGCCCGAGGGTGTGCGTCATCGGCGTTGGCTCCCGGCGGCTGGGTGGTCGGTGGCCGGTGTAGCAGAGCGGGGGCTGCGGGCGGCAAGAAGAGGAGCGAACAGGTGGGGGCGCGGCACGCGGACAGAACCCCCACAAAGGCCGGGAGGAGGCGCGCGACGCGACCTTTCCTGATCTCCGGGAGAATCCTTCACTCCATTGTCTCCTGGCCCCACCCTCCATTGGGCACGCCCTTCGCCTTATCTTCCGCCGCTTATTGGCTGCATGTCACGCCCTTCCTCGATTTCTGGTTCCCCATTGGCTCTTCGCCTTATCCTCTCCCGGGGCTTCTTATCGGCACAAGCCACACCCTCTCATTTGTCACCAGGCCCCGCCTTTAGTAGTCGGGGGCTCCTCCCCCATCCATCCTTTAATTATGCACCTAGTGCTGGGTGCTTCGTACACTAGGGTGAATCAGACCCGGTTCCTGCCTTCGGGGAGTTCAGGGGATGGTGGGAGGACACGGACCTAGGATCCGACAGTGACAGCTCTGAGTAAAAAAGTCGCCGAAGCAGTGGGACTCTAGACGCGGGGAAGGCTTCCTGGAGGAGGTGAGGCCTAAAGTGAGACTTGAAGAATGCTTAAGAGTTTGCTCCAGAAATATATTGCAAGGACATTCTTGGCGGAAGAACCCGAGACACGAAAGGAACGCGTTTTCTGGTAATTTCGAGGAGGTATGTTGAATGAAAGGTGAGATGGAGGGGAGTGGCCCAGGTAGAAGCCTGTAAAGGGTCAGGAGCCCAGAAAAGTGTAGTTAGTTAAAGGGAGTAAAGCCTGAGACCTGAAGTCTTTTCAAGCAGCTGGTCATTAGGCAGGGTAGAAGGGAGTAGAGACGGAGAAGATGAGGTCTAGGTAGTGAAGCAAAGTGCAGGGAAGGAATAATTCTAGTTCTGATAGGAGCAGGGCTCTTGGGTTCATTTATTTATTGAGCAACTGCTCTAGGCCAGGCACTGTTCTGGGGACACAGCTGGGAATGTTGGAAAGGATAAAACAGATAACCATCAAATATACCTATCATGTAAATATAAAGTGTACTGAAGTACACTTCAGATGGTGATGACTGCTACAGAGAACAATTTGGGAAAGGGAAGATAGTTGAGAGGGGAGAGGAGATTTACTATTTTATAGAGGGCATGTTCTTAGAGAGGCTTTGCTTTTCTTTTTTTTTTTTTTTTTTTTTTTTTGTTGTGTGAGATAGAGTTTTGCACTTGTTGCCCAAGCTGGAGTGCAATGGCACAATCTTGGCTCACTGCAACCTCTGGCTCCTGGGTTCAAATGATTCTCCTGCCTCAGCCTCCCAAATAGCTGGGATTACAGGCATGTGCTACCACGCCTGGCTAATTTTGTATTTTTAGTAGAGACAGGGTTTCTCCA
This sequence comes from Sapajus apella, assembly GCF_009761245.1. NCBI lineage: Eukaryota > Metazoa > Chordata > Mammalia > Primates > Cebidae > Sapajus > Sapajus apella. Next base: position 10,742,763 of record NW_022436955.1, on the reverse strand, counting down.
TGTTGGTCAGGCTGGTCTTGAACTCCTGACTTCAGGTGATCCACCTGCTTCAGCCTCCCAAAATGCTACAGGCATGAGCCACTGTGCCCAGCCTAAAGAGGCTTTTCCAATAACATGATATTGATGCAGAGATTTGAGGAAAGTGAGTGACCCATGCCATTATATAGGGGGAGGAACATCCCAGACATATTCTGTTTGAAATGGATATATTCTGTTGATATGCCTGTCAAACATTCAAGTTGGGCTGGGTGCAGTGGCTCATACCTGTAATCCCAAAACTTTGGGAGGTCAAGGCAGGGGGATCATGAGGCCAGGAGTTCAAGATCAGCCTGGCCAAGATGGTAAAACCTCATCTCTACTAAAAATACAAAAATTAGCCAGGCATGGTGGTGGGCAGCTGTAATCCCAGCTACTCGGGAGGCTGAGGCAGAGAACTGCTTAAACCCAGGAAGTAGAGGTTGCAGTGAGCCGAGATTGCACCACTGCACTCCGGCTTGGGCAACAGAGTGAGACTCCATCTTAAACAAACAAACAAAAAACATTCAAGTGAAGACACTGCACTGACACTGGACATGATGGTGTGTGCCTGTGTTTCCAACTATTTTGAAGGCTGAGGTGGGAGGATCATTTGAGACCAAGAATTCACGACCAGCCTGGACAAATAGACCCTATCTCAAATTGCACTGAAATTGGCAACACTGGTCTAAAGTTTATGGAAGAAGTCTGAGCCAATGTATTTAAAACCACGAGAGTGGATGAGAACAGCTAGGGAGTGAACATAAATGCAGAAGTTTCCATAACAAGTCCTGGAGGGTTACAGTGTTAAGAGGTCAGGGTCATAGGGATTACCAGCAAGGGAGGCCAATGAGAAACAGCCAGTGAGGTAGGGGTAGAACTAAGTTTGAGTGTGTTTGGAAAACCAAGTGGACAGCATGTTTTCAGGATGCAGTGATTAACTGTATTGGGTGCTGATCCATATGAAGGTCATTGCTGGTTATTGTTGACCTTGATCAAATCAATATGGATGGAAAGCAGGGAAGAAAAGGCTAATTGGAGTGAATTTAAGAGAGAATGGGATGCCAGCCATGGTGGCTCACGCTTGTAATCCCTGCACTTTGGAAGGCCAAGGCGGGCAGATCACAAGGTCAAGAGATCGAGACCATCCTGGCCAACATGGTGAAACCCTGTTTCTACTAAAAATATAAAAATTACCTGGGAATGGTTGTGCGTGCCTGTAGTCCCAGCTACTTGGGAGGCTGAGGCAGGAGAATCACTTGAACCCAGGAGGCAGAGGTTGCAGTGAGCAGAGATCGCGCCACTGCACTCCAGCCTGGTGACAGAGCAAGACTCCGTATCAAAAAAAAAAAAAAAAAAAAAAAAGACTGCTGGGCGCGGTGGCTTAAGCCTGTAATCCTAGCACTTTGGGAGGCCGAGGCGGGTGGATCACGAGGTCAAGAGATCAAGACCATCCTGGTCAACATGGTGAAACCCCGTGTCTACTAAAAATACAAAACATTAGCTGGGCATGGTGGCGCGTGCCTGTAATCCCAGCTACTCAGGAGGTTGAGGCAGGAGAATTGCCTGAACCCCGGAGGCAGAGGTTGTGGTGAGCCGAGATCGCGACATTGTACTCCAGCCTGGGTAACAAGAGTGAAACTCCATCTCAAAAAAAAAAAAGAGAGAGAGAGAGAGAACAGGAAAGAAGGAACTGGAGACTGGGTATAGTTGACTCAAGGTATGTGGTGTAATAGGAGCAGATAGAGGGAGACCTAGTGGGGCTGTAGCTGGAAGAGTGTGGATTCTAGTGAGGGTTTTGTTTTGTTTTTTTAAGATGGAGAAATAACAGCATGTGTTTGTGCTGATGGAAAGACTCCAGTAGAGAGGAAGAGATTGATGATGTAGGAGAGAGGAGAAATGCTGGAAGTGAGTCGCTGAGCAGGCAAGGGAGCTCGGCAGCTGGAGCCTCTCCAGGCAGTCTCTGGGGAGAGACTGAGTCCTGGAACAGAGTTGGGGTGAGCACCCTGACACTGGCCTTGGATGACCACTTGAAAAATCCCTCAGATAGGGGACAGGCCAGAGATTGGCTTGTTTGGATTTGCTGAAGCTTCCCTCTGCTCCCCAAAAGCAGATTCTAAATTTGGATTTCAACAGATGGCCCAGAGGAGAGAGGGGATTCTGGGGGGAGCTGGCGTTAAGTGTGGGGCCCTCAGACAGATTCAAATTGAGGCCAAATGGGCAGGAGGATGTGGATAAAGCCAGGTGGGTGGGCAGGGGTGGCACTAAGAAGATGCCATAGGCAGAAGGCAGCCCCTGAGGCCTTCTCACCTACCTAATCTGTCCAGGCAGCTGAGGCTGCACTGTACCACCTCCCAGATTTAGTGACTGCTGAGCACAGAGATTAGAATCAGGAGTAAGGGGCTCATTCCTTGCCTTCAGGAGCTCACAGGCTGAGAAGATTCCAGTAACCACCGATCTAGGTGGGTGTTTAAAACTCTTGCTTTTGGCTGGGTATAGTGGCTCACGCCTTTAATTCCAGCACTTTGGAAGGCTGAGGCAGGAGGATCGCTTGAGGCCAGGCATTGGAGGCTGCAATGAGCTATGATTATGCCTTTGCACTCCAGCTTGGGTGACAGAGGAAGACCCTATCTGAAAAAACAAAAATGAAAAAAAAACCCTGCTTTCTCCCAGCCCAGTATACTTGGGCAAGTCTGCTGGAGGCAATGAATGCTGCAGCCATTCAGACCCCTGGTAGCAGAGCCTGGGCCCACCAAGGGCCCAGCAGAGGCAGTGTGGAGCACAGGGCCTGCAGGTACTCTGGTCACACCCACTCATGCTGGTCTCCACATGCCCTTCTGTGTCCCCAGAGGTCGACAGTGTGGGGACTTGGAGTGACTCAGCTGGATGTGACCCCCAGGACAGAATGGTGCTGGACTCGGGGGCTCAGGCGTATGAGCAGGCACCCCACAGCCCGCCTACCAGTCCCTCATCCCTGCGCCATAGGCTGAAGCCCTCAGACCGAGATGGGCCACCACTGTACCCCTGGTCTCAGTCCCTGGCCTTGCCTCTGGCTCTGGCAGTCCCCCCAGCACTGCAGCCCCAGCCTGAGCAGCAGCCTTTCTCACAGCTGCACTTGGACCACCGTGGCCACATGCGTCGCAGTGAGAGCACCTACACTGTAAATAGTACTGGCCGGCGGGGTCGTGGCACCCTGGGACGGCCTCCACCTGGACGGCGACGGAACCCAGGTGGGGGCACCCTGCGGCCTGCAGCCTCCCTGCCTCACATTGCTAAGACTCAAAGGGATGCAGGTCATGGTGCCAGCAAGAGCCCCTGCATGTTGGTGGCCCTGCGGCCAACCAACATGGACCGTGAGCGAGACAAGTTCTTCCAGTCCCATTACACCTACAATCCACAGTTCGAGTACCAGGAGCCCGTGCCCACTGCTGTGCTGGAGAAGTACTGTGAGGCCTCTGGACAGTTCATCCATCAGGTCAGTCCAGCCTGCCCACCACACCCTGGCCCTGACCACCCAAGGGGCTTGTCCTGACCAGCCACTGTGGCCCTGTGTACAGGCAATTGGCATCATTGAGGCTGTTCTGGAGAAGTTTGGAACCTATGAACACTTTGAGGCTGCCACTGGGGGGCAGCTGCTCACCAAGTGCCAGATATGGTCCATTGTGCGCAAATACATGCAGAAGGAGGGCTGCGTTGGGGAGGTGAGCTTGTCCTGCCTGCAGAGCCCCTCCTCTACATGCCCCAAATCAGGATGTCTTGTGGGTGGTCCCAGGCAAGCTCCACACCTGACCAACCCCTGCTCCTGCCCCTGCCCCTGCCCCAGTGAGGTGGGAGCTGTTTCTGAGCAGAGGTGGTGGAGGGCAGGTGTCCTGGCCAAATGTCTGGCCCCACTGCCCGGTGGTATAATTGGGTCCACCTGCATCCTGGCCCCGGGCTGGTGGCCATGGCTCAGAGCATTGCCACCTGCAGGTTGTGGTGCAGCTGAGTGAGAATCTGCTGTCCCAGGCAGTGATGATGGTGGAGAACAGCCGGCCCACATTAGCGATCAACCTGACCGGAGCCCGCCAGTACTGGTTGGAGGGCATGCTGCGGCATGAGATAGGTCAGGATGTGAACATCTGGGCGGGGGGGGGTAGGCATGAAAGGGGACTGGGAGGTGGGAGGGGTGGGAAGGAGGGACCCCAGTAACTCCCCTTTTTGTTTCTCCCCCTTCCCTCCTGAGGTCGGGGCTTTCCCTTCCTGAGCAGCTACCTCCTCCTTTTGGCTCTCAGAGGTAGGCCAGAACATGCCTGCCCACAGTCTGGGCGCGCCCTCATCTCTTGCTCCTTTTGGGTATATTTTTCTCTCTCCTTCCTCTCCGACTTGTCTTGGCAGTGGGGGCAAGGTTGATGAGGCCCTGACAGGCCAGAGGGAGAACCCTCAGGGTCCCATCAGGCTAGCCACCACGCGGGCCCTCCAGGGTGGAAGTCCAGATCCTGGGAATGAACTTGGCTTGAGGACACACGGCGCCTGGTTTAGGAGGGGACAGGCCAGGCTGGGCAGGAGGGCGCAGGGCACTAACCACTATTCCTATCTGTCTGTCCCTCTTCCTCGGCAATACTGTTGCTGTGGGCAAGAGGTGTTCTTTACCAGGGGCATCAGCGTGACTGTTCAAAATGATATGGGCACTCAGGATGTTGGGCAGGGTGGTATATGTATTCTTGTGCTCAGGAGGGCTGGGGGCAATGTCAGTTCGGGAGAGTTCGTACACGTGCGTAGGTGTGTGTGTGTAGGGTGGGGGACGGATGGGAGAGGATTCATGTATGTGAGCCTCTGTGGATCCTTAGGTGCGAGTCTACTGGAGGAGGGCTCCACGCTGCCTGGGGCTGGGAGAACTTGTGTGGTAGCCTGAGTTAGGGAGCATGAGGATGGAAATGTCGCGGCCAGAGCCCCGGGCCGGGTGGAGGAGGGCCTGGGCTGGGCTCACAGGTGGGTCCCCAAACGCCCCGCCCAGCGCCACCTCCTCTCGCCCTCCCCGCAGGCACCCACTATCTGCGGGGCGTGAACAACGCGCGCCAGCCGTGGCACAACGCGGAGGGCCGGCTGCGGTACGGGCTGCGGCCGGCAAACCCCACAGAGGAGGGCCTGGCCAGCCTGCACAGCGTGCTGTTCCGCAAGCAGCCATTCCTGTGGCGCGCCGCGCTGCTCTACTACACCATTCACCGCGCTGCGCGCATGTCCTTCCGCCAGCTCTTCCAGGACCTGGCGCGCTACGTGCAGGACGCCAACGTGCGCTGGGAGTACTGCGTGCGCGCCAAGCGCGGCCAGACAGACACCTCGCTTCCGGGTGGGCGCCAGCGTAGGGGAGGTCCCTAGGGTGGGGCGGTCTAGAGGCAGGGCCTCGGGCGAGTGGCGGGGCTCACCGACTTCCCGCGCTCCCAGGTTGTTTCAGCAAGGACCAGGTGTACCTAGACGGCATCGTGCGCATTCTGCGACATCGCCAGACCATCGATTTCCCGCTGCTGACCTCACTGGGCAAGGTGAGGGACTGTGGACCTTGAGAGCCTCAGCCAGCTCCCTGCTTTGCCGTAGTATACCCTGAGCCTCAGATTGGTACTGGACTGAGGGTTGGGTGTCAGGCCTCTGCTGGCGGGGGAAGCGTGGGTGGAAGTGAGAACAAGAGATGAAATGATTCTGACAGCTAAAACCAGGTGCCTAATGGAGGCTGCAGGTGTGTTTAGAAACTGCATCTCAAAGGAGGTGAACATTCCAGGCCAAGGGAGCAATCAGGAAGGCCAGGGGAAGGAGGCTGCAGAAATGGACAGGGACCAACTCTCTGGCACTGGCATTTGTGCCAGCCCAAGGAAAGTGGACCTCGTCTGAAGCAACAGGGAGTGGGAGGAGCTTTAAGCAGAGGAGTGGCACTGATAATTTGCTTTAGAAGGCGCCCTCTGGATGTTTTATGGGAGGTGGATTGGAGAGAGGCCTAGGGAAGGGAGGGAAAGGGCATGAGGAGGAGGCCTTTCCTGTCACTCCTGCAGAAGGGTTGGTGGTCTGGTCTAACCAGTGGCCATGGGGTTTGAGAGGAAGGGACTAGCTGGAGGGCTCTTCAGAGAGGGGAATCATTTTAACTCAGTGGCTTCCCTGATGGGAGGGTGAGAGTCCAAGCCCCCTCCCTGGAATCTGACCTGGGTGACTGTGAAGAGGGTGGAGCTGGCATAAGCTGGCACCCAGGAGTTGACCGTTGGATATGGGGCCAGTCTGAGGGCTATCCAGGGGAAGACTAGTTAAGGAGGCAGTTGGATGCCCATGTTTGGAGGTGAGGGGAGAGGGTAGGCTGGAGAGAGGAGTGGGGTTGTGGGACATCTCTGACAAATAGAAACTATTGAGAGAAAAAGCAAAGACCCAGGATTAAGCCTAGAATGTTGTAGTACAAAACGTTGTAGCTGCTTGTGGATCAGGAAGGGAGAGGAAGGAGTCCCAGAGCAAAGGGCAGTAAGCTGTAAGCAGTGGTCTGGAACCAGCCACCTGAAAGTCAGGGGCTGCTGCCTACGCCTGATACCCAGCTTCCTCCTGCAGGTGTCCTATGAAGACGTGGACCACCTGCGGCCCCATGGGGTGCTGGATAATACCCGGGTGCCCCACTTCATGCAGGACTTGGCACGCTACCGGCAGCAGCTGGAGCACATCATGGCCACCAACCGGCTGGATGAGGCAGAGCTGGGTCGTCTGCTGCCAGACTAATGTCAATTGAGGGCTGCAGGCAGAGGCCCTGGACAGAAGCTCCAGATGGGCCCCCAGAACATGAAGCTGTTTGCTCTGTGCTTCCACGGCCTGGGTGTTTCTTGGGGGTGTTGAGAGGGCAGGAGCATTCCATGAGGAGGAGCGGCAACATCAGAGGGTTTGTGTCCATTGCTAGCCTTCTTGGGGCCTGGGGACTTGCAGCAGCATGTCTGGCAAATTGAGTTGCCCTCCGCCTTCCAGCTCTCGGTTGAACAGAGGGAAGGCATGGGGGCAGGAAGGGAGCTGAGCGTTGATGGGGATGGGGTGGTTTGGGAATAGAAACTTCTTCTTGCATGAGATGGCTTTGGGTGTCGGGGTACTCCAGTGTCTCCCTTCCCCCACCTGGCCCCTCGGTGCTCCTTCAGCATTTGTGCTGTCTACCTCTCACTGGGTCCTGGTGGGGGTTGGGATCCCTTCTCCTGGGGTGATTGATGGTCTGAGCCTGGGGTCAGTAGAGACCCAGCTGGTCTGGGGTATTCTTTCCAACACTTTGCCTCTCTCACTGATTATGTATTTATTCCATATTTATGCGCTCTATTTTCTGTGGCTGGGAGCAGCAGCTCCTGAAGATTCCATGGGGAGAACAGGATACTCCTTACTGGAAGGCACCGATTTTTCCAGACACACACACACACACACACACACACACACACACACACACACACACACACTCTGATTCAGGCCTTGTGAGTCAAGCCCAAAAGTTCCCTTGGCCCTGTCCCCACCCCCTCCACTGGCCTCTGCTGTTCCTGTCTCACTCTCACAGCTGGTCTCTGGCAGAGGTTAGCACAGCCTAGGAGGAGCTGCAATTGTGCCTGAGGGACAGGCCCCTAGAGTTTGGTGGCCCAAGTCCTGAACCCCTCCTAGACCAGGTGAGGTGCACAGGTGGTTGCTGCTTCCAGTTTCCCTTCAGACTTAGCTGTGTGAGCCCCACTCCTATCCTCTGGCCTTAGTTTTCCCATCTGTAAAACTCAGAAACGCAGTTGGAAAGTCCTTATTCATATAGTCAGCAAATATAATATGTGTACAGCGCCTTTTGTGTAAGTTACTAGTCACAATCTTCACTGAGCTCCCAGTCCAGAGGGAAGCCAGACAATTAAAACAGTAATGACAATGATGTCTGTGGCCTCTGTCTACTCCCCTCTTTCTGCTCCCCTCTTCTAGTCTCACCTCTCAAGGCTGTGAGCTCTAAGCCCTCCCTACATGGAGAGAAGTCCCCCTCCCTTTGCTACATGTTAAGCCCAGGGACTTGCATGGGGTTGAGCTGGTACCTACGCAGGCTGCCAAGTGGCTCATTAGGGAAAATGGGTTGTGTATGTGGGCATGAAGGTCAGGACCATGTCCCACCAGGGCACTGGGTCTGAGGTCTCCAGGGTGCAGCCTGGGCTCCTAAGGGCAGATTAGGACTGAGGACTGGGTGGTGACTGTGGTGGGCTTGGGGCTGCCCAGGTCACTGGGACTCAGGGGCACCCACCCTCAGTTCCTACGCAAACAGCCAGAATCGTGGAGAAAGCCCAGGTCCTTGCTGACCCTCCGGAGTTTCTCCACTTCTAGCGGTACTGGGCTAGACCGAGCCTTGGTGGCATCTGATCCAGCTCCGGCAGCATCCCAGGTCCTATCCAGCATGGGCGGGGCACAGTCGGTCAGCGTTCTGGGCTTCAGGAATCTAAAGATGACCGGGACAGTTGTCAAGGAGGTGGGGCCTGCCATCCGCTCCCCAGGCGATACCCTCCCGCCAAACCAGCTCAGGGTTTGGGTGGCCTCACACCTTCGGACTCGTCCCCTTCCTCGAAGTCGGGCTCGGGCTCTGGGTCAGGCTCGGGCTCTGGGTCCGGTTCTGGCTCCAGTTCCGGCTCTGGTTCTGCCTCGGGCTCGGGTTCCAGCTCCGGCTCTGGTTCAGCCTCTTCAGAGTCCTCGGCTTCCAGCTCTGGCTCTGGTTCCTCTGGGGTCCCGGATTGCACCGCCTCGGAGCCCTCAGGGCCCCCGGCCTCGTCAGGGTCTGAAGCTCTGGGCAGCCCGGGGCATGTGGTCCCCGAGCCGGGTGCCTCAGGCGTCCAGTGGCCTGGACACGGAGGGTCATAGCTGCGGTCCCGGTAGCCTGGGACAGAAATGGAAGTGACTGAGGCTCAATTGACCCCGGTGCAGTTTCACACTCGCCTGCTTCAGGGGGAGACGACAACCCCGCCCTCCCCGGACCTTTGCTCCGCCCCCTCCCTGCCCTAGGCCCGGCCCCGTGCGCTTACCCGGGCCCACGTGCTGCCAGTCCCAGGCGGGGTCCGGCGCGCCAGTGGTACGATGGGCACAGCGCAGCAGCTCCTGGCAGGCAGCCTCGCCCTTGCCCTGCACCAGCAGCAGTAGGCGGCGCACCCTGCGCTCGGCATCAGGCAGTGAATCCAACGCCTCATACTCAGGCCCGGTGAGCACGCCCCGCGCCAGCAATGCGTCCAGCAGCAGCCCAGAGTCCGCCTGCAGCGTCTCGACCAGGCGTTTCCGCTCGCGGTCTATAGTCTCCGACGCCCGCTCCTGCGCATTGCCCATTGTTGGAGCTGCTTGGGGAAAGGGGAGAGAAGTAATAGGGGGTTGCCCTCCCTGCTCTCCGCGCCGCCTCTGACCTCTCTCAATGCCTCCAGTGAACACGTGGGCTGGGGTCTAAGTTCACCTTGATCCCAGCCTCCAGTCAGCTCCGCAAGCACAGGACCTGGAGGCCAACACAGGGAACTCAGCGTCCTGTCTCCTCCTCAGGCTCCTCCTTCTGTCCCTAAACGTCAGCCGTGGCTCTCCTCTCCCCTGCCTCTCCCAGGAGTCGCATCCACTCTCTGAATGCCCTCCCCATCCAGGACCTTCTGAGCTCCAGCCCCGGCAGATCTGAGCCGGGCTCAGACCCTGTTTATCCAAACTATTGCCTTTCTCTCAAATCTACTTCCCCACCTATCCAGGCAGAAAAACCTAGGATTGAAGCTGATACTCCACACCCAGCTTGCAGACAAGTCCTTTCCAGTCTGTCTGCCGAATATTTCTCTCACCATCCTCAGCACTTACTAAGTCTAGCCTTCTGCCCCCTGTTTTGGCCCCGCAGAACCTGGGATCAGAGCTCCCTGCTTCCACACTCTCCCCTCCAATCCCCTCTGCACCCAGAGCATAAAGTGCTGACAGCCTCCCTGCCCCTATTCCCTTACCTTGACCCTGAGATGCAACTTCACAAGACAAGCCCTTCCAAGCAGGATGCCCCTGCATCCTCTCACCAGCTGCGACCCCAATGTGGTCTCATGACCCTTCCTGGTCCCCTGATTCCTGAGCAAAGATACCAGAATCTTTTTCAGGCCTAGCTCTGACCGAGATCTCTTGATATCACCTGAGACCCACCTGTCTCCCTGCTGACCTGGGAATGACCTACAAACATTTTGTTTGATCTTAAAGTACCTAGGGCCTAGCTCATACAAGCTACCAACAAATGCTCACCGAACTTGGATTTTTCTCCATGATTTTCCTCCATAGATCTCCCTATTTTGAGAGACTGTATGGTTTTTTGTTTGTTTGAGATGGAGTCTCGCTGTTGTGCAGTGGTACCATCTGGGCTCACTGCAACTTCAGTCTCTCGGGCTCAAGTGATTCTCGTGCCTCAACCTCCAGAGTAGCTGGGATTACAGGTATGCACCACCACGCCTGGCTAATTTTTGTATTTTTAGTAGAGACAGGGTTTCATCACGTTGGCCAGACTGGTCTTGAACTCCTGACTTCAAGTGATCCACTGCCTTGGCCTCTTAAAGTGCTGAGATTACAGGCATGAACCACCATGCCTGGCTCATGAGAGACTATCTCTACCAAACAGCAGCTATTAGGGAGATTTAATCTGCTTGGTCCCTGTCTTTTGTTTTTTTTTTTTTTTTTTTTTGAGACGGAGTTTCACTCATGTTACCCAGGCTGGAGTGCAATGGCGCGATCTCAGCTCACCGCAACCTCCGCCTCCTGGGTTCAGGCAATTCTCCTGCCTCAGCCTCCTGAGTAGCTGGGATTACAGGCACGCACCACCATGCCCAGCTAATTTTTTGTATTTTTAGTAGAGACGGGGTTTCACCATGTTGACCAGGATGGTCTCGATCTCTTGACCTCGTGATCCACCCGCCTCGGCCTCCCAAAGTGCTGGGATTACAGGCTTGAGCCACCGCGCCCGGCCTTTTTTTTTTTTTCTGTTGTTGTTGTTCTTGTTGTTGTTTTTGAGACAGTCTCGCTCTGTGGCCCAGGCTGGGGAGTACAGTGGCATGGTCTCGGCTCACTGCAACCTCTGCCTCCTGGGTTCAAGCAATTCTTCTGCCTTAGCCTCCCGAGTAGCAGGAACTACTGGCACTCACCACCATGCCTGGCTAATTTTTTGTAGTTTTAGTAGAGACAGGGTTTCACTATGTTAACCAGGCTGGTCTCGAACTCCTGACCTTGTGATCTGCCTGCCTCAGCCTCCCAAAGTGCTGGGATTACAGATGTGAGCCACCGCACCTGGCTGCTTTGTCCATTTATTCCCAACCAGGGATTATGGCCCATTCCTGTGAGTGGCCTGATGCAGCCAGCAAGACCCCTGGCATTAGGAGGCAAAGACAGCTGGCTTTGGACCATGGCCTCAGCTCACCCCCACCCCCATAATAACTTCCCCTCCTCCCTGCCTTGGCTTTGTTCACACAGCATCCTTCCACCTCCTCTTCCCTTTGCTGTCCCTCCTCTGCCTCCCCCTCTGACTCTAGGAGGCTGGGCCTTCTCTGGGAGAAAGGATTTGGTCCTAGCCTCCATCCTGCCTCCCAGGTCTCTCTCAGTACCCTCTGGTGTCACACTATATCTCCCCCGTCACTTCACACCTTGGCTCCTGCCCATTGAAGCCCTTCCCCCTGGGCTACCAAGCCGAGACCAGGACTATCCCCTGCCCCTCCATCTCTCTCTCTCTCTCTTTCTCTCTCTCTTTTTTTTTTTTTCTTTTGAAACAGAGATTTGATCTTGTTGCCCAGGCTGGAGGGCAATGGCAAAATCTTGGCTCACCTCAACCTCCGACTCCTGGGTTCAATGATTCTTCTGCCTCAGCCTCCTGAATAGCTGGGATTGCAGTCATGAACCACCATGCCCGCCTAAGTTTGCATTTTTGGTAGAGACAGGGTTTCTCCATGTTGGTCAGGCTAGTCTCAAACTCCTGACCTCAGGTGATCTACCTGCCTCAGTCTCCCGAAGTGCTGGGATTACAGACATGAGCCACCTCCATCTCTCTTTATGTCCCGTCTGTGACAAGTCTTGCTTCTCCACTTCTCAGTGAGTATCCATCAGCTGCTGCCTCACCACCCCACCACAGTCACCTCATGTCCTGTAACAGTCCCTCTGAGCCCCTGTCACTCCCATTCCACTAGACCCCACAGCACAGTGAATTTGACAACTTTCTGGGCTAGGATTACTGTTTCCATTTTACAGATGAGGAGACAGGCTCAGAGATTCAGTGGTAAAACTGGAATCTTACTTGCTCCAGCCTGAACTATGAGGAACTGAACTATATTCTCCTGTCTAGCAGAATTCCATCCTAAATACCTATCTACCTCCCCCCACCCCACCCCACTGCCTATCAGACCTTAACTATCTAGTCTGGCTACTCTAACCTCCTCCCACCACCCTGGACAGCCAGGCCCTTCCCAGCTTCCCTCCACCAGTCAGGGCTGGGAGAACTCACTATGGCCCTGGCACCTTGGAGCCTTTGCTGATGCTGGAATCCTCTTCCCCTCCCTCCACTTCATGGACCTATCCATCTCCACGACTCAAATGTTCCCTTGTTTACACCAATGCCTAAGTGTCCCAAGGGCAGGTAGTTCTTCTGTGTACCCAGTAAACAAACATATGCCCTCACCACCATATAATCAATATCACTGCATTGTGTACATGCAGATCCTCTGCTTTCTTCAACTGAGGCTTCCAGAGTGTCCCTCCAATCGGTGAGCACAGGAAGGGAGAGGGAGAGAGTACCTACTCGGGACAGACACAGGGAGGGTGCAGATTGGATTGGCCCCTTCTTCTCTCTACTCCAGCCTGTTTTCATGTTAGCTTTCTCCTCCTATGACCCCACGTCCTGCCCTTTTTCCTGTCTGGCGGGTAGAGATTCCAGCTGGTCTGGGCTCTCTCCCTTTGAGGATTTAACAGTTCTCAATACCGAAGTTATTTAGCGGTCAGTCCTTCGAGCGTGACAGGTCAGATGCTTCCCAGAGAGCCAGGTGGCGGCGGGTGGAGCTGAGTCCCAGACTCCAACCCCACCTCGATACTCGGGTTCTCTGGCCGGGGAGCCAGGGTCTGGGGACACTGTGGAGCCTTTGCGCATGTGCGACCGCACGGATCCCCTTAACCTCCCTCCACCCAGTCCCAGAGCCTGAGAGTCCAGCGGCAGGGCGGGGCCCACAGACCTCCCCACCCCAGTGCCGCTGCTGGTGGTGGGGCGCTGATTCTGTCCAATCTCGGTTTCCCTTCCCTCCCCCAGCCGGGAGTGGGACTCCCGGTCTGGCCCGTTTTGGGCGGCCCCACTCACTGGTCGAACCTCGGCGGGGCAGGAGATGACGGTGCAGAAAGGGCCGGGCAGGGTGGGGGTGGGTGCAGCAGCTGCGGCGGGGGCGGGGCGGCCAGGGCTGCTGGGAATAGGGAGGGTGAGGGTTCTTCCCCGGGCACTGGGAGCCACGCCGCGGAGGCCGCGCGTTGGCCGGGGACGTGCACGTAGTCAGCTTTCCCTCCCCAACCGGGCGCACCGGGAGATGAGGCCGGGAGGGGTCAGTTCGGCCCGCGGCCCCACAAGTCCAGTGCCCAGTCAGGGCCTGCCAATTTCCAGGTGCTTTGCATCTATCCTGTCATCGACCCCTCTTCCCTGCCTGTCACAGAGGAAGCTCAGAGAGGGGTACTGACTCACCCAGGATCACAGAACGCATGCATTGCAGAGCTGAATGTGACCCAGAAGCCCACGTTTCCCAGACATTGCAGTGTCCCAGCGCCAGCCCTGGATCCCGGCCTAGGCAGGGGAGCTAGGCACCGGATCCCCAACCACCTCCACCCTCCCGGGGCTCCTCTATTAAAGACCTAGTATCTGAACGCTTCTACAAATGCAAAATCACCCCCATTCACAACTCCTGTGCTCCCTGGCCGATAGAGAAAAGAGACCAGAAACAGAAAAAAAATGGAATTTATGTGCAGGGCTAATCAGGGTAGTGGAGAGAGGATGATGAGTAGTGGGGGCTTCGCTCACCCCCGCCAGGGGGCGCCAGGAAGCCAAAATGGGTGTGCAGCCACGGACTGACTCCAGCCCCCTTCAGAGGCCAGGTTCTTAGGGGGAGGGACTGGCTTCCGGGTCCAAGTAGGAGGCGGTCCGGCTCTCAGGGGTGCTGTAAACGGCTAAAGCCCCAGGCAAGCCCAGGGCTGGGCCTCCCAAGGCTTCCTGGACATCCAGCAGGAGTGGCGCCCCCAACGTGGGGTCCTTCCCTAGGAAAAGTGGGGCAGTGTTCACAAGGGAAACGTTCCCCCTCCTTTCTTCAGGGAAGGAGAGCCCTGCCCACCTGCCTTCTGCTCAGTTAGGATGAAACATCCATTCTTAACCTCCCACTCTCACCCAGAGGTGAGGGCATGGGGGGCTCAAGGAACTCTCTGCAGGGCAGTCTGAACTCGGAATTTCCCTGCAAATTTCAGATTGCCCCCTTGCTCAGTCAAGGTAGCTTAGCCCAGTCAAGGCCTTCTTCTAGGTGGGAGTCATCACAACCATTACCTGGGCTTGGAGAATTTAATCCCTTGACCAACAGCTCAGGCTCACCCTGCTCTGGAACCAAGGGCTGCATCTGCATGTGAGAACCGCAGGGAGCAGCTGGGGAGGGGATCTAGCAGCTAAGTGGGCAGCTGCAGCAGTCCTCCTGGAGACACGGCTCCAGCTCACAGCGAACAGCCATGGACCAGAGGGCTTGGCTCAGCCATCCCCGTCTCTGCCCTTCCCGACCCACTTCTTACCAAGGACAGCTCCATGTCCAAGTCCATCAGGGTCCATTCTCGCCCTTGGAGACTGGGACCCAGCACCTGAGGAGAGCTCTGGGTCAGTGGTGCCCTCCCCAGGCTCCACAGAGCGCGATACCCCACCAGGCCTCTTGCCTCTGCTTCAGCAGAAGGGGTACTCACATCTAGAGGCCCTGCAGGCTCCACACTTTCTTGGGGGGGCCGAAGCAGCATCGGAGGCAGCAGACTCTCTGGGCTCCTGTCCCCCCTCTCCAGGCCCAGAGGCCCGCTGTGCACAGAGAAATGCTTTTGGCCTGCAGTGTCTGACCCTCCCCCCATTAAGTTCCCAATGAACCCTGACATCGAGATTTAAATCCCCCAACATTTAGAAAATGATAGGAGAGGCTGGGCACGGTGGCTCACGCCTGTAATCCTAGCACTTTGGGAGGCCGAGGCGGGTGGATCACGAGGTCAAGAGATC